>NC_134705.1:8308000-8663500 GCF_043290135.1 Rhipicephalus microplus | reverse complement strand
CTTCCTCCATTTTGTATCGACATTCTTCATGTACAAGTAGCTGAAAACCTTCCTAGCCCAACGCTCTTCCCCCATTTCTCTCAATCGCTTCTCAAATTTTATCTTGCTGCTAGCCTCCCTGCCCTCAAATGATGTCCATCCCATATCACCTTGTACTTCCTAATTTGGTGTATTCCCGTGAGCTCCTAAAGCAAGCCTACCTATTCCACGTTGCTTAATTTCTAATCTTGCTTGAACTTCTGATCTCATGCACAAGACCGCATTGCTGAACGTCAGCCCAGGAACCATGACCCCTTTCCATAGTCCTCTCACAACATCATACCTATTGTAATTCCACAGTGCCCTATTTTTCATGACTGCTGCATTCCTGTTACCTTTAGTCGTCACGTATATTTCGTGTTCCCTCAGATACTCGGTCCCATTGCTTATCCATACGCCCAGATATTTGTATTTATCTGTCATCTCTAGCGTGACCTCCTGTATTCTAAGCTCACTACCTTCGTTGTCATTAAAAATCATGACTGCTGATTTTTCCTTACTGAATCTAAAATCTAACCTATCTCCCTCATTACCGCAGATGTCCATCAATCTCTGCAAATCTTCCTTGTTGTTGGCCATTAGCACTATATCATCTGCGTACATTAATGCCGGTAGTGCCTGATCAATAAGTTTTCCTTGTTTGACTAAAGAGAGGTTGAAGCCAAGTCCACTTCCCTCTAATTTTGCCTCTAATCCTTGTAGGTACATCATGAATAATAAGGGTGACAGGGGGCACCCCTGCCTAAGCCCCCGTTTTACCTCTGCAGGCTTGGATACCTGTTTTTCCCACTTTACAACTACCTTGTTACCTTTATAGACACCCTTTAAAAGATTAGTGACTACATGATCCACGCCTAGTGTGTCCAGTATTCCCCACAATTCCTCTTGCAAACGTGCAAACGTGTGCCAGCGCCATCTGGCGGTTTCCTCCCAAGGCGTTAAGTGCCAACCTCTGGCACGCGTATGCACGCGCCTACGCGTCAAAAGCGTCTACTCGCGCCTGTGGAGGAAAAGGGCGCGCAACCACTGGCACGCGTCCACCGCGTTAACGCCCACGCGTCCAAGGCCGATGCACAATGTTGCTTGACCTTTTGGCTCAGAACTGTCCAAGTTCAGCACAGAACGGCACGTTCCTAACTAGAGCGGGTTTATATGTTTTAGAGGATATGAGAGCACGTCGAAAAATTGATAGTGCTTCGCCCACCACAGTTTAGGCTATTTTAGAAGTAAATGACATTCCAGTGCCCTAAGTAACTACAGCGGTATGCACCAGAAATCAACATTGGTGCGTGCGCCGCTCCCGCGAATGAACTTTCGCGTCTAGCATACTGTACGTCTATCATAGGCGTGTGCAGAGTTCTCCTTAAGGGGGGTGGGCGAAAGTTTGTCGCAGTGCCCCCCTCCATGTAGGGGCTGACTTAGCGCCCCCTCCCTATTATGTTAATATGTCGCGTTGACATTTCGCTCCCCCCCCCTTCTGTCTTCGGTGAATGAGGCGGCGGCTGCCCTTCTGATCAGGTTTACAAACCACCAGGTTTCTATACCTGCACTACCAAATTTATTAACAATATCTTGAATATGCTGGTACCTTCAGCATATATACACATCATATTTTATAGCACTCAAGTTATAATCAATTAATAATCAACTCAACTACAATTGAGGCCAGAGTAGCAGGCTTTCGGTTGATGTGTGTGTTCGAAATATCCTTTAATGCAACAAAGCACACCGGGTTCTTATTGATACAACAGATATTGGTCATAATATAGGAACCAAATACTGGGTACAATGCCTTCGAGCGTTTTCCATAGTCGAAATGTGCTCTAATGCAACTAACTGTGCCTGACACTTCATGATGTGACAGATATTGGTTATAATATTGCAACTGAACCTTGCATGGAAGACTTCTGGACGTTGTCTTTAGTCAAAGTATTCTCTAAAACGACAAACGACACCCAACTGTTCATGAAGTCACTAATATCGGTCATAATATTAGAACTGAAACCTTAATGCAAGACTTCTAGAGGTTGTCTTTAGCCTAAGTATTCTCTAAAACGACAGACGACACCCAACTGTTCATGCAGTTCAGATATCGGTCATAATATCAGAACTGAAACCTTAATGCAAGATCTCTGGACGTTGTCTTTAGTCAAAGTATTCTCTAAAACGACAAACGACACCCAACTGTTCATGAAGTCACTAATATCGGTCATAATATTAGAACTGAATCCTTAATGGAAGACTTCTGGACGTTGTCTTCAGTCAAAGTATTCTCTAAATTGACAGACGACACCCAACTGTTCACGAAAAAATCACAGATATCGGTCATAATATTAGAATGTAAACCTTAGTGCAAGACCTCTGGACGTTGTCTTTACTCAAAGTATTCTATAAAACAACAAACGACACCCAACTGTTTATAAAGTCACAGATATCGGTCATAATATCGGAACTGAACTCTGTATGGAAGGCTTCTGGACGTTGTCTTTAGTCAAAGTATTCTCTAAAACGACAAACGACACCCAACTCTTCATGAAGTCACAGATATCGGTCATAATATTGGAACTGCACCCTGTATCGAAGACTTCTGGACATTGTCTTTAGTCAAATTATTCTCTAAAATGACAAACCACCCACAACTGTTCATAAAGTCACAGATATCGGTCATAATATTGGAACTGAACCCTGTACAGAAGGCTTTTGAACGTTGTCTGCAGCCGAAATGTTCTCCAATGCAACAACCCACACCCTACTCTTCATGATGTGACAGATTTAGGTCATGAGGCTGTAATTGTGCCCTGTGCGGAGGGCTTTTGAATGATAAGCGTATTGGAAATATCCTCTAATGCAAGAAACCGCATCTGGCTCTTAATGATACAACAGATACTGGTCATAAGAATGGAACCAAGCATCACGTAGAATGCCTCCGGGCATTTTTTGTAGTCAAAGTGTGCTCTAATGCAACTAACTGTACTTGAAACATTCATGATAAGACAGATATTGGCCATAGGACTAAAACTGAACCTTGTATGGAAGACTTCTGGACGTTTTCTGTAGTTAAAGTATTCCCCAAACTGACAAACCGCACTGAACTCTTCATAAAGTCACAAATATTGGTCATAATACTGGAATGGCACCCTGTATGGAAGGCAGCCAAAATGTTCTCTAATGCAATAAAACACACCCCAAACATCATGATGCAACAGATACTAGTGATCAGATTGGAACCGAGCACAGTGTGGAACACTTGCGGATGATCAATTTATTTATTTTCAAATAAGGCAGCCCAATGTGAGGCTACTGCAAAAGTGGCGTATATATATATATATATATATATATATATATATATATATATATATATATATATATATATATATATATATATATATATATATATATATATATATATATATATATATATATATATATATATATATATATATATATATATATATATACAAAATGAAAGAATTTAAATAGTATTATCATAATAAGTGTGCCAAGGTGAACAAATATCACTACCCTTGAGTGCACCCTGGTAAGAAATCAGAGAAATAGAACATTATTATAATACAAGTGCCTCCAAAAAGTCAGACACACTGGTATTAGGAATCAAAGCAAGTAGATCAATGCAGTGTTCGATAACTTGATTTGAAGGTGTTAGAGAGCACTACAAATGACCTCTAAGCTGGATGGTGATTGCGGATCAGGGCTGTGTTGAAGGCTTCAGCACTTTGCTGGTGGTTCAAATATCCTTTAACATCTACAAAATGCATCTGACACTTCTTGATGAGACAGACATTGGTTTTGAGATTACAGCCAAGCACTGTGGCTTTCACATGTTATCAATTGTCAAAATACCCTATAATGCAATAAAGTATGCCCAAAATTTTTGATGGGACAGATACCGATCATAGGACTGCACCAGAGCACTGTACAGAAGTTTTGGCAAGTTTTTTACAGAGCTAAACTGGATATGCTTAAGTGCATGCATATATATAATCTAAGTTAATGCATATAGTAAAAAACTGAACAGAAATGAATTTTTATGTCTTGGAAAGACATAAAAATATTCAATGTTAGGAACCATGGAATAATATCTTCAGCTTATCAGAGTTTGGAGGAACAGATAAATACATGCACAGTTCTGAAAGGTCTCATAAGTCACATGAGGTACTTTTTTGCATTTCTTCTATATAAAGTGCAGTACCATACTAGTGCACCTTCATTCATTCTGTGCATATATGTCGTGATCTTCTCTTCCAACTATCGTGCCATCGTGCAGTTGATTTCTGCCATCGGCCATACCATGCTGAATGCGCCGGTGCAGCTGATTTCAAATCAGGTGCTTCTCATAGGGTTTTCAGTTATCTGTGCAGCTGTAAACAAAAGGCGCGTTATAATATAGTAAATTGTAAAACGACGGAGAAGCACCATTGTATGCCTATAGCTATGAGTATCAGAATGAACTATAAATTAAGAATGTGTGTGTTAGAATGCCTCCAAACAACGTATGTGCTAGTGAGCGTGGCAGAGAAGCAGAAGAAGCGAGAAGTGAAATAGCAGGCAATACAGCAGCACTTAATCACGCAACTTTTTTTACGATCACCACAGCAACGCACTCTCGAGTTCCTGTCTTGTACGTGAATGGAAATGAGACCGTTGACAGCTGAATGTTTCAGCGTTGGTGGTACACGACACGAAGTCACATCTCACTGCTACCAACCAGCGCACGCTTGTTATTAGCTTGGCAACACACGCAAACGATTTGCACCGAAGCCAACGAATGTTTCAACGTCGCACAATCCGCGAATACACTTATATAAGTACGTACGTTTTCACATCACCGAAATGTGTTGGCTAGTGCGAGGTTCGCTTTCAGCGATGATGAATACCGATGTTGAAAACAAACACAGTGCAGATAAAAACTCCTCCGTATGAACTACGCGATGTTTCGGATGTCGTATATGGTGTCTATGTTGCGACGGAAATTACCGTAGAGTTTTTTCAGCCGATGTTCCTCGCATGTGCTAGTTCATACGAACTAGACGGTAGAGGCCTGCGCTGGATGCAGATGACACCGCTCTGAATTGCCTCCATGGTAGGTGAGGGCTCACTCTCAAACCTTTGAACCTCCGAAGTCTGTTTACACTCGTTTTAGCTCAGAAAGTCACAGATCAAAACACAAGAACACCAAACTGCTCCTGTCGCTCGGCCGACGATCGCACTCGAGACCGGCGCTAGCATAGCCGGCTGGCATTCGCTGGATTTGTCGGCGTCGCTCGAACTCGGCACGAAACCGCGTCACGCTTGTAGCACTCGCAGTCGTTCGTCGTGTCGTTGTCGTTCTAGATTACGAAGCGGTAATTCAGGAACGTTTCGTGTAGTTTTCGTGCTTGCATATAACACTCGGCTGTGCCTTCGAAGCGGCGGCCATTAGGCATAACTTTCTGAGGCATCGCGTCCTCTGGTTGGTAAGCGCGCGGCCCCTGGTTGGTTGGCGCCGCTGTACGCGTGGTGACGTGGCGTACGCGTGGCAAAAATATGAAGCCCGGCTTGATCCCTCGCGCCTCCTCGCGTATGCCCCTGCGACGCCGACGCCGAGAGGCGCATTTGACGCTTTTGACGCGTAGACGCGAGCATACGCGTGCCAGTGGTTGGCACTTTACGCGCTAGCCGGCGCGTTCATCACACTTCCCTATTCTAGCCACTGAAGGTAGTACACACATTTGTCTAATATTCGTACTTCTGGCCTGCCTTTGGCTCCGTGTGTGTTCGTGTGGCTTGGAGCTGTTTTCTTACGAAACAAGTAGTAGCAAATGTTCAGTGGTAGCGCTTCACCATTTTATTTTTTTAGACTTACTTTCCGAATTGGCTTACGAAGTTCAAAAGCATTCAATCTTTCTTTCAAAACAAAACCGAAACATAGGAATAAACGAAGCCGCAAGTACGATTCGCCGCCCGCAAGTACGAAGACTAGGCAAATGTGTACTACCCATCATTCCCATGGTCGCTGAACGATCGCAGTGCCAGAGTGCCCTCTAGTTAATTTTGAGAAACTCTATGATGTGCGCCGAGGAGATTTCGACCGGCGGCGGCGTGGGGGTCGTCCGGAGTCGGCGGTGGCGGCGGCGCGCGCCGGTTATTTCATGGGCGGCGGCGTGTGGTCAATTTTCGTTCACGGCGGCAGCGCCGGCGGCGCGGAAACCGAAACTAAAAATTCAAAAGGCTGTTCTGGCACAGGTTACTGAATTAGCTCAAAGTCAGAGATGTTCATTCGAATAGCATAAAGGACACAACACAGATGTGTCAAAATCACGATGAATGCAAAGCGATTTGTAAAATAGTTTTGATTTCGCTTTCATAAAAATATAACGCGTATTTCAATCTATGCCCATGTTCTACCATGAATGTGCAGCACTTCGCTTGTTTTTTTTTAATTTAGGATACCGCAGTTTGTTGCTGTTCTTCGCTAAGTCATACTTCATGAAGCCTTCTTTCATTGAACAATGAGCAAGCACCGGCGCACATCACTCGGTTAGGTATACGTTCGCTAGTTCTGAATCCGATCATACTTTTACAATATATACTGCACGAAAAAAGAAGCGCCTCTGCTACGAGTTCTCTTATTGCGATTGCATGAAATCGCTTTTTTGAGTATCTGTACTTCCTTGAATGTAACTTTCCTTTAAACGAATCAAAATACCTACTTTTCACAATGTGAGAATGTTTTATGCAGCGGTATAAGACGCGGAAGAAAACAAATCTGCACATTTAGTGAACTAGTCATCAGCACAGTGTTCAATAAATGAAGTGTAAACATGGGCGTGGGCGAGGCGGGTGGTGCAAATGGGGCACTTGACCCCCTCAAGCCACGCCAGCACTTGCTACTCGCTCTAGCGACACCAACACGACCCCCCCTCTCTCTCAGCCATGATGCAAGTTGAGAGAAGGGTTTGTATCCCCCTCAAGACAAAAGACAAAATCCTGTCGACGTTCATTTGTGCAGATGAGAGCAAATACAATATTTGCTCAGATGCACAGTTATTTCTCAAAAAATATTTTTCATGATGCACAACGTAATTCAACTTCGGTGCAACTTTCTGTGTCAGTCATACCAGATCTTTTTTAACGTGTAAGTGAGAACACAAGCACACCATGTTGTGGATAATGTAGAATATTTATTTCGGAACCAAAGAAACCTGGAAAACAGGCATCAAACGAGCAAACAAACCAACTGGGCCGAAAACAGTGTTTGTATAGAAATGTCGCTCATGAGCAAGATTTGCAGTGACTGTAGTTATCATGAATAAACAAAAGTTTATCTACAGTTAGTGGGTGCAAATTGGCTCATCGAGATCGAAGGACAAGACCAGCCACGGAAAAGACTCTTTTACTTGGGGTGCTCGTGGCCGGGATACACAGCATTTTCTTAGCCAGGCACGAGAGCCACGGCAGCTCGTTCTGAGTGTCCTTCCGAAATTTCAGCACGTCGTTTACTTGGGCGCAAGGCTTACTTAACAGTGTGTGACATTTTGAGTTGATCTCATTTGTCCAATGCTGTAGTTTATTGGAATGACGCCGGGCTAAGGACGTCAAAGCGTCACTGTTAGGGCGCTTGTCACGTTCAGTTGTCCTTATTTCATCGCATCCTTTGATATGGCGACGCACCTGCGTCGCTAGAAATTCAAGTTTTAATGTGTTGTTCTGTGCTAGCTACTCTTCAACGGCATGTAGGTTTTGAAATCTGGGATAAAGAAGTGATGCCGTGACCATAGCATCAGCAAGGGGAAACCTGTGTTCAAACCTCTGCAACATATCTATGTCTTCAATTCTTGCACGTCGCTGCTTCCTGATGTGTCTTTCAATGAAGTGAGAAGCTCGCTTCTTATGACTATGAGCACATTGAACGTGCTTGATTTTCGCTGCGAAAACAGCTCCACTGCGCACTTAAATTGCCTCAGAAATTTTACAACTTCTTCAATAAGACACTAGTCTTCAATGCCCAGGAATGGGTGCCCTAGCCTAGCCAGCAACCTTCTAAGCGCAGCCTTATTGGCTTGGAGGCTCTCGAACATCGCCAATATGCTATGCCACCTGGTAGGCGTGTCAAGCTTCATGGTGACTGCTCCTCCCCGTGCCACTGGAGCGGCATTGTACGAGTGTTCACTGTTTTGATAGCCTTCGTCAAGTACTGGATCGTTTTCGTCGTGTTCGAGAGTTTCCGCAGTGCTTACCAACGAGTGTACCGTGGCATTCAGTTCAGAGTCTGCAATCTCTTGAAGCTCCGAAGCTCGATAATGCACAGTCTTCACAATTTCATGACAGTTGATCAACAAGCTGTGAAGTTCTGGGACGCTTCCAAATCCGTCCTTCATGACCAAATTATGCAAGGCATGCCCTATACATAAGTGGTGTTCTGTGCGAGCGAGAGCCGCAGCGTGCCTCATGTTGGAATCAGTGTCAGTAACTGCGTACACTTCTTTTTCTTCCATACCAAACTCTTCTATGCACCTTTGAAATTCATTCATTATTGCAGGGCCTGTGTGCCTTTCATTCATATGCCTGGGGCTCAGAGTCTACGATACAAGCTCGAAGTTCTCTGAAATAAAAACAGCAACCACAAGTATTAAAAACCTGCTGAAAATAACCTAAATGAGGATTATCACAAGAAATATTCTGTTGTCATTTAATCATTCATGGTTCACACCTCTCTCCACAACCAAGTTAGCACATTTTCGTGTTCAGTACGTCCAGTGTAAATTCTAAATCTCATGCTTGTTTCAAGGCATGGCATGGGCGGAACACAAACACTTGGCAGCAGGGACAGCATACGACGGGGACGCTTATTGCTGTTGTTTTCCCAGGTGTTCGAGGCGTACAGTGGCTGACTATCGGCGTTGATAGCGGAGCGTGCTGCATTCAGCGCCTTGCGGGAGTGCAGCGCTGACCGACTGGCTACGTTTTTGCGCCCGGCACTATACCACGTGGCATCGGCCACCCCTGGCCCTTCAAAAAGACAGCGGCAACGCCTCCCTCGATCACTTGGCAGCTGGGACAGCATACGACGGGCACGCTTATTGCTGTTGTTTTCCCAGGTTAGGCATTTGCCCTCCAGTTTTGTATAGTTCCTTCGCTATCCTAGCGCTGTCTCTGTTGCCTTTTTTTCAAAGTTCGTACTTGTTTTGCCCGCTGTTGAATCTGTAACTGCCCTTTAATCATGGGTACTGATTTCGCTGACTTCAAACGCGACATTCGGAAAGAAATCAGAGAGTTAAACAATAGCCTTGAATACATGAACAAAGACTACGAAAATATAAAACAAGAGTGCGCTGAAATTAGAAAGGAAAACGCTGCTCTCAGGGCGTCCCACGAGGCAATGCAATGTGAGATAGACCGTTTGAGAAAGTTGGTGCTCGAAAATTCCACGCGCCTAACTGCTCAGGATCAATACTCCCGAAACAAAAATATAGAAATTAAAGGGATCCCACGTACCCCTAATAAAAACCTTGTGCAATTGCTTGCCAAAGTTGGCGATGCCTTGGGGGAGCCAATAAGTGAACAAGACCTAGAAATATGCCACCGTTTGCCAGCGAGGAGTGCAGCTTCGCAAAGTAACACGGCACCAGACCCAGCTGTTGCAAAGAACAACGAGGTACGCCCTCCTGCAAGCGCTGTTCCCGATCGGGGTAGCAAAGCAGGCAGTGACGCCCCCCTGAACGAAAACATTGTGGTTGTTTTCAATCGCCTAGCTAAGAGGGATGTCATCGTTAAGAAAGCACGGAGAACTCGATTCACAGCTGAGGAACTGAGATTCACAACTAAACAGTCTGTTTTCGTAAATGAGCATCTTTGTCCCCAACTGAAAAAATTGCTGGGTATGACGATTGCACGGAAACGGGAAATGAGCTGGCGCTTCGCGTGGGCAAGTGGTGGCAAAATATTTGCGCGTGAAACGGAAACATCTCGTGCAGTTCAAATCACATGTGAAGCCGACTTCCACAAGATGCACGCGGCCGCTTCAAGCAGCCGCGGGGCGTCTAGCATGCCGTAAGCTTATCTGATTAGCGCTTTTCGTTTTTGCGGCGCGACGTTTTTTTTTCTTCTTTTTTTTCCTTTTGTTAAGATGGCGATATTACCACATGATATCCATATACCTTACACTAGAGGGTATTGCAGTATCATGCACTTAAATGCTCGCTCAGCTCGGAACAAGCACGATGATACAACTACGTTTCTCGGCGAATTCTCGTTTAAATTCGACATCATCATGATTTCTGAAACTTGGTACACGTGCAATGACGAGGTACTATGCTTGCCAACGTATAAATCGTTCTTTCTAAACAGGCCCTCTCGTCGAGGGGGACGTGTGTTGCAACTAATTGCTGACAATTTAGTTTGCAGCTTTCTCTCAGACTATTCAGCGATTACACCAGACTATGAGGCATTATCACTAGCATGTCACAAGTATGCATATGTGGTAGTTTATCGTCCACCTGATGGAAAAACAGAAGCGTTTTTTCGATTTCTTTAAAATCTGCTTACGTATACGTGCACTAACAAGTTGCACATTATCATAGGGGGCGACTGCAACATTAACCTTCTGCAGCAAACTGAAACCTCTGGTAACTTCAAACTACTACTTGATTCCTTTGCGTGTGCTAATATTATCACTGAACCTACACATGTCACTTCAGATACTGAAAGCCTTATCGACTTATTACAAATGACATAAGTGATTCAACCGTATCTGGAACTGTTATTGCCAATATTAGTGATCGCTACCCTATATACATGTTTCAAAATCGCAACGAGTATCTTAATCGTGCAAAAGTATCAGCTCCAGAATGATACAAAATACAAAAAATTTGTGTTAACAAAACATTAGGCACTTTCAGGCGTGAAATTGCCCAGATTTGTTGGGATCCTGTCTATAAATCAGTTAACGCTAATGAGGCGTATGAAAAATTCATGTGCCTGTTAAGAAAAACTTACCATAAGTGTTTTAAATATAAAACTGTCGAAACACTAAAGAAAGGTCGGAATAAATGGATGACGTGAGAGTGTCTGGAAATGATTAAGAAGAAAAATCTACTGTACGCGAAATTCGTGAAAACAAGACGCCATAACGATCTTTCGGAACTCAAGCGGTATAGAACTTTTGTAACGAAGCACCAGAGAAAAACTAAGGATGCGTACTATGAAGCTCTCTTTAAGAGGGTCAGCACTCGTGGCGACGTGCTTTGGCGAGAAATAAATAAGCTTCTAAATAGAAGTTGCTCTAGAGACAACGCACTTGAGTTAAATATAGATAACAAGATAGTAAAAGGTGAAGAACTTGCTAATAATATTAATGTGTATTTCACAACGCTGGTGTCCTCTGATTTATCAAACCTTTCTCGTGCCTGTAATAGTGATTACAGGGACTTTCTAGGTGTGCCAAAGATGAGCACTGCATATTTTTTAAACACAGCTCCTGAAGAAGTATTGTCTGTATTTATGACACTGAAAAACACTACTGCTCGGGACATAGATGACCTACAAATTAAGCCTATTAAAGCAGCACTTGATCTTTTGTTACCTGTTCTTACCCATCTGTTTAATATCTGCTTATTTACGGGAGTTTTCCCAGAAAGAATGAAGCATGCGAGAGTTATTGTCTTATACAAATCTGGTGACCGAAATATCTTTTCTAATAATCGTCCGATCTCCATACTTCCTGTTATATCTAAAGGGCTAGAGAAAATCATGTATCAACGTGTCATGTCTTTTTGTGAAAAGTACTCTATATTATCACCACATCAATTTGGCTTCCGACGGGGCATGTCTACGGAACTGGCTCTCCTCACACAAAAAGAACTCATACTTAACTCACTTGAAAAGAAACTGTTAACACGGAGTGTTTTTATTGACTATTCCAAAGCATTCGATAGAATCAACCACGAAGTACTCTATGCGAAATTGCGTCATCATGGTTTTGGCGGAACCCCACTTGACTTTCCGAAATCTTATTTATCACAATCGTCCCGGTTCACAATCACAATCGCATCGCAATCACAATCACAGTCACAATCGCAATCGTCCCGGTTCGAGATCTTTCCTACCAAGACAGGCAAGTGACTTCAATCGTGCAATCATTAATTGCCACGATTCGCATGCTACTGAGCAGCATACAATCTCCGTCTGCTAAGAGTGCACTGCAAATACTGGATGCACTGAATCCAGTTCTTGCTAACTTCGTATAAGCACAATGGCTCAACAAAATCTCATCTTCCGCTTTGAAGTTAAAAGTGCGTCGATTTTTCAGTGGAATGCCAGAGGCATGAAGTCCCGTATCTCGGATTTTCGCCAATTTGTTCGGGCCAATCAATTTCCTATACTTGTCATATGGGAACCAAACGTATCAACGCCTTATAGATTGTCCGGTTATGAAGCTTTTTGTTCAGCCGCTTGCGAAGAACGAAGCAAAGTAATTGTTTACATTCGCACAGACTTGACTTATCTTTCGCACCCAATAAGTTCAAATGACGACAATCAGTACCGTGTGTCTTCGTGTAAAGAAGAATGCAGTTTCGTTCACGCTTATTGGTGGATATATATATCCGTCATCGCGATTTCACTGCGACAGATTAAAAGACATCCTAATGAGAACCGATGGGCCTTGGATCATCACCGGTGACTTCAACGCCTATCACATGCTTTGGGGGAGCACTAGGTTGAATGCCAGGGGCCGGAACATTGTTACATTCGCTTCCGATTACGACCTTTCCATCATGAACTATGGTACCCCCACATATCTGCGGGGTCTCACGTATGGCAGTTGCCTTGACCTGACATTGGTGTCCCGGTGCTTCTCTCACAAAGTTAAGTGGTTTTGCGATATTGAGACTCATGGGAGTGATCACATACCCACCTACGTGACGATCGATGGTATATAAAAAATTTCTCTTCCGGTGTTACAATTGGCACTGACTGGTCGATGTTTGCATCGCGTGTTGAGAACGCTTGCCAAGAAGGCCTCGCCTGTAGCCTGGAAAATACCATAGCGGAAGCTATGCAAGCGTCCAAATGTAAATTACCATTTTCGTCTAAAATAACACAGTTTGACATCGAACTGGAAAAAATTACGAGCTATACGAAGGCGTGCTGAACGAGGATACAGACGCACAAGATCAATTTACGATCTGAGGGAAGCAAGGCGGCTCTAGAAAAAGATGCAACGACGCATTTACAAACTGGAGAGCGAACGCTGGAAAGCATTCTGCGAATCTCCAGACCCCCATAAACCGCTGTCATATATCTGGAACACAGTTCGTGGTCTTCGCTCCTCTCCGCAACAACGGCACCCTTTTAAAGCTTTGGCACTCCATCATGGAAAAACAGAACTCGAGGTGGCGGAAGAATTTTGCACGAGAGTTGCCGGGAATATTAGGAACGAGAGCATCGACGCCGTGATCGTTCCTGAGACGCGATTACCAGAAATGGACATTCCGTTCACCATGGACGAACTGGAAGGTGCTTTATTCGCTTCTAAGCGCATGTCATCGCCAGGTTCTGATGGTATTACTTATGGTGCGTTGGGACACCTTGGACAAAAAGCCAGAAAAGAACTTTTAACATGCTTCAACAACTCCTGGCTTAGCGGCAGTGTTCCCCGAGAATGGAAAATAAGTCGACTAATACCACTTTTGAAATCGGAAAAATCACCATTGGACTTGACAGCGCATCGCCCTATTGCCCTCGCAAGCTGCCACGGAAAGGTGATGGAAAGAATGGTTCTATTTCGTCTCGAGTGGTACTTGGAACGATACACCAAATACCCTTCTTGCATGGCAGGCTTTCGTCGGGGCCACTCCTCCATTGACTGTGTCCTTGACTTATCGACATTTGTTCAACAAGAAAAAAGTCGCAAGCGCATATCAGTGGCACTCTTTCTTGACGTGAAGGGTGCATATGATAATGTAGCTCACGATGCCATCCTCACTTCTCTCGCAGCAATGGGCATTGGTGGACGAATGTTTCAATGGATAAAAGATTATATACCTGGCAGGGGTTTCTTCGTACAAACATATGAGGGTACAACTGCCCAACATTACACCTACTGCGGAGTACCTCAGGGAGGTGTTTTAAGCCCCACATTGTTCAATGTAGCCCTCATTGGTCTGGCGAAGGTTCTGCCAAAGTCGGTTAGCCTATCTATATACGCCTATGATATTTGCCTCTGGAGTGCTGCAGTTACTCGCCCTCAGGTGCGTGCACGAATACAGCGGGCAGCAACCATCACAACAGCCTACCTTCAGAAACAAGGCCTAAATATATCAACTGTGAAGTGCGCGTTGATGGCGTTTACACGCAAACCAATGACGCCATACCCTGTTTACATCAATGGGCAGAGTGTCAAATATGCACGAACGCATGGTTTCCTCGGCATAATAATCGACAGAAGTCTTTCGTGGAGCCCACATTGTGCGTACTTGAAGAAGAGACTGCTATCTATTGTGCAAATCATGAAATTCTTGTGCGGTAAAGCATGGGGAACTTCTGTGGCTTCCATGCTACAGCTCTACAGGGCCCTATTTCTGGGTCTATTGCGCTACAGCTTGCCGGTACTGACTAACAGTTGCAAATCGAATACTCATTCTTTGGAGAGTTTGCAGGGTCAGGCACTGCGTATCTGCCTAGGACTGCCCCGATGCGCTTCTACTTATGCCACAATTATGCTTGCGAAAGACCATCCGGTCAGGACATATATAGTTGTGGATTGCCTCAGAGCGCACATTCGACATGCTAGCCGTGTACCCGACCACCACTTGGCCCTTCTACTTTCCGGAAGACCACGTGCTACGTTTTCAGACGTCATAGCCAAGCACCTAAACAGCATTCCACCAGGATATACGCCAGCTGCGAGAACGGCGTGTCCTTTGTGGTGCCTCGACCAGCCGCAAGTACGTCTAGAAATTCCGGGAATCAAAAAGAAAAGCAGTCACTCCAGAGTAGCATTGAAGCAAGCAACACTGCTATTATTACATGGGTTGTACTTAGACCGAACGCAGATATACACTGATGAGTCCGTCTCGTCCAGCAGCTCATCAGGTGCCGCTGTAATTCCGGCTGCAGAAATGACAATAAAGTTTAAGTTGTCGCATATGACTACATCTACGGCATCAGAGCTTGCTGCTATAAGGGATGCTTTACAATATCTCGTTCAAGAACGTCCAGGAAAATGGGTCATATTCTGTGATTCGAAGGCACCGCTTCAGAGTTTGCAGTCTGCCATGCGTAGGAGGAGTCATGACCAACTGGTACTAGAAATAAGTGATTGCCATCATGAAGCTCTAGCACGAGGGCATGATATTATATATCGATGGCTGCCTGGACATAACGGTATTACTGGAAATCAATTAGCCGATGATGCAGCCCGCTCAGCCCATGAAGAAACCCGTGTAGTCCCGATTCCTCTATCAAGGAATGATGCAGCAAGACATTTTACCTGCTGGCTCGAGATCTCACACGCACGTTCTGGTCGTCTACCAGCTTCCAAAGGTGTTAGTTTTATAAACTGGATCCTTCGCTCAAGCTAAAGCTACCATCACAACTTTCCCGCTCCGATGCGACACTTTTATGCCGCCTTTGGTTGGGTGTTGCATTTACAAAGGTGCACTCCTTTCGCATTGGTATGGCAGACACTCCTACATGCGACTACTGCGGAGCTGAAGAGACCATCGAACCCGTCCTGTGCAGCTGCGCTTGCTACGACACACAGCGATGCCAGCTCCGGATGGTTTTGAATCGACTTGACCCCGGACAATTTTGTGTGCAGAAGATACTAGGACCTTGGGCATCTGCCTCAGTTGCGCAGAAAGCAACTAAAGCACTGCTACTTTACCTTAAGTAAACAAACCTGAGCGACCGCCTGTAGACTGTGTGTGCTCCCCGAGTGTGCTCGTGAATGTGTGTACCTTCTTATCTTTATGCAACCTCTTTTCTCCCCTTTATCCCTTACCTAGTGCAGGGTAGCAAACCGGATGTGCGTCTAATTAACCTCCATGCCTTTCCTTGCATCTTTATTTCTCTCTCTTTCTCTCTCTTATCTATCACAAAGAAAGCAATCTGTAGTTATAAATGACAGCCAATCCTCCCTACTAACCATAACGTCAGGTGTACCTCAGGGCAGCATATTAGGGCCCCTACTGTTTAATATTTATATAAACGACATAACAAGTGTCAGCAAATATGTGGACTTTATAATTTATGCAGATGACACTAGTATATTTTTTCATGGTAATGATTTAGGTAAGCTTGCAGACTCAGCCAACAACATTCTTAACGACATCTTCATACGGAGTACTGCAAATTATTTATTCATCAACACAAAAAAATCCAAAGCTGTGGTATTCGCACCGGTTCAGAAGGCTGTCTGTCGTGGTTTGGGTATATATCTCGGGCCCGAAAAAATTGTGGTTGTCAAAGAAGTTTCATCATTAGGAGTAATTTTTAATGAAAATCTTAATTGAGACGAACACGTTAATAAAGTAACTAGAAATATAGCTAGGACGTGTGGTGCTCTCTCTAAATTTCGACACATACTTCCAGCAAACATTAAACATTTACTCTATAATACGTTGTTTTCATCTCACATAAACTATTGTACTCTAGTCTGGGCAGATACATCTAAAGCAAATCAGAACAAAATATTTTTACTGCAGAAAAAAACGATTCGTCATATTGCAAACGTACCTTACGACGCACATACAAGTCATTTATTCAGAGAATATAAGATTTTACCGATCGATCAGATACACAGCTTCAACCTTATTATGAAATACAAACAAAGCTTGCTATCAAACAACGCTTGTTTTCTTAAACTGTGTAACCTCAGAAAACCTACACAATCCTATTATGACATTCGGAAAAGGCCTTCCTGGTTCGTTCCTTATTCGCGAACTAATCATGGTTTGAGAAGACTTGAACACTGTATTTCTGCTTGTTTTAACATGTTTGAAAATAAAAACACTGACATCTTTACTATACATAAAAACAATTTAGGAACCTTCTCAACCAGAATGGCGGCGTGTTGTTTAGCTTTTTCTAATTGTCCGGCTACAACACTATATGTAAAAGAAACACCCTATAATAGTGCTCGTGTGTAACATGGCATCCTATGATGTTTGCTTTCTTTGACATTTTTTTCGTTGCTTTTTTTACGAGTAAAGCATGCAACATTTCACTCGTCAGTGTTTTCCTTGTGCATCGAAACTTGTGCTTTTCGCATACCCGGTGTTGTAAACGTTGTATAATCATTTTGTAATACTTTGGTAGCCGTTTAGCAACGTGTGCATTGTTTCATGATTGACCGTACGCTGTTTTCTTTTGTTATTTGTTGTTTTTCTCTCTTTGTGATTTGATTATTTCATGTAAACCTGAAACTGATGTAATTTTGATGCATTTTTTATTTCCTAATTTCTTGATGTTTTGAAGATCGACGTCAAATTGTTTTTTTCTGTTTGGGCTCTGCCGATTTTGTAACTCCAAGTAAAAGGAGTAGGAGCCTCGTCAAGCTGCTAACATAGCAGCTTTTTGCTCTTATCCTTGCGTTTTCTTTTTCGCAAGTGTGTGAAGAAAATGCTCAATAAAACTGAAACTGAAACTGAAACTCAGGCACCATGCAGCTTTCCTCTCGTGAAGTTGCAGTACTACGAAATCTTCAATCGTATATTGAGCAAGTTTTTTTGCTTTGTTATAGCGCTGAGGTGTACAGCCACATGCGAGTAAATGTTTACACTCTTCGTATTTTATCCTCTCAAGCCGCCGCGGGCCATTTTCATGATAATTAAAATGGAATTGGGTCGTACAAGTCAAAGTAAATGAAATATCAAGGAAAGGTCTTTGTCATGTTGCATTGAAATAGACTGTAGAAGATTAAGTTAGAGAACGCGGAGCTTACTGGAATATTAAAGGATTCGTAACCACAAGAGATGAACGAAAAGATAAAATGGCCATGATAACGAAACATGGGCAACGTGTTATTCTACGTAAAATGTAACGACCTGGTCATGGCCTGGTCACGACCGGGTTGTTAATATACCACGCACAAAAACTAAACGAAGCATTCAATACTGACAAGGCATTCTTCGACGAAATATATATATATATATATATATATATATATATATATATATATATATATATATATATATATATATATATATATATATATATATATATATATATATATATATATATATATATATATATATATATATACCAGGTGCTTTGAACGTCATTCACGCTGGACCCGACGTATTGTAAGCAAAAAAGGGGCGACGAAACTTTCGTGGAAGCGTCTTTACTAAACGTTTTCAGCTGGTGGACCAGCCTTCGTCAGAGTAATGTGACAACAGTTCATACATGGCTTTAAAAGCTCCTTTCAATAACAGGTCAGCGCCATCTGCTCTGGTTAGCATTACAATGCGCATCATAAAATGTCAAGTACTTCAGAAAAAAAGAAAAAAAAGAAAAAAGACAAAAATACGAAAACCAGAAGGGCACATACATACTAAAGACATAGTTAAAGATTCCCTTACATGTAGAGTGACGTGATACCATGCTTATACGTAGTTAAGAGATGTAGATGTGTAATGACATTGCTTGGCAGCATAAGAACAATCTTAGTGATATGTGAACGTATAATGGAAGCCACTGTGAAATGGTTGAAGATAATAAAAAATTAAAATAAAAAAGGGCAGACATAGAAGGCATGATTTAGGTGGTACAATTTGAAACCAGTGCATCATCGCTCTTAATCTATGGAAAGACAGGTCAGTTTTCCTTTGTTTTCGTTGATTCCAGCTGAAACAGTGTTAAATTTATGAATGAGATATGATTCGCGCAGTTCACGATCATGGCTAGTGCGGAATCCCGATTCTAGTATCGTGACTTTGAGGTTACTAAATGAGTGGCCGGGCATGTTCACATGCTTTGATAATGGAAGGTTTGGTTGGGTTTTAGCATGCGATCTGTGATTGTTGAAACGTATTCTGAATGGGGTTTCAGTGTGGCCTATGTATTGCATATGGCAGGTGCCACACTCAAGTAAATACACTACATTGGATGAATCACAATTAAAGCTTCCCCTAATTGTGAAAATGAATTGGTTAGATGTGCTGGTGGCTGTTAATGATGGTTCTATGTGAGGACAAACTTTACAACGGGGTTTGTTGCAGCGGCTACAACCAGTACGGTTAGTAGTAGCAATTTTAGATGACGTCAGAATGTCACCTATGTTTTTTGAGCGCCTATACACTACTCGAAGGGGTTCAGGAAAGACCGCTTTTAGTCTGTCGCTTTGGGTGAGGATGTTGTAATGGTTACGCAGTATACCTTGAACTTTGGGGATGGACGCTGAGTGTGTTAGTACTAAATTGGCTGACTGAAGCTCGTTGCTTTTTATGCTACCTTTTAAACAGTCCATTCGATCGCGTCCTCTGGCTCGGTGTATCGCGTCGTCAATAATTTTTTCTGGATATTTTCGCTTAAGAAGCTTCTTTTTCAGATCATGGCAGCAAGAATTGAAATCTTGATCTTCAGAGCATATGCGCCTAAAGCGCTGTGCCTGGCTATATGGAATTCCAGTCTTCCAATGGCGCACGTGGCTACTTTCAAAATGAAGAAACTGCTGATTATCGGTTGGCTTTTTAAAAAGCTTCGTAATTAGGCGTCCATGGGAAATGGTAATCCTGGCGTCGAGAAAGGCTACAGACAAGGGTGAGTAAGTATGGGAGAATGTTATAGCGGGATGTACCTGGTTGAATTTAGCTATAAAGTTTAGAAGTTCTGTTTCACCATGTGTCCAAATAAAAAATATGTCATCGATGTAGCGTTTGAAATGCTCCGGCTTTAGTGGCACACTCTTAAGAAACGAGTCTATATATATATATATATATATATATATATATATATATTTCTTGAAAGTCTTCCTGGATTCCGGTCGAGTTATGAGTCACCAGAAGAAGCGAACGAGCAAACAAAAAACGGTGCTTTATTGCCAACGTTACGGCCGGGGACCGGCCTTTGTCAGGGCATACATGCATATTACACTAACACGATCTTCTTAAGGACATAGCATCGGGGCCCCCAATTGTGAATAATCACTCTTAGCAATATTGACATACATGTTAACAACAAGATATTCAGACATGCGCAGCATTTGGTTGATAGCGGAGCAGCAGTGCACTATACAGCATATGGTAGGGCAAGGTGACTTGAAAACATAGATACAAATAATATGATGGACACGTGTGATATCGCAACATTTGTGAATGAACAAAAAAAAATACAATGCCATGGTAAGTTACGTTCATTGTCAATGAAATATGCATGAGCATAATATCACCATTGATGTCACAAATGTGGTAACAGAGTGTGCATGCGTTCTGGTCAACTAACTAATGTGTTACCAATGACCCCGCAACGTAATCACGGCAGTGAACAAACGTGTATGTGGGCTACGGCGGTTGATTTATCCGTTTTGCCGGTAAAAACGTAAGCCTCCCTGGGTTCTCGTTTATTCCAGACGCTATGGCGTTAAGTTTATGAATAAGAAAAGATTCACGGACTTCCCTTTCGTAGTGCGATTTAAAACCAGATTCGAGTATTGTGGCAGTTATGTTGTCGAAAGAGTGGCCTGGGGTAGCGAGGTGTTTGGACAGGGGAAGGCTAGCCAGGCACCTGACGTGTGACCTGTGATTATTGAAGCGCAACCGGAAAGCTGTCTCCTTTTGACCAATATATTGGACGTCACACAATGAGCATTGGAGCAAGTAGATTGCATTGCTCGTGTCGCAGTCGAAATTGCCTTGTATCCAGAGAGTGAAGTTTGACGCAGAGCTCTTAACAATACGCGACGTGGTCATGTGGGGGCACACCTTGCAGCGTGGCTTGTTGCATGGGTGACACCCCACATGGGCTGGCGTTGATAGTCTGGATGACGTAAGTATGTCTCGTAGGTTTCTCGATCGGCGGTAAACTGCTCGTGGAGGCTCCGGGAAGACGTCTTTGAGACGATTGCTGTGCATTAGTATGTTGTAGTGCTTTTTGAGAATCGCGTTAGCATTTGGAATTGACGGAAAATGTGTCAGAAATAAATTGATGTGCTTCCGGTGCGCAGGTTCTTTATTTGATTTTAGAAGCGCTCTTCGGTCCATTGCATCGGCGCGCATGATCGCGTTGTCGATAATCTGAGGCGGGTACTGTTGTACAGTTAGGGCATCACGAAGCTTATCACAGTTTTCAACAAAGTCTGAATTTTCAGAGCACAGCCTTTTGAAACGATCTGTTTGACTGTAGGGTATACTCGTCTTGCGATGTTTTACATGGCTGCTTTTGAAATGAAGGTATCGGTGAGCGTCAGTGGGTTTTCTGTATACTTTAGTAGATAATTTTTCGCCGCAAAGGGATACTGTTACATCCAGGAAACAGATGGATGCCTTCGAGTACAATTGTGACAATGAAATGGATGGATGAACCTTGTTAAAGTCTGCAATGAAAGTCATTAGTTCCGCTTCGCCGTGATGCCAAATAAAAAAATGTCGTCTATAAAACGTTTGTAGTAGTATGGCTGTAGTCTGCACGTTGAAAGAAAATGACTTTCCAATTGGCCCATGAATATATTCGCGTAATTTGGACCAATTTTGGTGCCCATTGAAGTGCCACTAACTTGTACGTAGTGAACACCGTCGAACTGAAAATTGTTAAGCTCCAGGATGAGTTTTAATAATGTGGGTAATGTACAGCTATCAACAGATTTGTCACATGATGAGTCGTTATAAGCATCCACTACTGCACGAATTCCGTCTTTGTGGGGAATATTAGTATAAAGTGACGAACCCATTATATATATATATATATATATATAAAGAACACAAGCGAGTACACGTACGAAAGAGCAATACTTTTATGCCAACGTTTCAGCCGTGGCACGGCCTTCGTCAGGGAACGGCCTTCGTCCTTCCCTGACGAAGGCCGTGCCACGGCTGAAACGTTGGCATAAAAGTATTGCTCTTTCGTACGTGTACTCGCTTGTGTTCTTTATACGTACCAGACCCCTTGAACTTCCTGCTGAATATATATATATATATATATATATGTATATATATAAATATATATATATATATATATATATATATATATATATATATATATATATATATATATATATATATACATGTATATATATATACATGTATATAACGTACAGCCGTGAAGCGTTCCCTTTTTTATTAGAGTAACAAGTAACGTATTTAGTTACTTTTCACTGTAACAAATACAACACTAAATAGACCTACTAGATTGATGTCAGCCCACACCGTCAGTTGTGGTTGTGGTCTATAGGCTGGCTGTAAACATTACATGAATATATTCCTTTGACCCAGCATGCTATAGTGAAGGGTTCCTCGACCATTGAGGATCTCGACCTTTGAGGGATACACAACAGCTTCTTTATGATATGCATATTATCCCACCGAAGCGTGCACTTTGTTTCGCTAAAATTTACAGCCAACGTGAGTGCTGTCGTAACGCCGTATGTTTTAAATAGAAATTTAGCCTGCTGAAAATATATACCCAAAGACGTCGATCCACCTTGCAACGCGTGGTTATACCCGCTGACTGTTCTGTATGGAAATGGCATCCACAGTGGAAGCTGTTGTATCTGCTGAAATTTTATTGCAACATTATTATACTGCCACGCTCGCTTGTATTTTTATGTCACTGCCTAGCGCAAAGGCGCCGCCGTAGCAGTTCAGTGGCTAAGGTATACTCGGCTGCTGACCCGCAGTTCACGGGATTGAATCCTGGCTACGGCGGCTGCACTTTCGATAGAGGCGAAAATGCTGTAGGCCCATGCGCTCAGATTTGGGTGCATGTTAAAGAACCCCAGGTGGTCAAAATTTTTGGAGTGCTCTTCTACGGTATATCTCTCATATAGTGGTGTTGGGACGTTAAACACTACATATTAACGATTGCCTTGCGCAAAGCACGCTCAGCTGTCTCCAAAAATTCTAGATTATTATATAATCTTCATATAGGCTTGAGACACCTACGATATGGATGCCACGTGTTTAAATGGCGACGTACCTTCGCGCAGATCATATTACCGACGACCAATGCTCTGATTACCGCTATCTGCGTAAACCGTGAATTTCTAGTACTTTGTACTTTCCTAGGCACATGTTCACTCAATAAAAAGTGTCGTCTTGAGCAACCCAAGTACCATATCCTTTGCCGTCGCAACCACGTGGCAATAAGGTAAGTAAGATGAGAACGGTGAAATGATTGATACAAAACAGTGAAATGGGGCGTAAGTGCACGCCCAAGTTTTGTTTAAGATGCGTATACCACAAGCTATTTTCTTCTATAGAACCAATATGATGCGGATTTGCTAAAGTACTGTGAAGTTGAATGTCAAGAAAGGAAGAACATGAACTTAGAAAGAGACAGTGGAGACGAAAAGTGATAGGTATCGACGTAAAGTTTGACCGGTCGTTCCCCGTCAAACGTCCCAAACGTTTTTTCGCTTATCTGAGGTGTATTCGAAAAAAAAAAGTCAGGCTGATTTACTCCATTGAAATCAGTCTATCGCGGAAATTCTTTCCAGAGAAAAATATTTTTGATCACCTATATGTGATGGAAATTCCAGCTATAGGCTGGGCCCTATATTCAGCCCTAAGATAAAAGCATATTTACTGAGAGAGTCTATGTATAGGCTCTATTTATTTTGCCGACCTATGGTTTCGAATATTTAAAAACTCCCACTATGGCGTGCCTTGGTGTCGTATTGACGTTCCGGCTTGTCAAGCCGAAAGTTTTATTTTTCAAAATATAAACTGTTCATATCTTCCCCCCCTCCCCTCCCCAGCACTCGTTCTAGGGTTGGTCCTTTGATAAACACCAGTCACATATCTTTAAAAAAATGCTTGGATATCAACTATTCATAACTCTCATTTAAGGATGTGGAAATGAAATGACGTCACTAAATTACCGATGAGGTGAAATATTAACTTTAAAAGCACAGTAAACGTGACTAAAAAGCTAATTCAACACTAGAACAATGTACCCTGAACTGATAATGTCACCACACTTCTAAAACCTCATGCAATGTATACTGCATACCTGCAAGGTGCAGTTATTCGAGCGCTTTTTGCGGTAAAATTTGGCCATGGAGTTAACCGCGTTCATGGTGGTGCTATTTCTAAATTTAACGTTTGAATATCTAACGAGGCATAAGGAGTTTCTTTCGGCGAAATCCGTTTTTTTTTTGGCGATGTATTTGAGCATTTTATGCATTGTGCTGGCACGAAGTTTATTGTAGATGATATGTTTATAGAGTGCACCGTTCAACGACTGTGGTGAAATAGAAACAGCAATTTATGTTAATTCATGCTACAAAACTCTCGTGATATGCTCCCAGAGAACAGAAAAACGCATCGGAAGTGCATTACGAACGAACGGAAGAATTAAATAATTCTCGGTCTTTTCATGTTGTTTCTGTAGTCCAATCTACAAACGTTCGTATTAAACGAGCATGACAGTACGAAGGCATGGAATTGGGTCCTGCAGCATGCTGTGACACATGTGCCACTCCAGGTCACCTTTATTACATGACACCGGAATCAACACTGATCTTAATCTATGATTATGTACCTAATCAACGGAGAATAAGAGCTAAGCTCCGGATTCATTATTAATGTGGCTTCAAAGACGAGAAAACAGCGCGATTCGCGAGCAATCGAGCGCCCGTTCTCTCGCTCTATTTCGTTGAACTGCGTGTGCCCTGAGATGCCACTTCAATTTCTTTTTGAATACATGTGGCGATCAAGAAAGTTGTGATCACCAAACAAGGCGCTAACAAGAATGAGAGAGACAGGACGAGTGCTTGTGAACGTCGTGTGGAGGCATTAGTTAGCGTTCAAAATTTCCCGATAGCAATGCGCCATCTCACAGGATTTCAAGTTTTGTTAAAATGTAGCGATGACACAGATCATGGGTTTTTGTCATGTCATTTGCTACCAATTAAACAGTGGCTGCGTAATTTAGGTTACCATGAAAATTGTCGCGGCGATACTTCAAGAAGGAAGGAGGCAGAAACGCACCGTTCATGCCATACGTGATCCTTCATTACTCGTGGAAATAAATTTATTCAAGCTGTAACGTGATTAAAGAATTCTGTTACTTCTCGGCAATCAGAGAGGCTTTTAATTCTCCAGTCTCTTTATGAGATATTGCTGCCATCTTTTTCTAACAGGCCTGCAGTTCTGTTGCACCGACATAGCAATACCCATGTTTTTGAAGATTTTTTTCATATTCATTCAAAAACGTTTCCATTCATAGTCATTTCTGAAGCGCATAAGAACTGAATTCCTATTGTTCAACATTACCTGTCGTTGCGTTCGTCCAGTACAAAAAGGCTTGATGGCAAAGTCGTTTTCTATGTTCAAGTTCCTCTTAACCAACCTTTCGCGCTCTTTGTGCACTTCAAGGAATTCAGAAATACTACAAAACAACGCAACGAGCTGTACACCGTGCCGTCGGGACTGGTATGGGGCAAACATGTTGCGAGTGGTGTCGCAGTGTTCTGCCATTGCGCTCCGTTCGCTGTTCCGTGAGCTCAAGTTGGGTCGAAAGGCGCCGTCGTTTCGGCGCCATATGTGTCATTTTCCCGCGTCTTTTCCTATACACAGTGTTATGCGAATAAATGCCTCTGTGTAGCCGCTGGTGCCGAGGTCACGGATTACATTTTTCCTTCCTTCCCCGGCTGTGGTAACAATTGGTGGTTGCAATATTGGTTATTTATTTATTTACTTCAGTTTTCTCGTTTAGCTAGTTTTCTGTATTCTTGCCCAAGAAAAGTGATCTAGAACATATTTTTTTTTTCGTGGGAATGACCATACGTATGTGCGTATGTGGTTGCAGTTCCACATTTCCGAGTCGTGCGATTCGGACTGCTCTGCCAGCGGCCCCTGTTCTCTTTCTGCTCTAGCAGCCAAGGCCGTCACGTTCTTCCAAAAATTACCCCGCCGCGGTGGTCTAGTGGCTAAGGTACTCGGCTGCTGACACGCAGGTCGCGAGTTCGAACCCCGGCTGCGGCGGCTGCATTTTCGATGGAGGCGGAAATGCTGTAGGCCCGTGTGCTCAGATTTGGGTGCACGTTAAAGAACCCCAGGTGGTCGAAATTTCCAGAGCCCTCCACTACGGCGTCTCTCATAATCAAATGGTGGTTTTGGGACGTTGAACCCCACATATTAATCAATTATTCTTCCAAAAATTCTCCTTCTACCTACTTCTAAACTCTTTTCTCCCCTCCCCCTCCCTTCAAGGTGCTGAGCAGTGCTTTCGCAAGGAAAGATAGTGCCTCTTTCCTTTTCTTCGACCAGACATTCATCCATTCAAGGGAAGCTTGCTTGCCTTAACTGGTTTGTAAGGCAGATAAGGTTCGTGGAAACTCACCTCACCGTGAGCTGCCGAGCACAAAACAAAGCTTAGCCGAGAGACATGAGAACGCAAGGAGATTCCACAGCAAGACAGAAAGAGATGATATTTTGCCTAATGGAGTATTGCGAAAGCCACTACGGCAACCCTTTCTTTTACCACCATCATACCCACTTCTAGTCGTACATTGAAGTAATAAGAAAACTCCAGCTAAAATATATTTAAAAAAAACCGACGTTTTGAAGCCAATCTCTCACCCCTGAGGAAGAAGCCGAACCAGCTTCTAAACATCGGGTTTTTTTTTTCCTAAACATATTTTAGCTGGTGTTCTCATTCCTTCTGTTTCTATCCAAAACAGGCAGACTTATGTCGAACGTTCACCTTTGATTCCAGTCGTACGTTATATCCTCGCTGCTCCGGCAAACCCCCTCACACTAAAACATTTAGAGAAAGAATGAAAGGTGCACAACCATAAAGAACCCCTCTTCCTTCTTGGACGCTTATAGCTCTGGTGTGCGTGTGTGTGTGTGGGGGGGGGGGGGGTAGAAAGAGGAGTATTGACGGAAAAAAATGTTGCATCTTGTTTTTTCGTCTCCGCAGGTAGCTAATACTTTAGTCATTATTTTCTTTTTGAGAAAGCAGCACACAATACAACAAAATAATGCCCGCCTAAAAAGACGCAAACACAGGTGCTGTATTGCAACTGGCGTGTTATTGTCGCAAGACTATGCTTATGTAGGATAACGCGTACATGTACACTAACACCAGTGCATATAATAAAGATAGTTTTTCTTGCAGTGTTTTGCAGGAAGACTTGATGAATGATGAACCATAAATGTACCTTACCTGATTCAAAACTCGGGACAGGTAACAAACTTATTACAGAATGCAACCCTGTCAAGTCATGGTTCTCAGATTTTCTGCTGACAAAAATTTTATATTACAACATTCCGCACAATTACCAAATTAAAAGCGTTGGCGAATGTATTTATCAGCATAGTATCACCAAATTTCAAAATAGCTCAGGTACTTACAGCAGCCAATTCATGTGGTACTCATTGTATTTAGTGCTATCAGCGCGCATGTGCCTGTTGCGGAAATTGCGTGTAATGTTGAGTTTTTCTTTATACAATATTTAGAGGCACGGGAAATAACTTGTTTTTGTATGTTGAAAGCTATTATGTATATTTTTTCTAGGTTGCTCTGCAATTGCAATTCTTTCACATGTGTTTTTTAATGGCGCTTCTTCGACGTTTATTGTACGAGCCGGAACAAGTCGAATATCACTCATTTTTGGTCTGAGTGGGTCTGTTTTAGAAACATTTGGAGAATCTATGAGTCCGAGCGAGTCCTTTTCAGGGAAATTTTGGTGAGTAGGAGTCTGCCAGAGTTATATTTTTATTTTATTTTGGTGAGTTTAAGTCCGAGTGAGTCCGCTGAAAGAACGTTTTGATGAGTCTGAGTATGAGTTGGTATATTTGAGGAAAGTATTAGTGGATCCGGTTGACAAAAACATCGGTGAGTCTGAGTCCGAGTGAGTTTATTTAGAGTGAAATTTCGATAGTCTCAGTCCGAGTGGGTCCAAAGCAAAATATTTTTATATGTGGTTATTGAGTTAGTCTGAGTGAGTTCGATTTATTTTGCCAACCTATGCCGTACGTGGGATCTTTCCGTATTCCGCAGCGTGTAGTCTGAGTGTTGTTTGCGAAATGTACTATAACCTTGCTCGTTTGAATGGCGAATTTGGTTTTCATATTAAGCAAAATCGTTTGTTCCAGGTGTTAAAAGCTGAACAATGTTGCTGCTATTTTTCTGTCATGCAAGCATCCAGAAATCTTGCCGAAATGCTCCGTTTGCATTTCTTCCAGGTAGCGGTGCAAGGGGTGAGCACGGTGGAGCTGGAGATCTCTCTTCCCCCCCCCCTCAATTTTCACTCGCCCCCATTGCCCCCAAGAGGGAACATAGTCACAACACAATGGCTAAGTTCCCTGCCTCCCTGCCCACCCTTAAGGAACTCACTTATCATGGGTGCCCCATCGGTAAAATAATCTTGATGCTGCCCCTGATTTATTTCTTTTTGTTGTTGCTCTATGCATAAATACCTGAGTAAGAAAATGCTTGCTTTGGGGAAGGTATATTATGCCTATATTTTTAGAGGACTAAAGTTTTTTTTTACTTTTGTGAGAAAAAACACGGGCTTAAGAAAATCGTAATTTGGGTCCACATTGAGACGCTATTTACATTACGTGGGGCTCCAAGTGAAAATTAACTTTATACCTCCATCTGGAGCAAACAAACAGCTTTATGTGGGAAGTGTTATCACTGGGCTGTTTCACGCCATCTCTCCAAACCTTGGCGCTTGATCATTAGAGATTAGCTTTAAAAAACGGAGGATCATCTATTTATAGAGCAAGGGGTTTTCCCATGAAATGTTTCTTGACATACATTTTTCAGTACCGTAAGACGCATGCGAATCGTTTTCGCAAAGCTTAAAGCTTGACTCGTAAATTGTACTGCCAAAAAATTCGTTCTACATTCTCAATAAAATTTTTACTAACTCACTCCTATATAAAAACAGAGAAAAGTTTGTCCAATTGCACAGGGGTGTCCTTTTAACTTGAAATAATTTTCACGAACTCTTTCATGGGTGTTTGTCGCTGCCTTAAAGAAGAGAAATATGACCCATATTGGACATTTTTTTCCATAGACAGATAATAGCGAAATGAAATAGATTGTATTAAAGAATTGTCGAGGAGTTTTCCTGTAGGCGAAAAATAATTTTAAACGTACGTAATGCAAAATAGTGTGTATAACTGGCGACAAAATTTGCTAAAAAATCTTTTTTTTGCTCATAAGTAACATTGACGTGGTCCAAATAAAAATATACTGAACAGTTCATTTAGTAGTGATTTTCATTGCGTACTGACTGAAAGCTTTTGTTTACGTTTTGCTTTAGGTGAGAAAATTGTACACTAGTTATCTTCGGCTTACCTAAGTTATCTGTGTGCTTGCACGTGTCCATGCCTTGTAACAATGAATCCTAGCATGAAGTACACGCTGCGTGGAAACGAGGAGCATTTAGAGGACATATTGAGCTTTTTTTAGGCTGATTGGAGTGATTTATTAGAGAGTATTAGCTTGGGTCTCTATCGAAATGCCGAAAATCAAGACGCCGATTTATTAAAAGGTCGAATGTCAGAAGGCTGAAAAACTTAAATGCCATAATATTGAAACAGCCAAAACAACGAATGCTGGAAAATAAAAGTTCTCGAAAGACATATCGCTGAAAATTCCTTGAACCATGCACGTGAATATCCCCGATCTGGAGGGAAATGAACGAAGGTGTGGCGGGATGTGTTCCCAATAAGGAAAACCAATAATTTGTTGCAGTTGTGGTTATGTTTATGTGTTTGACAAGAAGGTGTATTCTAGGCACTATTGGAGGTGCGAAAAGTGAGGAAACTGCAACTCCAGAGCGGCTACAGACCTTCCCGTAGAAGGTACTCGTATGGCAATCTCGAAGAAAGTGATCTACGACAGCCATGCTCTTACGGCTTATTGATATCATGAAGAGGAAGCAAGCCAGTCTCGAAGACATCGTCAAGGAAGTGACAACCCCGCCGTTTCCAGAGGAAGAATCAAGGGTTACGCAAAATCACTTGATGCTGCTCTGGGCAACCCGGACAATGACGTTTCAAGTTTTCGACAAAGAATTGCACACAAGCTGTTTGCGATAAGCAAGAAATCACTCTGATGTGCGATTGGAGGTGGAAAAGTTTATAGTTTGCTATTTTTATGAAGGCTTGAGAAAAATGTAAAGGGTCAACTAGAAATAAGAGTGAACGAGTGTGCTGGCATGACCTCTAATTTAGCTAGGTTATTCATTATCCAGTGTAGCTAGGTGATGCAGACATTGTGATATTTCGGCGTTTGGATAGTTAGGTGTTTTGATTTTTTGACATTTTACACTTTTTGATTTTTCGGTGTTCTAAATTTCGGCATTCCAAAAGTTCTTCATTTTAATTTTCGGCATATCGAGTACCACATTGTTATAGCTTTAGTCAACTATAAATGCGAACCCTACCCGGGTGCATTTAAACCGCGTGCAGCTCTCCACTTACTGGGAAGTGATACCAACCTGTGCGACAAAAGCAAAAAATCTATGAAAATAAAAAAAGTGTTGTGTTGCATGGCAGAGAAGCCACAGTTATGAACTAACTCAATAGTATTTGAGTGACCATGTTTAATTACCCAGTAATTATGTGTTGGTTTATAATTGCAACTTATTCATCGCAAAGCAAACCTTTTTTATTTTCGTGGATTCCTAGATTGATCGTTGCGCTCTATCAATTTATAAATGTTTGGGTGTATTTAACGAGGTGCTTGACACGTCGGTATCCTTTCACAGTGTCACGAGAGGTCCACGTGGCGCACTCTAAATGTATTCGGATTCCTCATTGACTAAAGTTAATACTTGCACGGAAATAATTGGAATAAGTACTTAGAGAGCTAGATATGCTGTCTAGATGATTCTCGCGTCCACTCAGCTTGATTGATTGATTGATTTGTGGGGTTTAACGTCCCAAAACCACCATATGATTATGAGAGACGCCGTAGTGGAGGGCTCCGGAAATTTCGACCACCTGGGGTTCTTTAACGTGCACCCAAATCTGAGCACACGGGCCTACAACATTTCCGCCTCCATCGAAAATGCAGCCGCCACAGCCGGGATTTGATCCCGCGACCTGCGGGTCAGCAGCCGAGTACCTTAGCCACTAGACCACCGTGGCGGGGCTCCACTCAGCTTGCACCTAATGCTCAGATGCATTGCTTAAAGTATAAACTAACCCTCTTTATGTAAACACATGCGAGGACTGAGATTAGTAAAACGCCAATTCAAAATTATTTTTCTGAGTAAAACAAAAAACGTTTTTTTTTAAAAACTTACAGTCGGTACACAGGGCAGGCTAATGTGCTGTTAGAATATTTCTGTCTGGACACATCTATGTTAAATTTAGAACCTGATGCGGCACGTCATTGGCTCAACACCTTTCCGCAGAACACCACAGTGTAGATGGGGATGGTCTACACGTCTTTCAATTAGCATAAGTGATCTCTCACAATGTACTTTACTTTTCCAAGTGTGTCAGGTGTATAGTCTTCTATGCAGCCCCCTAGAATAGGTTTAATTGATGGACTCATTGAAGAAGAGATACAAGAAGGTTTTATTTTTGTACCAGCACCGAATTGCAGATTGGCACTACTTCCGCGTGTTCCACGTAGCACCACTCGGTGAATAGACAGACGCCATGATGAGAAATACCAATGGGCAAAGTGGTTTAACCCAACCCCCTCAAGACTAGAGGGTTTCGTTTAACTCACTTTCACGTGACTAGTGTTACTATTCGCAATGCACACAAACTATAGGTGACGCGCGTGGCGATTCAAGATGGAGGACCGAGAGATGATCAACTTGTTCACTGCACGTAGCGTGTCGTAGCAGGCCGGCCTTTTGTAGTCTCTGTCAGAGTTGATTCTGAACGGCTGTAAAATTCCGCTGCCTTTTACAAAGCAGCTATGACTAGCTAGTATTATGGCACACCTCGAAGCTTCTGAAAAAAGGATTCAGTGTCTCATCGAGGGAGAAGAGGTTTTGAACGCCGGCCACCTTATTTGTTGTGGCGTCTAAGCATGCAACATCGACGCCGTTGCCATTCAAGGACTCTGCCTGCAAACGTCCCATGTTCGAGGGAAGCCTCATGAGCTGGAGCTTGTTTAAGACGTGAAAAGTTGCATCAAGGTATGTACTACGTGAGCTTTATGCGGTCACAGTGGCTGCGCATATGTCTACACCGAACCGTCACATACCCTATGTAAATATCGATGTTTAGGATGTTCAATAAGTAATGCGTACGTGCTCTCCACCATGCCGTGACGAACAAGAAGTGCGTACGCGCTTATCTTACCGCACAGTATCTGAAAACTACGATATGGCTGTGTGCGTTTTCGAAGTAGGCCAGAAAAAGTACGCTGTTCTTGTTTGCAAATCGGATTATGATCGAAGGTAGTTAGTGCACGATATAAGATATAGATTAGATAGCTAGTGACGGCGCGGAGCTGCGGACCCTGTTAAGTTCGTATGCAATGAGCCTGCGAGGTGAAGGACGTGCGCTTCAGCGTGCCGCGCATGAAATTTGCTTATTCTCTTTCGCCCGCCTCAGCAACGAAAACAAAGCAAGTTGCTTGGGGTGGGGTTGAAAGCACTATCGTACAACCTACGTGGGTTAGAAAAAAAGCGCCGCGAATAGCCGAAACCCAAGCATTAATCGGTGTACGTTACGGTGAAAACTCATTGTAGTGCGCTCCTGGTATTCCGTTGAGTATGAAACAGGCTGTACCTTGCCATTTTTTCCTGCATTGCGAGCTGCACTTCTGTACTTCAAAATTTTATTGTATTCTCGCCAAACTATCAAACACTCAAAATCCATCCACAGCGGTGATAAACTGTGTGTATGATGCAAGTGATCAAGCAGTGTTCTTAACTCAATTTTAGCCCACTATAATTATGGCGCTCCTAAATAATGAAACTTTACCCAAAGCAACCAAATTTTTTGTTGTAAACAAAACCGCAGTAGTAGGAGTACCTAAAATTAGTTTGCAGATTTTATGCTTTTATAACTGACCCAATTAAAGTATTTTTAGGTAAACTTTGGGTGGTTATGGTGGACCAAGTTTGACAGTTGCCATCCGCCATCTGGAAGCAGCTTTCCTTTCTGAGCCTAGGTGACTAACGCAGTAGTGCAATCTTTATTTGGAAGAAGTGCTACCATGTTCTCAAAGGTGGCTTATGTGCATAACCTACTTTCTTCTGCAGGGCCACTGCTTCTGCAAGGCCGGAAACTCTGAGCATTGCAAACATATGATTGCAATGTTGCTACATGTGAACAGGCAAGGAGCAGTTTTCTCATTTTATTCAATTGTATAAAACACCAGCCTAGCATACAGATAGCAAAACAACGCGATCTAAACTTCCATCAATGTTTTCTGCAGTGATGAAACTTGTAGCTGGGCGCTTTGGTTCACACTTGAAGGTAAAACTGGTATGTGCTTATCAACTCGGCAGGGACTTGGAAAGAATGAACATGAACAGGCGCCAACTTTCAGCTTTTATTTATCATCACCCTACACTATATATTCATGATACAGACATTAGCAAGTGCATGTAGTCACATGGTCATAATCAAACAGGTTACAAAAAGCATGCACAAATTTGCACTCACTATCAAATGATGATACTGATCTGTTGCTATCACAAGTATTGCCTCTTACAGCAACTGGACTTCTCACAGTCTCAGGCATAGCATACACACCATTCAAATCCATGGTGTCCAAAACTCAGAAACAAACAAACATTAGAGGTGGTTCTAATTTTCCCTTCGCCACTTTCGGCTTTTGGCTTTTAATGCTGCAGTAGCCAGCATTCATAAAGTGCTTCATAAAGAAAGCAACAGAATACCAATCAAGAAGGGTGTAAGGCAGGGGGACACAATTTCCCCAACGCTATTTACCGCGCGCTTACAGGAGGTTTTCAGAAGCCTAGAATGGGAGCAGTTAGGGATAAGAGTCAATGGAGAATACCTTAGTAACCTACGCTTCGCCGATGACATTGCATTGCTGAGTAACTCGAGGGACGAATTGCAACTCATGATTACGGAGTTAGACAAGGAGAGCAGAAAGGTGGGTCTTAAAATTAATCTGCAGAAAACGAAAGTAATGTACAACAACCTCGGCAAGGAGCAGCGCTTCGAGATAGGTAATAGTGCACTTGAAGTTGTAAAAGACCATGTCTACTTAGGGCAGGTAATAACCGCAGAGCCGAACCACGAGATTGAAGTAACTAGAAGAATAAGAATGGGGTGGAGCATATTCGGCAAGCACTCTCAAGTTATGACAGGTAGATTGCCACTATCCCTCAAGAGGAAGGTATATAACAGCTGTATCTTGCCGGTACTCAGCTACGGAGCAGAAACCTGGAGACTTACAAAGAGGGTTCAGCTTAAATTGAGGATGACGCAGCGAGCAATGGAAAGAAAAATGGTAGGTGTAACCTTAAGAGACAAGAAGAGAGCAGAGTGGATTAGGGAACAAACGGGGGTTAAGGATATCATAGCTGAAATCAAGATGAAGAAATGGACATGGGCAGGGCATGTAGCACGTAGACAGGATAACCGCTGGTCATTAAGGGTAACTGACTGGATTCCCAGAGAAGGGAAGCGGGTTAGGGGGAGACAGAAGGTTAGGTGGGCAGATGAGATTAAGAAGTTTGCGGGTATAAATGGCAGCAGCAAGCACAGGACCGGGTTAACTGGCGGAACATGGGAGAGGCCTTTGTCCTGCAGTGGACGTAGTCAGGCTGATGATGATGATGATGAGCCAGCATTCAAATGCACTGATGCTTCTGGTGCCTCTAGTATAATTCAACGGGGCTACTGTCTCAACAGAAATTGTTCGTAAACTCTGATGGTAGTACCAGAAGCTGTACCACCAAAAATATTTGTGCGAAAACCTTTTGCAGCATTTTTTTTTTCAATTTGCCTCTACTCAATCAAGTAGCTCAAGACTGACTGCACACAAATATTTTGTATAAGTAGCTAAAGTTACAAATGAGCGGAAAAGTAATATTATGGTTCATTATGGTTTCTTCATGCTGTTTGGTTTATGCCAGAACCACTGCTAAAGACTCATTGATACAGAGCAAAATAAATTCTCAAAACTGGGAACATTGACGTGCACAACAAAATGTTCAAGATAACTGTGTAACAGGCATGTCTCAGAAAGTGAGCCAAAATCACAGGTTACTAACCAGTAAATCTTTATGTGCGACTTTGCAAAACATGCTCGACACATGCTTCCCAAGTAATCTATTTCGCAGCACTGCAGTGTAGCAGAAGCTATCGTGAGTGTTAGTTGTGGTTCCTTTGATTTTATTAATAGGACTGGCATCCAGAACTTGGACCTGCTGACGTCTACTGATGTTACACAAGCCTGAGGCAAGTTAAAGAAAAATGCACTATATGAGGCCTGTAAACTAAAAAAAACTATGCCATGTACAGTCCTAACCGCTGCCAGTTCTGGGCACCGAGCAACAAGAGGAAATACGTCAGCGACTGATTGCGACAGCACACGAGAGTGCATTGGCTCTGCATCAGCTTGGCAGAATGCACCATATTGAAAGCAATCAAGTCAAACTGATGCTAAAGATATGCACAAATGTTGGGCGCACACACAGTCACATGTGTTTTATATAACCACTTGTTAAGAGTTCCGTAACAATTCCAACAGCAATGTGGATATTACCAACATCAGAAGTGGTTAACTGATATGTATCCCTTATGCTTGCGAGGACAGTAGTCCTGGCTAATGCAACCTAAACCAACTTTGAAAGATGGCGCCTAGCTCCAAATGACGTTAACTCAACATGACGCCTGCATCATTACAGTACATGGGTAATATTTAGGTTTATATAATTAGGTAGTGAGCATCACAATTGACACTGCACTGGCATTATGGCTACACAGGGCCTTTTTCTAAAACTGTTTCGAGACCTAGTGTGGTACTATGATAGAATGTTTGAATGCCCCAAAGAATCACCAATGTTTTTTCTCGCCATTCCTGAGTGAATAAAAACTGTCAATAACCTTTCTCGCATTACCAGTCTACCGCGACCCATTATAACAGGTATGGACCACACGTGTCTTGAAGAAAGGTTTAGATGATGTACGTGACATGATTGTCCCGTTATTCATATTATGATCAGCCACATATATTCTCAAAACCCTCTTATCCTTCCCTACTCATTTTGGTCTACCCCAAGTCAAGAAGGCGATCATGAGGCATAGCATCCAAGCTTAGGCGGCGAGACAGATGGCCTGCAGTTCACTGAGAAATACTTCCAATTTAAGACAGAAGATCAATTTTTCTTCAAATAAACCAAACATCAATACGAAGCTACCGAACTATGATGAGGTAATGATGAAATGTACATGATTCGCTAAACAAATGTGAAAAATATCCACAGTGAATAGATTATTATCATTTAGTTCCACTGCAATAATATACTAATGCACAAAATGAAACAAACCCAAACACTTTACGTGCAGTAAAAAAATGCATGCTACTGAAGCCTTAGAATACATGGGAGATTTGGGCCTACCCTCTGCCCTTAAGATATGTGTAATGTCACTCGTCATGTGCTCTATACACGGCCATGGTGTGAGCAGTCGGAACCATCAATGGGTTTGCGATTATTAATGCGGTAGCAATGAAGAGCTCGTTTCACAGAAATTCCGGCGTCGGGATCGTTGGTTGTGAGTGACCAATCATCTTGTCCATGATTGAAAAATCGAGACATATGCGAATAAAATAAGTAATGAATTTCCGGGTCCGAGTGAGGATTGAGCTCAGGGCATTTGCGTGGCTAGCAGGTGTTCTACCACACAGCTATGCATATGCTTAGGAGTACATCGAAAATAACTTCCTCAGCTCGGAAATGCAGTTAAAATAACTGTCTTCACAAACACATGTGTCCTGGGTGGGGGGTACAACTGTGCATCGACATAGAAGAAAAGGAAGGTGGCTTTCGTTTTCAAGTCTTCTTAGGTGATGGCCCAAGGGACCCTGTGTGTCGGTCCATCAACTTAATAGCCTTTACATAGCACAATAGTGTGTTATCCCTCATGTTGTGGTGCTCAGCTTCTTTAGCTTCCTCATTGACCTCTGTTTCTGACTACCTGCATAATAAGTTCTACTACATTTCATTGTGAACACAAGTTCCATAATATCACTCGAACCTTTTCTCAGAGAGAATAGGGGAGGAGAGATTTACAATTCCACCGATCACAATAAAGATTTCATCAAGGGCGCCGACGACTTCCCAAGGTACAGGTTCCTTCAGAACTTTAAAAACTTTCATCCTCTGGATTGCACGCTCGACGTGCACTTATGCCCTGGCTACTTTTAGAGTCTTTTTCTGAATCTTTTGTCGTGAACTGCAGCTGTCCACGAAGAAACGGAGGGTGCACAACCCCCAGCCCAAGGTTTTCGCATAGCGAGCCCAAGTTGAAACCTTTGTCAACCGTGACATCATCTTTAAAACTGTGGAGTGTTTCTAAAACTCCCGATTTCTCTACGCAAGTCCTGTCCGACGCTGGGCCTCCGAAACCACAGCTCACAGAATTAAGCCAGCAGGTGAGACGCCAATAAGAAGCTTTGCTGTGTGTGTACCTTTGTAATGAGAGTATGTTAAACTCCTACAAAAAGCACAGTGTGATTTTTCGACTGCAACCTCTGTGCAGTCTAGCACAACACGTACCTCTTTATATTCTTGAAAGCATCGAGGCAGATTGCTTGCAATTTCTTGTTTGTTTGGCCATGAAATTGCACGATTCAGTACCGCTGCAAGGTTACACAGTGGGCTGTAGAAGTGGCGAGAGATGGTTGTGCGGCTCACAGAAAATAGTGGTGCAATACACACAAAGGGTAAGTAAGTTTTCAATCACACAAGAACGAGAATGACTCGTTCAAAAGTAGACATTTCAGCTACTGCGTCTTCAATCCTGCTCACTTCATTACTAATGGCAGAGTCCTTCAATGCTCTTCTGGTCACGAAACTCCGCCCGAAGGTTGATATAGGGACAAAATCTGTCGCTAGAGGCGCCACCCGTCGTATGGGGGCCACAAGCCGCCGCCACTGCTGGGCTTGTATGCGCACTGCGGCCGACGTTTCGACGCGATTATGTGGTTGCTGTTCTGCCTGTTACTTTTTTTAAACGTCTCTGAACGCATCAATGCCACCAGATAAATAAGTTGAAACGGGATCCAGTGTCGACGACGAATGAGAGCTGTTTACTTTGGAACGCACGCGTAGTTTACTTGGAAGTGCGGGCCCACCTTATAAACAGCAGCGCATTAAAAGTGTTCTCACACCGCGCGATAACGCATTGTGTCAACAATTGTCTCATAGCCCAATTATATGCATACTTACGATGCCCCGAAGCGGTACTTGCGAGCTATAGCTCGCAAGTGTTGAAAGACGATGCTTATGCTCCATGCTCTTGATGCGAGCAGCTACTGCTTGATCTGCTCGACAACATGTTTGTATTTGCGCCCGGCCAAAGGGCGATTATGTTTATGCGGTAGGTAAGCTTTATATTCTGGTAGGGCCGCTAATAGGGGAAGGAAGGTGAACGAAATGAAACACGACTTGGTAGTACTGGAGCAATCACATTGGTTTATATCCGGCTCGCCTCTCACGCGCTACTACCCAAGTATTCAAATGAACTGAATGGTTGAGCCAGAAGTTTTATTCCAGACCTTTCAATTGAGTTTATACCCAAATGCGCAGTTGTATTGGACGCACGTTTGTAAACGCCGATCGCTTTTTTGACGCGGGGACTTTCGATGCCGAGGGCTTTCGCGACCGCTCTAAACGTGTTGAACATTTGATTGATCACTTCTTTCCACGCAGTTTACACGGGACACCCGCCGCTTGACGTTTCCTTGTGTGTTACTGTTTAGGGCATTATTATTTACCGGCCGACAACCCATGATTTCTCCGGGAACGGAAGTACTGCAGCCTAATCTGGGAGTTCCTTTTGATGCCAGTGCTAGCCGCTTGGCCACCTCTGCCACTGCCGAGGTACCTCACCACACATTTGTTTTTATTTTTTGGTTGGGAGGGGGGGGGAAGGGCGGTTATGATTTAAGGCATGCAATAAATCTTAAATTTGGTGCTAATGATACGACGCCTAGTAGCCAGGTGTGTACTTATGAATGGGAGATTCACATATGGTGCATGTAATGGGGAGAAAGTCAAAAATTCTGTCAGAAAGCCCGTCAAAAATTCCTGGAACGGCGTTCGTGCGAAACCTCGGTCTCTCTCGCTGAAGCGACACGACCACCCCGTTCACGATGTGCTCGTCGGTTCTCACAACGTCGCTAGCGTCAAAATGCTTTTCACACACACGAACGTTCTTACTTTCGAAGCTGAAACCGCCAGCTTCCAAGCGCGGTATAGCTCGCTTCCATTTCTCTCGGAGTTCGGCGCTACTTGGGAAACAGAAGAGCGACGCCTTTTCTTTGTTGCTTCGGTATCCGGAGCTGCTACCCGTTACACAGCACGTTTAGGCATTGTTCATTCGAATTTTCATGCCGCCCACCTTGAGCACGGTGCACTGGCACATGAAGTTCGCGTTTCGCTGATGCAGAAACCGCGAGCTGCCAGCACACAACGCCTTCGGGATGCCGCCGCGGCCAGTGTGCCCCGCCGGGCGCAGCGGGGCGATGGCCCCCCTAGGATGGCTTGCGCCGCGTAGCGGCCGCTCTTGGCACCATATCAAGCTCTCCCATAGAGTGACGGAGAAGTTTCGTGACCAGAACGGCATTGAGGGACTGTGCTAATGGCTACAAGCAAATTCATTGATGACACACCAGTAAAAGCAAGCACAGTATTATCTGATGTCAGCATATCTACAAGCCTTAACAGCTTCCCTATAATGGAGTCTACATCGACCTGGATGCCTTTGTCTTATGTGCACATGATGTCTGGTACACCCTTCATGCACTGCGAAAGCTGAAGAAGGGCTTCTGCAACCTCCACTGTTGATACAGCTGTAGCAGTTGCACCACTAGCACATGGATGCGATGCAGTTTCCTGGCCCTGCTCTTGTACCTGCACGCAAGAAAGATTTCCCGTAAAGACAGATTTCTCAGACAAAATTCTCAGCTCTCTTGCCAATGCAAGAGAGCTGAGAATTTTCTAATTCTTTGAAGAAATGACGTCAAAATGATTTAACTTGTTTTGGCTTAATTGCTATAAAAAGCAATTACATAGCTCGTTTGGCTTTGTAATTGTTTTTAAATGCTTCATAGCATCACATGTATACACAGTTGCCCAACGATTGATGATGCGTGCGATAGTGGGATGCCATGATATTATACTGTTTATATCAATTTGTGCATACGGTTGAACCCTATTATAAGAGGCATACACCGGGCAGCGATTCTTGTCATGTACATGAGAAGTCCTATGAGCAGGGTACCACGTGAGCATTTTCTTATGAACCCCTATTTAAATCTACACACACAAGTGTCTCTTATATTCAATTGTTTCTTATATTAGTGTCTGTTATAATTGAGTTCCACTGTATCAGTGTTCTGGCCTTTCACTCCTTGTTTATCTTGTCAGCTGCTTGACTCATTCTTTCTGTGATAAAGTGGCATGTTGAGATTTTCGACTATGGAGAAAAATATGAGAACATTTAAGGTACATGCTGCAACAACCCTATTTTGAAACAAGAGTATGAATGCTTGCAATAGGTGAAAGTGGTATATTTTTTCCTGAAGCGTCTCTGAAAATCAGTAGAAGTTTTCACTTTATATTCGATGATAGTGCATAAGTTGATATTCATACCTTGAACCGTTTTGTAGTTTTACTCTGAGCATACCTTGCATACTAGCTCGTGTTGCTCACTTTATTCTCCGCTGTAGTCCTGCCAGCTATTAATCGTGCAAATATCGAAGGTTAGATCAGTGTATGGCTTATGGTGGTAAAAAAGTTGCGAGAGGGCGTAACAATGCTTTGAGGGATACTTGCTTCAAGCTATTGACATAAGGTTGTTCTCTCTCTGGTTAGTATAAATCCTTATTTTAGTTTCCAAGCATTCACCCTGGATGCATATAACTACAATAGCACTACATATTACAGCATATGATTGAGCCTTTGCATCACAAAGGGCTTCATCACATGTTCCTTGAGAAGCTGATCATGCACAAAAGTAAAATGAAAGAATTCGTAAACATACTGCATTACAAAAGAGTATACAGGCACAGTGACAGCTCAGAGTGTACTTACGATATGTTGAACATGCAAGCCTGAGGCAGTTTATATTAAAGAGTGATTGAAAACTGCTTTATCTTGGCCATAGCATGACATAGGTATACTTTGAATATTTGTAGATTGGTTTACATTTTCCTGCCCCAGATGTGTGCAAGCAGCTCTACTGAGCAGCACATTTTTATTCTTGTTTACAGTAATATAGTCAAGGCATGTGAGTAATGCTTTAAATTAGCCCTGTTGTGTCCTGAATTTCAAGATATTATCTGGCATCAAAGGTTGGCAAACTCACAAGTGAACTCGCTCAAACTCGAAGTGGTGAGTCTGTGTATGAGTGAGTCGGGGTAAGTATTTTGTCAATTTGAGTCTGATTAAAAAAAATGTTTTGTAAGCCTGAGGCCGAATGAGCCCTAAGGGCAAAATGTATTTGCCGAGCGTGAGTGAGCTCCACATGTTTTGCTGACATGCGTCTGGCATTATTACGTCTTGTGACCACCTGAAATCACTGCAAAGAAGCTAATTTTTGGAGAGTAAAGGAGTGTAACTGAAAGCTCTCACTTCCTGTCCTGTCATTTCTTCACTGCTTGAGCTGGAGCATGAGAAATTGCCCTTTGGACAATGTCACAAGACACATTCTATTCCTTGTTAGTTTTTTTTGCTACAGACTTTTTAAAACATGCACTTGAAACTGCACAGCAGCTTTTTCACGTCAAATAGTCAGAGCGATAGGTTTTGGCTGCCAATCAGTCTGGCTCGTTTAAGGTTCGTCAGCCATGCATTTTTGCAGCCAGCTGTTGCATTTTTTTAAGACTTAGGCACTTTTAAGTTTCTTTCAAATGTGATTGCAAGGCACGAACTCAACACAAAAGACAAACAGAGACACAAAGGCAGTGTGAGCGCTACATAAGGACAAACAAAGACACAAAAACGCGCTCTGTGTGTGTCTTCTTTGTGCCTTTGTTTCTGGAAGTGATGAGTGCACGTTTCAACCAATTGCTAATATTGGTGTCATGCACTTATGACACTTTTCATGAGTTTCATTGTGTGCATTCTTAGCAGTTCAATGACGCACAATTCAGTGGTAGCCTTAATGTCGGGTAGCATTGTTTTGCAGTGACTGCAACATCATGGTAGTTGCAGAAGAAATTAGAATCCTAGAAAATCTAGGAAAGATGAAACCTTTGCCTATGGATAGTGTAGAGATCGCTGACAGCCAGTAGTGCTTAAATAGCTTACAGCACTTCCAGAACGGAAATGAATTGGTTTGACATCACACAACTGACTACTTTCTTACAACTGACTATCTTACATTTTAGTTGCATTTCTAGTACATCGGGCATCTACATCTCCTTTTCTACGAGCCGTTTTTGTCAGTTTAATTAGTGTGGTTGTTTGCTGCACTTGCTTTCAGGCGTGTTGCATCCGGCTAAAGACACTTTCCGAATCAAGGCATTGTTTGGTGGCCTCACTCCCTCTGTTGGCAATGGTTTAAGAGTATCCAAGATTCTACGCTCGGAATAGCTTCGGCAGGCTCGCCTGTACCGTCAAGCCCTGCAAATACAACTTCTCGGTAACCATCGCACAGTAGCTAAACAAAAGAAGTGTCGTAAACTCTTCAGCCTTGTGGACCCTGTCCTGCCCCTTTTTAGCTGTGTTTGCGTGCTGAAAAAACCTTTCAAATATGACTATCTACAGGCTTACTATCTTTTCTAATCTAGCAGAACAAGTGCAGACTAATAAACAATATCCCACAGTGTGACCCACTTATGGTCGATTCCACAGCCTTCCAAAATTTCTTTGTTGTATGCCCTGTGTGGCGTGTCATAATAAATGTTAATAGTCACAAACATACCATGCTCATGTCTAGCAGAGGCACGGGCATCTCGCGCTGCTGCATCCTGAATCCTTGCCAGGTCTTCTTTTTCATGTGTTCTTATGGGCAAGCTCCGCGGGAAGCAGTCTTCTTCAGTGGTCTTTGATTAGGCGTCCATAATTTTAGATCTACATAAAATGAGGATTAAAATGAAATCCTGCAATTTCATGTGCCACAACAACAATCTAATTTGGTGCAATACAAAAAAAGACATTTCGAATACCTTACTGTTAAACGAGCATTCAATGCATGCGTGGTAGCCAATCATTTTACGTGATTCTGCATTCATAACGATGCATCGGCCATAGGTGGAATTAAAAATTAAATTGTTTTGTTGATTAAACGAAATTGCTAATGCACACTAATGAGACTTAAAAACCAGTCGTAAAGCTATCGCGCTGGAAAGCAAAGCCTGTGTCACAAGGAAATTTTTCTCGCGATCAGGGCCGACTTGCATCGGGCTCGGTCCAGATCAATCGCCCCTACAATGCCACTTGCGTTTAAGTGTGATTGGGATTGATATGATCGTGGTTTCGTTGACGTCTGCACCAAACATGATCCGGACAGGTTTTTGCCGTGTAACAGCGGTCAGTGTAGATTACAAAATCCGATCCGGATTGGCCCTGTTCACAATGAAAGAGCCCGCAACGAAAGACACTTTAAAGTGCAGTCGCGCAATACGGTCTGTTAAAAAGACCGACAGAATGCCAAAATTAACGCTCTCTCCATTTCATGCGGGCGACAGACGCTAGGGACTAGCTTCCTAACTCTCCAAAAGCAACAATCAAGTGTTGCGGTGTTTACGTCCATCGTCCCGCATCGACGGCGCCGTTCATTTCAACAATATCGTTAGAGCGTAATCCTTATGCTTTTGTGAAAAAATTCAACAATTAGCATTAGGCTTACCAATGCTGCTCCAAAATAAGTCTTCGGTGACAAAATGTGCGCTGCAAACTTTCACTGGCGGCGTCACAGGCTTGCTTATACGGAGCTTCACCACTCACTTCTTCTTGAGTCGCACGTCCAGCGGAAACGAATGAAGGCTTATCTCATCCTTCGCCGCTCTGTTCGTGCACTGAGGCACGCAACACATCCTGTTGCTTTTAGATTTTTTTGCCTTCGCGTGCATGACAGTTGGCAAGAAATGAGAACCCCGCCTGGCTCCACTCCTCAACTGATCATCTCTGAGATTTTGCTCTCACCGGCCGCTACTTGGCGCGACCGTCTGTGTGCATTGCGAATGACAGAGACTGCTGCACCGCGCGGCGCTCGAGCCACCCCAAAGCCACCTAGAACAGGTTAAGGCCTGCGCACTCCCTCCGTGACGTCACGCATTTTGCCCGAGTGGGCCACGCCTCGCGAAAAAGTTTGTCTGCTAGCCGTCCAGGCTGTACTCACTTCCATGCACTAGATGTGTGGGGTTGCCTTCCACAAGTCGCAGAGTGCTAATCACATATATGTACTTCTCTGCCAAGCGTGCAGATATAAATTTGAGGGCAAGTTATATCAAACTAAGACATGCTAAAAGAAGCTTTGATTATTGTGCCCGAAAACCGTAGCGTTAGAAGTGTGCCAGAATGTGGTATGGCGCATTTAGATTTCCTTGAATAAAAAGAAATAAACTACGATACAATATATTTCGTGGAGTCTACATCATTTATTTATTCTAACGTGAATATTCAAGACGTTGAAGGTAGCTTAACTGAGCGTTTTCAGTGTCCTCTTCAGTGTTGCGCCCTTCTTTGCCGCCGTTGACTTGCCGATTTTCATTTGGACGTAGTTTTTTAGGAAGGTGTTGGTGGCTGCCCACAAGATGTTGTGAAGCACTGTTTCTGGATGGTGTCCTTTGCAACAAATGTCCAAATCTTCATTGTCAATTAAAAGGTGCTTCACCACACTGAGAAGCTGCCTTTGGTGCCGTGCTGCGTGAAACCAGGCGGTGTTCTCTTTCGAGGTCAGCTTTTCTAGCACAGTCGAATAGGTAAGCGGAACTGTTCGGAAACATCGTCGGCACTGCATCTTCGGTTAGTCGAGTAAGGCTCATCAGAACTTCTATAGTCTTTCCGTTGCTATCCGTGTAAGTGGTGTTAGTCCTCAAATACTCTGCTATGAAATGAAGTTCGCAGACCTGCGATATGCAAAAGCAAAAAGAATGTTTTAAAATATTTTAGCAACATTTTATATATGTTTTTCTGCCTGATTGCATTCTAGAACGTTATAATTAGCAAGGATTGGGATCTAGAGTGACGCTGCTCCGTAATGCACTGCACTAGCACAGATCTGCGACACAGAATCCGCTTTATGTGAAGGTTTATCGGTAAAAATTTTAAATTCTTACCTTCGGATCACGCAGAGTGTCGATGTCGACGTCCTCGCGACGAATAGTGCGTTTCCATTCTATCCTGCGGTCGTCTTTAGGGAAGGAGAACAAGCGGACCTTCTGTCCACCGTCATAATTTCCACGACAGCTCGGCACGCAGCAGCGGCCCATCCTGTGAACTTCCTGGTAATTTTACGCGAACAAACTTCACATCTTGGACTCCAAATAACACAGCCAGGACCAAAATTTGCACATATCGCCGAAGAACGTCCCCCAGCACTATTTAAAAATTCTTGTGCAGCGTAGCACCTCGCTTTGCCTGGGTCAAACAAGTTCTAACAGGCTCGCCCTAACGAAAGGAGTCACTGAGCTTGCATTCCCCAACCGGTCCTCACAATGCCCACCAGTTCGTCGGGCTAGGTGTGCTGACGTCAGACAAAAACGCTCCCTGGATTTCGTGCCGACCGGTTGTGCACCCGCGCGCACCGCGCGCTCGCGACCTTCGGCGTCATCGTAGCTCTGGCCGACTGGGCTCGCCCTACGTCATCTCCTGTCACCGACGACCTTCGACGACAGCGCAACTCTGATTTACTGGTCCTGCTCTACGCCATCTACAGACGCCGACAACATCTCTCGCAAGTGTACCCCGTCCTCGGACTCCAGTGACCGTTCTTCCATCTTTCCTGTCTCTCCTATCCCCTCAGTTTGTTGTTGCTTCTTCTTCCTCTTTCCTATGCCTTTACTTCTACCCTTTTATCCCTCCTTACCCCCATCCCTTTGTGAGCTCTGTGGCGGTGTCGCTCACTGAAGCAGACAATAACGGGGCTCACTTTTCTCTTCCTTTCTCTTAAGAACCACTCCAGACGTCAGACAAGGAAACGAAGGGAGTGAAGGGGCCTTGCAAATTCTAGGAGGCGCTGGCCACCCCCACACAGAAACGGCTGCTGCGCCGCACGGACGTGACGTCATGCATTTTCCGGTTAGTTGCTTTGTTTGTATAGTCGGGAGTGTCTAGCGGTACGTCTAGACATAACGATAAAAGCAGTTAAAATTACGTCCAAGCGAAAAAGTGAACAACAATGTTAGTTAGGTTTAGCAGGACAACAATACAAAACCGGCTTGTTTGCCATCTCAAACTGATCGGCAGCTGTGGCGTAGTCATTCTGCTCCTGGACGCCGGTTGGTGTTGACGCAGGATGGAAAGCGGCCGCGGTACAGCGTCTCCCCTCGTTCCAAAGGACTACAGGATTATTCTGCCTTCGTTGCCATCAAGTGAAGCGATGCGCCGAGCAGTAGCCCTACACTGCGACGTCAGCGGTCGACCGTACCGCATCGACGACTTCAGGAAACCTCGCAAATATTTAGGCGTCATACAGCAAGTAAGTGGCATTGGAGCATATCAGATGTCGCACGTGTGGCTATTGAACATGAATACCATAGAAGCAAAGAAAGCGCTGACAGACGCAGGCGTTCTCAAAGTTATAGACCGGCTATGTCTCGTCATTGACCCGACGGGGCAAGAGGTTAAGATGAAATTTCGCTGGCTAGCGTTCGATGTTACAAAAGACGCTATTCGACGTGCCTTCTATGAATACGGCGACGTCAAGGAGGTGACCGATTGAGAGTCGAAGATTTTGAAGGAGTTGAATCGACAACTCCTGTAATACGCTTGCAAATGCGAGACGGCGTTTCTGTGAATCAACTGCCCCATCAGGTGCGTATTGGCAGCAGTACGGCACTGGTCGTGGTGCCGGGAAGACCGCCTTTGCGCTTGCGGTGCCGAAGCACGGTGCATATGCGACGCGATTGTAAGGTCCCAAGGTGCAGCGAATGCCACTCTTTCGGTCATGAGCAGGACGAGGGCATCCGTCCATACGCACGAGCTGCAGGGCGGCGACCAGAGACTCAACAAAGTGAACTTCTCATGGATGAGGAGGAATCTGAACAAGCGTCTTTGCCTGTGACACCACAGAAGCAGACGACATCGGACGACACGCCGGTGCTGAACAAAAACAAGCAAGTTTCTTCAGCCCTGGACATGAACGCCGGCCGGAAGATGGGAAGTCCAGCGACCCCAACGACTAGCGAACAGACGCGTCCTGCGCCTGCGATGCACGCCGCGTCGCAGCTGCAAGCAACGCGCCCTGAAACGCCGGCGTCCCAGGCCAACGCTGCTTCGACTCCTCTAAACTCGGCTTCACAGCACTCTTTGGCGAACGAAACACACAAAAATGAGGATTTGCCTGGTGACCTGGATGCCTCAAAGATGGAATTAGAATCGGCGTCTGCAAAACGCCGTCACGACTCAGACGACGGCGCTCAAGTAGACGAAACGCAAGTAAAGTCGGAAGTGCAGTGGAAGGTGGTCAGTGGAGGCAAGAAACGAAACGCTGCCCGACAACGGACGTCGTCGCTCAAACGCGACGATGGCCGCTCAAACTAAAGGTGAACAACATGGATCCACCCTGAACGACGAGAGCCCAATAAGTGAACATGCAGGGCTCTCAGCTTGAACCTGCTCACCGATCACGTCGCTGAGCGGGTTCGTGAAAGCAGCGACGCTCAATGTACGAGGACTGGCTTCCAGAAAGAAAGAGACTCAGCTCTACAGACTAGCCATGGACCAAGACCTGGACATTATTGCGGTTCAGGAAACCGAAGTGGAGAGCGTGGACGCCACCGAGAGCCTACTGCAACATGTTTGACCGGACGCTACACCGCCAGCGTCAGTCATGCAGTTGGTAGGTCGGCAGGGTGTGTGATCTTTGTGCGGAATAGTTTAGGTGCCAGTGTTCAAAACGTCACGTCTGATTCATCCGGAAGGTTTGTTGTATGTGATTTGGCCTTTTTTTCTCTTAATTGGCGAGTGATTTGTTTATATGCACCACTTAAAGTTGATGAACGGTGTGTAACATTTGACGAAATTCGTACTTATTGTGAATGCGATCGCATAGTCATCCTTATGGGAAATTTTAATTGTGTGATCAGTGCCGATGATAAAACAAGTACATCCAATTTCAACGACTCAAGCACAGTCGCGTTAACGAATCTAATTTCTCACTTAGGCCTTGAGGATGTTGCAGAGGGTATCGGTAAAGGAACAACACTGTATTCGCATTTCCAAGGCTCCAGTCATGTGCGTCTAGATAGGGCCTACGTGCCACTGGATTTAGTTCCGATTATCAGTGAGTACAATGTCCTCCCTATTTCATTTAGTGATCGTTGCTTAGTATCATTTGTAATAGGTTTGAGAAATAGACGTAGACCAGTATTTAACTGGGACACGTGGAAGCTAAATTCTAATCTCTTGGAAGATGAAATATTTATAGACAGTGTTTGAGAGGCATTGGTAAACATTGACAGAGGAGACAAAAAAATACGTAGTGAAGTGGGAACAATTTAAACAGAATATAAAGTTGAAAGCTATAGAACGCTCATGTGTAATAAAACACGAAAAGAGTGAAGAAGAAAGTACCCTACGCTTAAATCTGAAAGAACTGCTAGCAGAGGAAAGCAAAACGCCAGGCTTATTCACAAACGATATATTGTCAGTAAAATCCAAATTGGAACAAATTGACGAGGAGAAGTATCGTGGCGCGCAAATAAGGGCAAGGGCAGAGAAAATGACCGTAGGAGAGAAACCGACCAAAAGAATGCTTGGTCTTGAAAAACGAAACGCTCATCGGAATGTTATACATCAGATTGAATACACGGGTAACGTTACAAGTGAACAAAGATATATAGAGGATGCTTTCAACGAGTACTACACCACTTTATTTGATAAATGTAAAGTAAATGTATATGATTTCAAGAATGAATTTTTAAAATTAATGCCAAAGGTTGAGGCGTGCAGGAAAGACAGCTTAGTATGTCCTATTTCTGAACCGGAAGTGACAAAAGCAATCATTGCCCTCCATTTGAGAAAGTCCCCAGGACCTGATGGGTTAACAGCCGCATTTTATGAAAAATTCAAACACGAACTAGCACCTATCCTGGCAGCGGTTTTTAACGAAGCCTTAGACATAAAAATTCTGCCACCTTCTATTCTGCTATCTCATACTATTTTAATTTCAAAAACTGAGGACGCAGTTAAATTACGTGAAGTTAAATCGTACAGGCCAATCAGTCTATCAAATATCGACTACAAGATTTTGATGAAAGTGTTAGCAAGGAGACTGCAGACAGTTATTAATAACATTGTTGGCGACCACCAGACATGTGGGAATAAAAGGCGCACTATATTCACAAACATCCACAAGGCACGAAGTGTATCGGAGTGCTGCGATGCCACAAACGATCACATCGCGATGATCCAGATAGATTCACAAAAAGCATTTGACCGAGTACCGCACGAAATTTTCTTTCTTTTGTTAGACCATGTCAATGTAGGCAAAGTAATTTGAGATACAGTTCGAATGGCATATACTGGATGTAAAACTCGGCTAATCATCAACAAAGTTCTTGGGAAATGAATTAATGTCAGACGTTCTGTACGACAAGGCTGCCTTTTGTCTTCCCTCCTATTTTCAATTTATATAGAGTTATTTTGCCAAAAAGTCATGAAAAGCAGTAACATAGCGGGGTACAAACTACAAGAAGCTGAAGTACGGGTACTAGAATACGCAGATGATATAGCTGTGCTTTCTAAGGATTATGACAGTATCGCTGAAACCATGAAAATGGCAATTTTTTAAAAATGGTAGAAGTGGTAGTTTGGTAAACTGGAGCAAGTGCCTGGGTTACTGGCACGGCGAATGGCCTGTGACTCCACAATTTGTGGCTGGTATTTCATGGTCTACTACTCCGGTAAGATACCTAGGTGCGCCATTAGAATATTATTGTGACAGTGAACCGTACTGGCGACGTCAGGCCGTGGAGCTACGAGAAAAAGCTGACTCAATGGTTTCCAGCTATCAATTTTCGCCAGAGCGACCTTTTGTAACGTATTTTTAGTCAGTAAGCTCTGGTATGTCCTTCAGGTATTGCATTGTTCACGTGTGAATCTACAGAAGCTTCATCGAATATTTGCTGTTTTCTTGTGGGGTTCTTCTTGGGAGCGAGCAAGTAGAACTAACTTATTCAGACAGGTTCGCTCTGGAGGACTTGGTCTGTGTCATTTATACCTTCGTCAGTTAGTTAATCGGTTGATGTTTTCCCGAAATAATCGAGACCCATTCATACGTACTGTTATACAACTTAGGCTTGGAAGACGGTTGCCAGAATTTGTGGTAGCATCTGTTCACATGAAAGCAAGCATTAGAGGTTTCCTAAAAGAAGTTGTTGATTCATGTCTCTTTCTAAAAACGCGTTTTTCATTGGAATACCTCAGTACGGTTTCGCGTAAAATGTTGTACAAAAATTTAGTAGAAACAGCTCTTCCTGTTCCCCGATATAGAACATCATACCGTGTAGGTCCACGCCAAAATGTCTTAAGCCGTGTAAAAAAAATGGAGGTATCACCTGGAGCGAAATCCTTTTTCTTTAAATTGCACTTTGGGACCTTGCCCGTGAAAACATAGATGCAAGAAAAAGGCTTATTCGTTCTTTGGAGTGTTGATTGCCTTCTCTGCAAAAAGCCGGAAACAATCGAACATGTTTTCCTTGACTGCTGGGATGCAGTCTATTTCTGGGATGTTCTCCAAAGGACTTTCAAAAAGGATCTGCCTCTCGATGCCTATGGCACTAAATTTCTACCAGTATCAAATGAAGAAGGAGTACCTTTCGACCTAGTTATGTTACTGGGCCTGCACGGTATATGGCAATCCAGAATGGCAGTGCGCCATGCTGATGTTAATGCACGTCCGGTTAGGCAATACTTCTTTCAATCTGTCTGTTCGTTCGCGGAATCACAAAAGGTTCAACAAGAGGTGCCCGAATGGCTTCATCAAGTAGAAAGCCTTCTACAGACGAAGGAATTTTAAAAACTGTTAAATATGACGCTTTTTACCTCTTTTCTTTGTTTGACGTTTCTACTTTGTGTGATGTATATATGTTTCCGAATGTTGTATGTACACATGCAATAAAGAATATAAATGCAGCTGTGGCGTAGTTGGTTAAAACAACACATCAAGTGGTGAGAGGTAGGTGGTTCAAGTCCCATTGCTGTTAACGATACTCTGTCTTTTTTTTTTTGTTCACGCATGTATTGTTTTAACATTTGCGCCTCCTCATCAGCCCGACTTGCTGCTGGTGGTGGTTCCGTCCACAGGGCCTTTAATATTGGATCTTCTATGACTCTTGCACGATTGACTATATTTATTATGATAAATTGTTTTGCGAATTAGTGCTCTTAATCGGCGAGACGCAAAAAGACACAAAAAACTCGAATGCAGCTGGCTGCATTTGTTTCTTCGGCACAGGTGTCAGGAATGTTGATTTCCTCGGTTTATCAAAGTTTTGATGACAGAAAGGTGCACTGCCACGTAATCTCGGGCAACTTTTTTTATGTCGCTCAGTGTACCGGTCACCTGACGAGGTGATCGGCAGGCCGCTTTTTTAAAAATACTGACGTGTCACCACAATGTTCTAGGCAATCAGCACTTGATAAACAATGCCCAAGGGCAAGTGCAGACGGCGTTAGCCCATCTAACTATAAAACAGCTCGTCTGCCTAGCCCAATAACACGCGCGGCCTGTGACAGCACGGGAGCATTCACGTAGCAACAGATGAAAACAGCCGTGACAAAACAGACGGAAATGCAGTAGTTCTGGCCTTCGTAGATCACAGGCTTCGTAAGAACATTACAAGAAAGTTGTTTCCATCCACCATATGAACACTTCGCCGACGCACTAGGGTTTCATGCATGTGCGTCCGGTCAGTCACACGTGAACTGTGTGAAAGCATTTATTTTATCGTCGACTTCGTCCTTCGCGACAAGCAAAACTCGGCAGCAAGAACACTTTCACCTTTGACACCATGCTTGGCATTGCAATCTAGAAAATGCAATACGTCCAACAACTATTATCCGCACATCATACTGAGAAACTTTAAGGCGCACACACTCAGATGAAGCTGCGGCGCGGTAGACGGCCGCGCTAGCTCCAACCACCAGGTTCAACTAAGCATCCAGCAATCACATGAAGCAGCGACGACACTCCAGTCCTCCTTGGGAGTGGCCTAGGCCATGGCCACGATTTCATCGGAGTTTTCACCACCTAACACATCGCAGGCGGCTACCATCTCGCAGTGTTTACCTTTCGCAGCCGCAGCGCCCATGGCGTACCTGTATTTAAAATACTTGTAATATGTATTTAAATAACAAACCTAGGCTAATTGACGCGTTAAACACCTGTTTAGTAAAATTTTTGTAGGTTTAACGCATTACACACCAATAATTTACACATTTAACTAGCTTTAGGTAATAATATTTAAAGTGACGTCACTTCCGAGCGGTGCAGAAGCCACTTCTGTGTAAAGCTGGCTGCTGCGTCGCGCGGCGCAGAAGACGCTGCCATTGCGAATAGGTGCAGCCAGTGCCTCCTCTATAACTTTCAGTGGCTGGTGGATGGGGAGAAGAACAAAAGGCGCGACCGTCGGCGCGAGTACAACCGTTCCGCGCCAGGCGCCGCCACCCAAACAGGGCTTCGCGGTCTTTCGCCGCTTTCGCTCGCTGCCCGCGCATCAGTTGCGTAGGTGCGGCTGCTAGTTTCGTGTCGCGATTTTTTCGACTTCAGGGTTTCTTGAAATGCTGACAATGATCGGTAGAAGCAATGCCTACTCGATCGCTAAGCTCTTGAGCTCGCTCGCAACAAACACAAGACTTGGCAAAACCCGCAGTTGCTGACTTGGTGCTTGGCCGCGGAGCAAGTTTATACAAAACACGATTCAAAATGAGTCTACGTTCCACCATTAACCAAATACAACTGAACCAATTTGCTGTCGCAATTCGAAGTATCTTGTGAATTATTAACCCAAAATTAAGAAAAAGGCGGGCTGTTTCTTTGTCCAGGGTCCAACCTACTGCCTAGGATTAAATCACCAGGTGACAAGGAAAAAAATTATTGGAAGAAAGCAACCTTTCTCGCAGCCGTACATATGCTGCCCCGCTATTAAAACATTTGCGCACAAAAATAAATATAAAATTACACACACAATTATTTTCACACCCTTACATCCATTGCCCTAATAGTGAAACATTTGGTGGCAATTAACAAAAAACGTTAACTGCACAAGGAAACAATATTTCACAACCATGAATACATTGGCCTAAGAGTGAGACATTTGCTGACAAGAAAAAGGATCATAAATTGCACAAAACTATTTTTCAAAGCCATGCATACAATAGCATAAGGTTAAAACATTCGCTGACAAGAAAAAATATTATCAATTGCATAAGAGAATATTTATCACAGCGCTGCATAAAATGGCTTGCAATGAAAATATTTGTTGACAAAATAAAATATCACATAATACACAAGGACACAACCTTTCTCAAATCCTTACATCCTTCCTTGAAAGTGGCTTCCTCGCGAAATACTTGCAAGCATCCTGCTTGTCAGTCGCATTAAACGCATAGTTCGAGAGGAGTGGCCTGAGGAAGTAAATACATATGATGTTCATGAGTTGCATCCTGTGGTCATAGCTGCCATCACTGTGGCACTTAAGGAGCCTTGATGCAAAGAGGGCTGGAATTGTGTACTTTGTCAAGGTACTGAGTAGCTTTGCCAAAGTCGGGTTGTCTTTGAGCGCACAGTCTGCAAAAGCTCGCAAAGTATCAAGGACAAAAAGGTTCTGGTCAGATGGATACAGCAAACCACCTCGGTCCTGGTGGCGTGTCAGCTGCAGGAGCGGCTGGTTGCTGGCTGGCTTTGAACACACAGAGACACAGTTTTCACATTTCCCCTTTTCACTCACCACATAGGCAATGTAGCCCCCTACATATGCTGTGGCCGATATTTGAAGAGATGGCATGTACTGAGGCAACACAGAAGTGTAACGTTAGCCTTTGCAACGCCAGAACTGCCTTTTTCAAAAAGGTGGTGTTTGCACATCTGTGTTTGCAGTAGAAGGAAGCGGCACGGACAAAGTACACGACGGTGACGAACTTGAAGCACCGGCAGGTAGGGGCACTGATGTTGAACTCTCAGCATGAGCAACATTTGATGCTGCGCTAGCCGTAGCGATTCCGGTCTTCAGGATTTTCACTAGACCCGAAAGTGCAGCACGAACATCCAGCGTGTCATTTGTGCCTGATCACATCCTCAATGTTCCAAACAATGACTCTATTGGGTCACTGTTGAACCCGCGTGTAAGAACAAAGAAGAAGCTTTCATCTGTGAGCCGGTGTCTTATACATGCCACTGTAAAGTAAATGGTGACGAGAACAGCCTCGTACGTCGCCTTCGTAAGAAATTCTCGCGGATGGTTGCACCTCTTCTTCAGCCCATCCAAATACAATGAAAAGGTGACTTCAAGCCATTCGAGCCTAGGATCTTCAACGTCGTCATAGTGTCGAGCATCAGCAAAATTCTGATATATGTGCTGCACAGTATTGCTTGTGTCGTGCAGTATAAACGAGCGGTAAAAATTCTTTATGAAGGTAATGGTTGGGCCTGCATGGAGAAATGATTTGGAGCATGTATGCCCAGCTTGACCTTTCAAGTACTCTAAAGCAGCCGTCACGCTTAGGGAGAGGAGCTGAACAGCTCTACCAACGTTCAATTTTTCTATATGATTATTAGGGAAAACATGCTTCCGGCTCAAATATCGGACAGGTTTTACAGTTAAACCTTTCTGCATCTCGTACAGATCCTTGATGAGGGAAGCAGAAATTTAACATTGTGGCCCAATATCATGCGACAACAGTTGCGACCGGACGTTCTTTAGCACACGACACGGGTCGAAACTCATGAAAAAGAGTCTGTCTGGGTCACAGGGATGTTCAGTTTTGTAGGTTACCAATCCATTCCCGAGAAGTTTGATGGCATTCACATTAACTTTGTGATAGTCGGTCACTAGCCGCACAATCTTAAATCCACATGCTTCCACTTTCTTCATTAAAAAACAATCAATTTATGGAGTTAGTCGCCGGTAAGTCCCTTCGTAAAATAGTAAGCCACTGGTATTCGGTATGCTGTGCTCATGCCACTAATCACGAAACAAAGAAGTGAATTGGCTAAAACAGGGCTGCTGCTCTTTTGTTCTAGATCAACGTCTACGTGCCCAACAAAGCAATCCCTTTGCTTGTGGTACTGTAACTTTTCTTTTATTCTCATTTCGTTAACGATGAGAGAGCAGACCCTTGACTGAGGCTTGTCCAAGTGTATAGCTTCTGTAGCTAACCTCGTTTGAACCAGGTTTCAACCAGTTTCTACCTGGTTTCAACCAGGTTTCAACCTGGTTTCAACCAGGTATAGAGGAGGCACTGGTGCAGCCAACACCTGCCATACAGACAATTGGTCCGTTCTATTCACCTGCACCACGTGAACCAGTTCACTGGGTGCGATATTCTTTTGGAATGCGTTACCTTCTAGCCTTAGGCGTTGCACTTCAATTCCTTCGTTCAAAAAGTCCGTCAAAAATAATTTTTTAGAATAACCTTACTTGTGATCGTTTACCTGTTTGACTCGTTTGTTCTTCGTTTTTTTATTCCTTGTTGCGTGTTTTGGCTTGATTTGTGATATAAAAGTGCATTTTGATGTCCGTATATTGTAAGAATTTCCTGTTACTCTGTATAAATTTTACCGTCGATTTGTATTGACAAACCGAGGGTCCCACTAAAGTCTCTGGCTCCTAAACCCTCGTCTGTTTATCATAGATTTTTGCCTTGTATTTGGAAAAAATGAAACTTGAACTTGAAAACGGGGGAGTTTTGACTCCCTCCCACGCCTAGCCGTGCGTGGCTTTGCCGTGTCTAGAGAAAAGGCGATCCTGGGGGTTGAGCCAACACCGGGTGATTAGACCTTTAAGGCCCCCGGCAGAGGCAACACACCCCTTTGGCCCCGGCTTCACGTAAACGGCCCCCCTGGGCTACCCAGGGGAAATTGGCAGTCGCTTTTTCCTATCTCTCTCTTCCTACATCTTTGTCTTTATCTCTCACTTTTTATCTGTCCTGTAATCTTCTCTTTTCCGTTTATTTCCGAATTTCCTGGCAGCGATGTTTAACCCTGTGTAGTTACCCAACCTTGGGTAGTTATATCTAGACGGCACCCCTGGGCTGACCCACTCAGGGGAAACTGGCAGTCGCCTTTTCTTCTCTCTCTCTCTCTCTCTCTCTCTCGTCATCTTTGTCTATGCCTCTTACTTTCAATCTTTCCTGTTCTCTCCCCTCTTCAATTTACTTCTGTTTTTTCCTGGCGGCAAGGGTTAACCTTGTGTGGCTATCCAAAAAAGGGTAAACCATCTTGAGTTATAGTAACTGCGTACTGCTGGCGTTGCGCAGACATGCCTCATGCTCTGCCACGTCCCCTTGTTGAACTCCGTGGCGGGCGGTAGGCACCGTTACTGAAAAATACACATTTCCCACGGGATCCTCGACCCCCTCTCTAACTGATCGTGCCTCGAAAAGAGTACGCACCGACGCAACTTCACTACTTTGGCCCCAAAACAGAGAAACTTTCCCAAAATACCATGTCCTCCACTGCGAACAATCATCTACCAAAGCTAGAGCAATCTCACCCTTCCTTGTGGCCAAGTGCTTGAGAGAAACCATTAGAACCGTTTATAAGGCCACGAAGATTCCAAGTGGAGATCTGCTTCTCGAATTAAAAGAGAAGGAACAGTACAATAAACTCTCGCACCTTGTAGCCTTTGGTAACATCCCCATCTCTGTGAGCGCACACCGTACCATGAATACAGTGAAGGGCGTGGAATCGGGCGAATATTTGATGACACTGAGTGAAGAAGAGCTCCTTGATGGATGGAAGGACGAAGGTGTAATACATGTCCAGCGCATCAAAATCAGACGTAACAACATAGAAATAGCAACAAAGCACTTGATACTCACCTTCAACTCAACCACTTTACCTGAAACTCTCGAAACTGGCTATATAATACTCCATGTCCGACCCTTCATTCCAAACCCGAGGCGTTGTTTCAAATGCCAGTGATTTGGTCATGCATCCCAGAGCTGCCGAGGACAGCTGATGTGTGCTAAGTGTGGCACAACTGGCCACAGCGCTGATGAATGTAGTCATGACGAGGTCCTCTGTGCTAACTGCGAGGTAGTCACCCCGCATACTCCAGAGCGTGCCCAGCCTGGAAGAGAGAAAAAGAAATAATAACTATAAAAGTTAAGGAAAATATCACAATCAGGGAAGCAAGACAACGGATTTCATTATCATTGGCACTAAAAACACCTTTTGCCGAACTGGTGCAACGAGGGGCGGCACCACAAAGGCCCTTGGCATTTGCCCGGACCTCGCCTAGCGTGCCAAGGCCAATGCCACAAGCCCCTACGGCGGGAGCAGCCAGCGCTGCCCTGCCCACGTTCAGCCTGTCCACACCAGTGACCTCTACAAGCTCTGGCAGCAGCCAGGGCAATGACGAGGCCAAGGGGGCTTCATCGACCCCAGCTCAGTGGGGACGAAGACTTCGGCGATCGAGGCGAAGTCTAAGCGACGCACAGATCACTCTTTATAGTGGGCGTCCAGTGCCTTGCCAGAGGCTATAGACACCAGTTCAAGCCAAACGGCGCAGGAAGCACCGAAGGAGCGGCGAGCTTCTCTCTATCGCCCCAAAAAGGACAAAACGCCGATTACAGGGCCTGACAAAGGCCCTGTAAAATGAGCTAATCTCCGTTTTCTCTGCACACAGCACTTTTTCTTTTTTTTTCCACTATGGACAAAATCATACAGTGGAACGTGAGGGGAATACTTAGAAATTTAGATGACGTCCAAGAACTTCTGAGTAAGTTTAACGCGAAAGGGCTTTGTGTGCAAGAAAAGCACTTAAATTCTAAGCAGAAGGACTTGCTACGGCAATATATTATTTTCCGAAAAGACCGGGAGGATGCTGTCGTACCATCTGGCGGTGTTGCCATTATATATGATCGAAGTATAGCATGCCAGAATTTGAAGCTCCAAACGGCCCTTGAGGCAGTGGCCATTCGAGCTGTACTTTTTAATAAACTCATTACCATATGTTCTGTGTACATACCACCGCATCAAGAGCTACACATACGTGATCTAAAATCATTAATAGATGAACTTCCGGAGCCGTTTTTGGTTCTAGGTGATTTTAATGCACACAATGTCCTGTGGGGCGATGCTCACTGTGATGCGCGAGGACGTCTCATTGAGCAGCTCCTTTTCTCTTCTAGTTTATGCCTTTTAAATATAAAGGAGCCTACGTATTTTAGCCTTGCTAACAACGCGTACTCCTCCATAGATCTTAGCATTTCATCATTGTCCCTTTTACTTGTTTTTAAGTGGAATGTTCTTAAAAACCCTTATGGGAGTGACCACTTCCAAATCTCTCTGAGTGCGCCGAACAAAGAGGAACTACCCCCGCAGGTTCCTCAATGAAAGATTGACTCAACTGATTGGGAAGAGTATAGAACTCTTACACAGATGACATTGACTGAGCTGTCGGCCCTGACCATAGATGACGCTGTCACGTATTTTACAGCTTTTTATACTTGATGCCGCATCTAAATGTATTGCCGAAACGAGCGGCATGTCTTCTAAACGGCGAGTCCCATGGTGGAACGATGCATGCAGGAGAGCACGAACCACTCAGAACAAAGCATGGGCGTTGCTTCGCGAGTCCCCTACAGCAGAAAACCTGGAAAACTTCAAGCGGGTCAAATCGCAGGCAAGGAGAACGCGTCGACAAGCTAGACGAGAGAGCTGGAGGAAGTTTATATTGAGTATCAACTCATACACAGATGAGGGAAAAGTGTGGAATAAGATAAAGAAAAATAAGGGCCAACAAACGTATTCCCTTCCACTAGTAAATAGCCTCGGGAAAGCTTGGAGGATGAAGCTAACTTTCGTAGCACACATTTCGAACACATATCGAGCTCCTCACGCTACTCCAAATCCTTCCAAAATTACAAGACACGAATAGAAAAGCAAAAGTTAGAAAGAAAATCTGCAAGAAATGAGGCTTATAATGAACCGTTCTGCTTAGCAGAACTGCAAACAGCACTCAGCTGCTGTAATACATCTACCCCAGGTTCTGACAACGTAATGTACGCGATGTACGCGATGCTTAAGGAACTACCCTCCGCAACTAAAGAAACCCTCCTCTCTCTTTATAATCGCATATGGCTTTCAGGTGTGATCCCCTCCTCCTGGAAGGAGGCTGTTGTAATTCCAATTTTGAAGCAGGGAAAGGATCCCTCCACTGTATCAAGTTACAGACCTATAGCGTTAACAAGCTGCCTCTGCAAACTATTTGAAAAAATTATTAATTGCCACTACTCCACTACTTAGAAACAAATTGCTCGACCCATACCAGTGCGGGTTTTGAGAGGGCCGATCTACCACCGACCATTTTATACGTATCGAGGTACACATACGTGAGGCTTTTGTTCATAATCAGTTTTTCTTATCTGTGTTCCTCGACATGGAGAAGGCCTACGATACTACGTGGAGGTTTGGAATATTGAGAGACCTTTCACACATAAGTATACACGGTAATATGTTGAGTGTCATTGAAAGCTATCTGTCTGATCGTACATTCCGCGTTAGAGTGAGCAATGTTCTGTCCCGAACATTTGTACAGGAAACCGGAGTGCTACATGGTGGGGTGCTCAGCTGTACGCTCTTTATTATAAAAATGAATACTCTTCGTCCGTACATCCCACGTAATATCTTTTATTCAACATATGTCGACGATGTGGTTTTCAATCGTGTGCTCTTGGGATCTGTGAGCGACAGGTTCAGCTTGCCCTTAACAAGGTATCCAAATGGGCTGATGAAAACGGGTTTAAACTGAACCCACAGAAAAGCACCTGTGTCTTTTTTTCACAAAAAAGAGGCTTGCACCCTGATTCTGAAGTGGTCGTTAAGGGTCAGCGTCTACCAGTAAGCACAGAACATAAGTTCCTAGGTATAATTTTAGATGCGAAGTTAACCTTTGTACCGCACATAAAACATCTTCAAAATAAGTGCTTGAAAACAATGAATATCCTAAAGGTGCGGTAACTAACAACGTGGGGCCGCGACAGAAAGTGCCTCATGAATCTGTATAGAAGGCTTATACGCTCACGCCTCGAGTATGGGGCAATAGTCTATCACTCTGCGACGCCAAGCGCTCTGAAAATGTTGGACCCTGTTCATCATCAAGGCCTCCGCCTGTCCACAGGCGCCTTTAGAACTAGCCCAGTTCAAAGTCTTTATGTAGAATCGGACGAGCGGTCACTCCATCTGCAGAGAACAATTCTTCCTTCATATATTTGCTTAACGTAAATGCGAATAGTAAGCAGCCCGCATATTCCACCATCAACGACCTGTCCAGCTCTCAACTTTTTTGCAATCGGCCCGCAATGGCACGCCCTTTCTCGCTGCGTGTTAGAGACCTAGCTGAAGAAACAGATGTCCCACTGCTTGAATACCACCTCAGCCCCCCCCCCCCCCCCCCCCGCTATGCGGCTCCTGGCATGGCAGTGGCAGGTCATAGACTGTGACATATCTTTCGTAGCTGTCACAAAGCATGCCTCCCTCATACACATTCGAATGTATTTCTTAGAGCTGCAACATAAATATAATTGCTGCAGTGCTTCGCTTTCCTCGCTCTGACAAACCAAAAGATTTGCGAAGTTTCCTTGGTCTCGCCTCTTACTTTCGGCGATTCATACAAAAATTTGCCTCCATAGCCGCACCACTTCATAAGCTACTTGCTTCCGGTATGCCCTTTCAGTGGTCTCAGGAATGTGAATCGGCTTTTGACAGGTTGAAGAGTGCCCTCACGACCGGCCCTGTACTTGCTAATTTTCACGATGATGCACCGACCTTTCTGCACACAGACGCTAGCGGCCGCGGTTCTGGAGCCGTGCTCCTGCAACGCGACAACTCTTCGCGAGAGCGAGTCGTTGCATACGCCAGCCGCGTCCTCTCCACAGCCGAGAGGAACTACACGATCACCGAGCAGGAGTGCCTCGCCATCGTTTGGTCAGTACAGAAACTTCGTTCATATCTGCCTGGCCGCCATTTCACCATTGTGACCGACCACTATGCTTTATGTTGGCTTTCGACACTCAAGAACTTGTCGGGATGCCTCGGACGCTGCATTCTACGCCTCCAAGAATATGATTTTGAGATCGTGTACAAGTGTGGCAGGAAGCATAGTGACGCCGATGCTCTTTCTCGCTGCCCACTATCAGCGACTCCACTCGGGGTTTCCGCCATCAATTTGCAGAACACGCCCACGGAGTCCACGTCTACGGCAGTTTCCTCTCTCGCCTCTATGGACCAGCTGCCTTCGGACGACCCGCACGATTTTCCTTCTCGACAGTTGGCTGACCCATACTGTCGACGTATTATAGGCTACCTCACTGGCAGTTCCTGTCCACCTATACTCCATTTCATACATCAGGAGCAACGCTGTGAAGGCTAGGCAAGTAGTCCGTAAAGAAAACAGGAGGTGTTGCTCCGCGCGGTTTCGTAGCCGAGTGGTCTGACGCGTCGCTCCGGAGAGTTCACCGTAGTTTTGAAGTGCATGGGTTCGAATCCACTTGGTGCCATTGTTTTATAATTTTTGCGAGTTAAATTCGAAATCTTGTTTTTTTTCAGTAACTTCAACTTACTTGCACGCGGAAGTGAACTGCACGTATCTATTCATTTGCAGCATACCGTGTTCCCTCGTGAGGGCCGGAACCTGCTGAGCTGGCACCGAGGTTTGACCAGCATGGCGATTTTGTCGCGATTATACCGCATTGTCGGTTTACCTCGTTGATGTGAGTGAGTACTGCGTGTGAGATGGCGTTAATTCATTGATTAGGTAGCACAGCAGCTCCAATGAGGCTGGGTTAACGACAGGTGCTCACCCTCAACTTTTGTTTTCGTCATTGCCCCGATGATCCACTTTTCTGTGCCGCTCTTTCTGCCGCGCGGAGAGCGAAAACCTGATACGAAAGCGACAAACATAAATTACCAACTCGCATATTTGGATTGTTTATCCGACAACACAGGCGTTTGTTTTTTAACCTGATGACAAATATGTATGCTTAGAAGTTTCCCGAGAAGCATTTATTGATTCTCGTACACCCCAAGCGACGCACTACTTAATTTGGTCGCGGCAGTACACAGCACAAACGAGAGCGCTAGATTTGACAGCGTTGCACATGATGTATGAAACGGAGTTTAATGCAAAGCTCCGTCACCAACTCTCGCTATTTAAGCTGGACAACTCGGTGCTGTACCGGAAAATTCACCATCCTGACGGTCAGCGCTGGGTTCCCGTTCTACCCCGATCGCTTTGGTCCGAAGTCCTCAGGGCACTTCATGACCATCCGACTGCTGGTCACCTTGGTTACCATAAAACCTACGATCGCCTTCGAAGTCGGTTTTATTGGCCAGGCATTACCACTAGTGTAGCTCGGTACGTCGGGTCCTGCACTACCTGCCAATGTAGAAAACTACCAACGTCTGCTCCCGCCGGTACACTACAGCCTCTTCCATACCCAGCCACACCATTCGAAGTTGTAGGCGTCGATCTTTATGGCCCCTCCCAGTCAGTGCTGCTGGAAACCAGTGGATAGTAACAGCCATTGACCATTTGACGCGCTACGCCGAGACGTCATTCGTTACTACAGGTTCAGCTTTTGAGATTGTCGATTTCATCCTCCGAGCCATTATACTGCGTCATGGTGCTCCACATGTGTTGCTCAGTGACCATGGAAGGGCCTTTCTTTCACAACTAGTGAACGAACTTCTTCACGCCTCCGGCACAACTCACAAGACTGCCTCTAGTTATCAGCCCCAGACTATAACGGCCTCACTGAGCGATTCCACCGCACTTTTGCTGACATGATTGCCGCCTATATTCAAGCAGACCACAAAAACTGGGACGTTGTTCTACCATTCGTCACTTTCTTCTACAATACGGCCATTCAGCGAACAACCGGCTACTCGCCATTTTACCTAGTTTATGGACGCTCCCCTACTTCTTTCCTGGACGTCTCTTTCTTTACCTGCCAAGCGAATTCATCTCCATACTCTTCAGAGGAATACGTTTCACGACTCGCACAGTGCCGCCAACGAGCTCGTATAAACACTTAAGCCCGCCAGCAAGACAGAAAACTAGTTTATGATGAATCGCATCGTGCTGTATTCTTCCAACCTGGAGATGAAGTGTTCCTTTTGACGCCTGTTCGCGCACCTGGTTTGTGTGACAAATTTCAGCCTCGGTTTATTGGGCCGTACACAGTTCTTGAAGAGACTTCACCAGTGAATTATAGCGTGATGCCACTTGTAGCCCCAGGAGATCGCCGTTATCGAACTACAGAGGTCGTCCATGTCTCCCGTATGAAGCCCTTCATGCGACGTTCTTTGTCCCCTTGACTTGCCGCGGCCAGGCTGGCCGCTTTCACGAGGGCGGATTTGATGTGGGCATTTAGTATACGCATCCTCTTCACCGGTACATTATCATTATTATCATTTGTGGCTCATGCATCCTCATCGTTGTCGCGTAGCATCATCATCTTGGCTTATTCATCGTAGCTGTCGGCTGCCGGTTCCTCGGGCCTAATAAAAGGTAATCCGAACCAAGACTTCATACGTGGTGGAGGTGCTGGGTAGATCCCTCGCCATCCTCTCAACCACTCTACCCCCTAGAGCTGCGTTCAGGTCGCCGCTTGGGCCAGGTGTCCGGAAATAAGTCGCACCAAGATGAGGCTGGTGCTGAAGCCGTTCCCACTCAACCACCGCGTGCCGCGCCTTCTCACGTCATCAACAGCCTCCAGCGTGAGCCCCATCATTTCGCTGGTATGCGCGGGAAAGATGTGGAAGAATGGCTGGACGATTTCGAATGTGTCGGCGCTGCTAACCGGTGGGATAACACCTACAAACTCGCTAACGTGTCATTCTACCTCACGGGTGTCGCGAAGACGTGGTTCCTCAACCACTTCATCGACATCCCCGACTGGTCAGCCTTCAAAGATCAGCTTCGCCATGTCTTCGGCACACCGGCTGTTCGTTCGGCTCTCACAAAGAAAGCTCTCGCGACTCGGAAACAGCACATCGGGGAGTCGTACACATGCTACGTCGAGGATGTGCTTTCACTTTGCCGCCGGGTTGACACACCAATGACAAAATCAAACAAGGTGCGCCAGCTTCTTAAGGGAATTGCACCCGTCGCAATCAATGCCCTTGAAATTCAAAATCCGGCTACCGTTGCTGACGTTGCGACAACCTGTCAGCGCCTCGAAGAACTTGAGTCTATGCGCCTACAACCAGACAGTGACGCGGCCCGTATTACGACTGAACAAACCTGCGAGACACGATAAGGGCGATTATACGTGAAGAATTAGAATCAATGGGATTCACACTACCTTCAGTGTGTCCCATTCAGTCTTCTTCAACGTCATTGCGGGATGTCATCAGGGAAGAGCTCACGTTCATGACCCACATGGCCAACCTACAGCCCATTGTCTCTCGTACTCTACCATCGTTCCCGCACACCACCGCCGCAGCACCAGGCACCGTCAGCTCGACCTCCCCGCCACGAACGTACGCGTCGGTTGCTGCCGCACCTCCCACAAGCTTTCCCACGAGCTTTTCATCACCACCGCGTGAGCCGTCACCTGTCCCTCTGACTTCTCTCTCTCCTGGTGCAGTCAGCGCAAGCTACTACCCTCCTCATCGATCGACTCGACCTACGTCCTATTATGGCGGCTATCGTGGTCACATTGCACGCTTTTGCCGCAAGCACCAGCAAGACGAGCACCGAGGGTATGACATACGCGAATGGGACTATACCGCAGGACCTTGTACCAGGGCCGCCGTTATTCGTCACCGCCGCGTCGGTCTCCATCTCCGCCAGTATCGGGTGAACGGCGCAGTAGTCACCGATACACCCCACGCCGTTCACCGTCGCCTTACCGGCGCTCTTCTTCTCCTCTTCAGCCTGCTTCCCTTACTTCTGATCGGCGTCCGGAAAACTAAGCGATGCAGTTTTTGGAGGACAAACTGCATTCCAACACAGGACTCGAATTCCTCCGGCGCGCGCCTACAATATGATTGCGGTCACAGTTGAGGGAGTGGACGTTGATGCTTTGGTGAACACTGGGGCTGCGTTTTCTGTTATTCGTGCTGATTTGTGTGCCCGTCTTCGAAAAGTCACGACGCCTTATGATGGACCAACACGGGTTACAGTCCAGGGAACAATGATTCGCCCTTCGGCTCTCTGTACTTCCCGTGTACCAATCGACGAAATTCTTCATCATATAGAATTTGCTGTGCTATCCCCGTGCTCCCATGAACCCATTGTAGGCTGGGAATTTCCTCTGCTTCTGCGGCTATTTGCTGTGCACAACGTGTCGTCCATCTTACTGATACGGACCACTTGCTCAACGACAAAACCTACAGACCACTGCAACTCATCGCTGCAGTAGACATCGAGTTACCACCAAACGAACATCAATTAGTTAGAGTTTTGTCCAATGACGTCGACTCTGGTGACATTTTTGTTACTCCGTCACCGTGTTGCCTTAATAAAGGCATAGCTCTGGCATCAGGTGTGGCTCGCTTCAACAATGGATCAACTGTCCTCGCTGCTACCAACACCACACAAGATAAAATTTTACTGCCACGGGGCACTACTGTCACCTGCGTTGCCGATCTGCAGCCTGTGTGCGTTGTGCCTCTTACCCCTGTCTCCTCTAAAGGCCATCCTGCAGATCATGCTGCTTCCTCGGCCTTTACAGCAGCCATCAACAAAGACTTGAATGACTCAGAGAAGCAGCAGCTGCTTGATTTGTTGGAAAAGCATGCAAACTCTTTTGACGTTCATTCATCCACCTTGGGCCAGACAACTGCTACAGCACATCGTATTCAGGCCGACGGAACATCCATTGTTCGCCGCCGTCCGTACCGCGTCTCTCTAGCCGAACGAAAAATCATTGAAGAAAACGTAGACGATATGCTCCAACGGTAAATTATCCGACCCTCAACCAGTCCTTGGTCATCACCCATCGTTCTGGTACGTAAAAAAGACGGTTCCGTGTGATTTTGTGTCGATTTCCGAGCACTCAATAAGATCACTAGGAAGAACGTATACCCCATGCCACGCATCGACAACGCTCTAGATTCCTTACAGGCTGCTGAATACTTTCCGAGCCTCGACTTGTGTTCCGGCTATTGGCAAATCCCCATGCACGAAGATGATAAAGAAAAAACTGCGTTTGCAACCCCGGACGGCCTATACGAATTTTATGCCGTTCGGTCTATGCAATGCGCCCGCAACTTTCGAGCGCATGATTGACACCGTGCTGCGTGGCCTGAAATGGAAGGCTTGCCTATGTTACCTCCTTGACATTGTTGTCTTTTCATCGACGTTTCCTCAACATCTGCAACGCTTGGACGAGGTCCTGACTTGTCTTGCGGGCGCCGGTCTTCAAATTAACACCAAAAAGTGCCATTTCGCCAGCAGATCTATCAAGGTACTCGGTCATGCTGTGAGCAAGGAGGGAATTCGTCCAGACCCTGATAAAATTGCTGCAGTGCTTCGCTTTCCTCGCTCTGACAAACCAAAAGATTTGCGAAGTTTCCTTGGTCTCGCCTCTTACTTTCGGCGATTCATACAAAACTTTGCCTCCATAGCCGCACCACTTCATAAGCTACTTGCTTCCGATATTCCCTTTCAGTGGTCTCAGGAATGTGAATCGGCTTTTGACAGGTTGAAGAGTGCCCTCACGACCGGCCCTGTACTTGCTAATTTTCACGATGATGCACCGACCTTTCTGCACACAGACGCTAGCGGCCGCGGTTCTGGAGCCGTGCTCCTGCAACGCGACAACTCTTCACGAGAGCGAGTCGATGCATACGCCAGCCGCTTCCTCTCCGCAGCCGAGAGGAACTACACGATCACCGAGCAGGAGTGCCTCACCATCGTTTGGTCAGTACAGAAACTTCGTCCATATCTGCATGGCAACCATTTCACCATTGTGACTGACCACCATGCTTTATGTTGGCTTTCAACACTCAAGAACTTGTCGGGACGCCTCGGACGCTGGATTCTACGCCTCCAAGAATATGATTTTGAGATCGTGTACAAGTGTGGCAGGAAGCATAGTGACGCCGATGCTCTTTCTCGCTGCCCAATATCAGCGACTCCACTCGGGGTTTCCGCCATCAATTTGCACAACACGCCCTCGGAGTCCACGTCTACGGCAGTTTCCTCTCTCGCCTCTATGGACCAGCTGCCTTCGGACGACCCGCACGATTTTCCTTCTCGACAGTTGGCTGACCCATACTGTCGACGTATTATAGGCTAGCTCACTGGCAGTTTCCGTCCACCTAATGCAAGGCTCCGTCGCCAACTCTCGCAATTTAAGCTGGACAACTCGGTGCTGTACCGCAAACTTTACCATCCTGACGGTCAGCGCTGGGTTCCCGTTCTACCCCGATCGCTTCGGTCCGAAGTCCTCAGGGCACTTCATGACTATCCGACTGCTGGTCACCTTGGTTACCATAAAACCTACGATCGCCTTCGAAGTCGGTTTTATTGGCCAGGCATTACCACTAGTGTAGCTCGGTACGTCGGGTTCTGCACTACCTGCCAATGTAGAAAACTACCAACTTCTGCTCCCGCCGGTACACTACAGCCTCTTCCGTACCCAGCCACACCATTGGAAGTTGTAGGCGTCGATCTTTATGGCCCCCTCTCAGTCAGTGATGCTGGAAACCAGTGTATAGTAACAGCCATTGACCATTTGGCGTGCTACGCCGAGGCGTCATCCGTTACTACTTGTTCAGCTTCTGAGATTGCCGATTTCATCCTCCGAGCCATTATACTGCGTCATGGTGCTCCACGTGTGTTGCTCAGTGACCATGGAAGGGCCTTTCTTTCACAACTAGTGAACGAACTTCTTCACGCCTCCGGCACAACTCACAAGACTGCCTCTAGTTATCAGCCCCAGACTATAACGGCCTCACTGAGCGATTCCACCGCACTCTTGCTGACATGATCGCCGCCTATATTCAACCAGACCACAAAAACTGGGACGTTGTTCTACCATTCGTCACTTTCGCCTACAATACGGCCATCCAGCGAAAAACCGGCTACTTGCCATTTTACCTAGTTTATGGACGCTCCCCTACTTATTTCCTGGACGTCTCTTTCTTTACCCGCCAAGCGAATTCATCTCCATCCTCTTCAGAGGAATACGTTTAACGACTCGCACAGTGCCGCCAACGAGCTCGTATAAACACTGAAGCCCGCCAGCAAGACAGAAAACTAGTTTATGATGAATCGCATCGTGCTGTATCCTTCCAACCTGGAGACGAAGTGCTCCTTTTGACGCCTGTTCGCGCACCTGGTTTGTGTGACAAATTTCAGCCTCGGTTTATTGGGCCGTACACAGTTCTTGAAGAGACTTCACCAGTGAATTATCGCGTGACGCCACTTGTAGCCCCAGCAGATCGCCGTTATCGAACTACAGAGGTCGTCCATGTCTCCCGTATGAAGCTCTTCATGCGACGTTCTTTGCCCCCTTGACTTGCCGCGGCCAGGCTGGCCGCTTTCACGAGGGGGGAATTGATGTGGGCATTTAGTATACGCATCCTCTTCACCGGTACATTATCATCATTATCATGTGTGGCTCATGCATCCTCATCGTTGTCGCGTAGCATCATCATCTTGGCTCATTCATCGTAGCTGTCGGCTGCCGGTTCCTCGGGCCTAATAAAAGGTAATCCAAACCAAGACTTCATAGTACAAAGGATCATCATCAGAAGAGACAACAAGGTAACACCAACAAAACACCTATTACTCACGTTCGCTTCCAGTAATTTGCCAGAAAGTATTCAAACAGGGTACACGAAGACAACGATCAGACCATACATACCTAACCCACGTCGTTTTAAATGCCAGAGGTATGGCCATGGCACAGAATCCTGTCGTGGTCACCAAACTTGTGCACAATGTGGAGTGTCAGGCCACAATTCTGACAACTGCGAAGAACCATCACACTGTGTGAAGTGTGGTGGAAATCATGCCGCATACTCACGGTCTTGTTCATTTTGAAAAAAAAGAAAAAGAAATCATCACATTGAAAATAAAGGAAATATCACATTCAAAGAAGCAAGACGAAGAGTGTCGCCATTTTACGGTGCAACATATGCTGATGCGGCGCGTCAGGGGGCAACGCCGCACCAGCTCTCGCCACTCCTTCGGCCAGCGCAGAGCGAGCCATCGGCGGTGGCGCCTGCCCCAGAGGGGGCAGTAGTTCAGTCTACTCCGCCTCCAAGCAAATTGAGGCTGGAGACTTCAGGGTCCTCTTGTCTCAAGGGCTCACCTCACCAGGCGAGGCCTAAAATCCGAACCACCAGCTCTCATGTGCGGGCATCTAGTGCCTCTGAGGAGGCGATGGATACAACGGTACCCTTGGTACCGAAAGGGCGGCGCGGCTCCTTGGAGTGCGCCAAGAAAAATAAAAAACCAATAACGGGGCCGGACGACCGTCCTGCCACCTTAATTCACAAGCTCACTCTAACATAGGATACTCTCTGTACACACAGCAGCATCTCTTCTTTTAATATGCAGACAGAAATATTACAGTGGAACATCCGAGGCCTTCTTCGAAACCTCGATGACTTACGAGAACACCTCCATGAACACAATCCTAGAGTGCTGTTGCTGTGTGTACAAGAGACACACTTAAAACGAACAAACGCAAACTTTTTACGTAACTACGTAATCTTTCGAAAGGATAGAGATGGTGCCATGCCACCCTACGGTGGTGTAGCAGTTATAGTTAGTCAAGGTATAGCATGTACACAATTGCCCCTTCAAACTTCTCACGAGGTGGTAGCTGTCCGAGCAGTTATTCTAAACAAACTTGTCACTGTCTGCTCTTTGTACATACCTCCGCACCACCGTCTTGAAAAAATTCCAGTCTTTAATAGACGAACAACCTGAACCTCATGTGGTCCTTGGGGACCTGAACGCACATACTGGTCTGTGGGGTGACTGTCGCTGTGATGCACGAGGTCGTCTCATTGAACAATTACTCATTTCATCAGGTGCTTTTCTGTTCAATAGGAAAGAGGCAACATACTATAACCTTGCCAACAAAACTTACTCTTCCATAGACCCCAGTATCGCATCTCCTTCACTTGTACCATTACTTCAGTGGAAAGTCATAAATAATCCATACTGAAGTGACCGATTTCCTTTAGTTTTGAGTACACCAATATTATATGAATGTCCTCCACATGTTCCCAAATGACTGGTAAACAAAGCCGACTGGGAACAATTTCAAAAGATTACTCACTTAAGTTGGACTTAGATATGCAGATTAGGCATACATAAAGCTGTGCAGTACTTCACGGCTTTTCTTACTGACGCAGCAGCAAGTGCATTCCACAAACATCTGGACTGCCTGGCAAACGACACGTCCCGTGGTGAAACACTGAGTGTCAGAATGCGCGAAAAGTACAGAACAGGGTATGGAGGTTGCTGCGGAACTCGCCGACAGCGGAAAACCTTGAGAGCTTTAAGAAAATAAAATCTTGAGGCAGGAGAACGCGTCGGCAGGCCAGAAGAGAAAGCTGGCACAAGTTTTTATCAGGGATAAGTTCATATGCACAAGATGCTATAGTCTGGAACATGGTTCGTAGGGTAGCAAGAAGACAAGTACACTAACTCCCACTCGTAAACACACAGTGTGACAGCCTGGAAGATCAGGCGAACTTCCTCGGTGCACACTACGAGCTAGTGTCTAGCTCGTCACACTATACTGAAGCTTTCCAAAGATATAAAGCAAGGATAGAAAAGCAGAAACTAGAATACAAGTGCCCAAATCATGAGGCATACAGCCAACCTTACAACTTAGCTGAGCTACAAACATCACTAAACTTGTGCAGTAATTCTGCCCCAGGCTACGACCGTGTCACATATGAAATGTTCAAAAACCTGCCGCTCAAAACGTGAAAAACTTTACTCTCTTTTTCTAATGCTATCTGGCTTTCTGGCACCATCCCTGCTTCCTGGAAAGAGGCTATAGTTATCCCTATTTTGAAACAGGGCAAAGACCCTTCCTCAGTTTCAAGTTATAGGTCCATTGCACTAACCAGCTGCCTTTGTAAACTTTTTGAAAAAATAATAAACAACCGACTTTTACATTTCCTTGAAACACACAATACTTGACCAGTTCCAGTGTGGGTTTCGAGAGGGTAGAACCACCACCGACCATCTGGTGCGTATCGAGGCACAGATCCGAAATGCTTTCATCCACAAACAATACTTCCTCTCAGTGTTTCTCGATATCGAGAAAGCTTACGACACAACATGGCGTTTCGGCATATTAAAAGGCTTGTCTCACTTGGGTGTGTGGAGTAGAATGCTTTCTATAATCGAGAGTTACTTGTCCAATCGCACATTCCGTGTCCGTGTCGGCAGTAGTCTCTCCCAAAGATTTGCGCAAGAAACGGGAATACCGCAAGGTGGTGTACTTAGTTGTACACTTTTTATTATCAAAATGAATTCCTTGCACCTGTCCATCCCCCACAACATGTTCTAATATTCCACATATGTCGATGACGTCTAGCTTGGCTTTAAGTCATGCAACCTAGCAATGTGTGAGGGGCCGGTTCAGTTAGGTTTAAACAAGGTCTCCGAATGGGCAGATGAAAACGGATTCCGTCTGAACCCAGTAAAAAGCACGTGTGTCTTGTTCTCCCGAAAGAGAGGCGTGCACTCAGAACCTGACATTGAACTGAACTGTCAACGTCTGTCTGTAAATGTGGAACATAAATTCTTAGGCTTAATCTTGGACAACAAGTTGACCTTCGTACCACACATCAAGTATATAAAAACAAAATGTTTAAAAGCCATGAATGTTATAAAAGTGTTGTCACGTACTACGTGGGGTAGTGACAGGCAATGACTCATGAACCTGTATAGAAGCCTCATTCGCACCCGCTTAGATTATGGGGCCGTTGTTTATCAGTCTGCGACACAAAGTGCTTTGAAGATGCTGGATCCCGTGCACCATTTGGGTATCCGCCTTTCAACGGGTGCTTTTCGCACCAGCCCTGTAGAAAGCCTTTACGTTGAGTCAAATGAATGGTCGCTTCATCTATAAAGAACTTACATATCCTTTGTATATTTTCTTAAGTTGAAAGCAGACAAGAAGCACCCTTCATACTCCACTATTAATGATTTGTCGAGCTCTATTCTGTTTCAAAACAGGCCTTCGATGAGGCAGCCCTTTTCATTTCCCCTGAAGGATCTATCTGAGGAAACTGGAGTGTCACTTGAACACAGTTTAATGGCTCCTGTAATATACCCGCCACCGTGGCAGTGGCAGATTATAGACTGCGATGTGTCTTTCCTAGAAGTTACAAAACATGCACCTATTGCCTATACCCGAAACTACTTCCTGGAACTTCAACACAAATACACACGTCCTGAGTTCTTTACAGATGCCTCCAAGTCTAACTCCTCTGTGTCCTACGCTGCTGTCAGCCCATCCTTTTCGGATGCTGGCCCTCTACATTCAGGCACAAGTATCTTCACAGTGGAAGCTTACGCGATACTTGTGGCGGTTAAACACATGAAGCAATCACAAATACAAAAAACAGTAATATATACGGACTCCCCCAGTGTGGTTACGGCTCTATACAATCTTAAAAAAAAACCTGTCTTCGTCTCACTTTATTTATTTATTTATTTATTTACAGGTTACTGCTAGCCTGGGTGCCAGGCTTTGAGCAGGTGTGGGCGATACAAAAGAAGAAAACAGGATAACATACAAGCATAACAATACACTTCTAAGGGTACACTTTGAACCGGAAAAAAAAACCGGAACCAGAATATTCTGTACAAGTGCAATCGGTAGGATAACAACTACTATTGAAGACTAAATCATGCCGAATTCAACAGGGCACGAGGAAAGGATGAGACATCAGAACATTGCACAACATTAGCAGGTAACAGATTCCACTCATGGCACGTACGGGGAAAAAAGGAATTTTTGAAGACGTTTGTTTTACACGAAAATTCAGTGACTTTCATTGGGCGATAGGATCGTGTTGGGCGGCAAAGGCTCGGCTGGATGTATGCTTCCTTGTCAATTTGAAGTCTATCGTTATACACCAAATAAAAAAATTTTAGCCGATCATGATAACGTCTTACCGCAAGGCTTTCCAAACCGGCCCTGCGGAGAAGACTCGTAGGAGACGTTTTCCAGCTGTATGAACTGTAAACAAATCGCGCGGCTTTTCTTTGTATGCTCTCAAGCTTATTGGTAATAACTAGAGTGTATGGGTCCCAGATAATTGAAGCATATTCTAATAGTGGTCTGATGTAAGTTTTGTAAGCTAGCAGTTTGGTATCCTGAGAAGCTTTCGGTAACATTCTCTTTAAGTATTCCAGTTTTCGCATTGCCTTTTTCTGAATGTACGTGACGTGCTCGTTCCATTTCAGATCGGATGTGATTAAAACTCCTAAATATTTGAAGCATGATACTTCAGCTAGACTATGATTGTTTATTTGGTACGTGTGCTTCAACGGGGCCTTTTTGCGTGTAATGGTCATTGAAACAGTTTTTTGTAATTAAGAGTCATCTGCCACCTAGTACACCATGTTTGTATTTTTTCAAGTGACGCGTTTAAGACGGCCTGATCGTTATGGTTGCAGATTTCATTGTAAAGAACGCAGTCATCTGCGAAAAGTTTAATTTTTACCGGTATGTCATGTACAATATCGTTAGTAAAAACGAGAAAGAAAAGTGGCCCGAGAACAGAGCCCTGTGGGACGCCCGAAAGTACTGGCGAGGCCACAGAACATGCGCCGTTAACGGCTACGCTCTGTTGCCTGTAGGAAAGGTATGATTTAATCCATGCCACTAAAGTTTCATTTTTCAAAATGGCCGTCAATTTACTCAGCAATTTTGAGTGCGACACACGGTCAAACGCCTTCTCAAAATCTAAGAATATGACGTCCACTTGCCCCCGTTTGTCCAGTGTTGCAGCGAAGTCGTGAACCATTTCCAGAAGCTGAGTTACAGTGGACCGTCCCCGGCGGAAGCCATGCTGTCGGGCGTCCACAATGCAATTGCTCTCAAGAAATTGTGAAATGTGCTTAAATATGATATGTTCGAGCGTTTTGACACATGTTGAGAGAATAGAAATCGGTCTGTATGACGATAAGTGAGAACGGTTTTCGTTACCTTTCGGTATTGGAGTGATTTTACCATGCACCCAATCCTCGGGAAGTTCAGAGCACTCGAGAGATTTGTTAAATAGTAAACACAAGTACTTCGCGCACCACTCAGCATATCTCACAAGAAAAGCGTTGGGTATGCCATCAACACCTGGGGACTTTTTAACATCTAGATGGAGCAGAAGGGAAAAGACACCTTCTTCATTGACACACACGTCACTGATAGGAGGCACTTCAATGAAAGAAGAAAATTGCGGGATGTTTCCATCGTCATCAGTAAACACTGAACAGAAATACCGGTTCAAAGCATCTGCAACATCTAGGCTGTCGTAAACAGGCTCATCGTCTACGTAAAGGCTGATAATAGTGTTCTTTTTCGGTGCGAGATAACGCCAGAACTTGTCTGGGGACGAAATCATGAATTCTTTTAACGACACTTGCTGATAATGCTCTTTTGCTGTCTTAATTTTGTTTTTCAGTTGCATTCGCAAATCGTGCATTCTATCAGAGGCAGCTGTTGATGGGCGCTGCTTACATTGCTTTCTTTGCTTTTTTAGTTTTCGTCCCATACGTACGATTTCTTTATTCATCCAAGGATTATCCTGCCTCAGTACTTTCCTCCGGAAGGGTACAAATTTATTCATTGTGTCAAACACTACGCTTTTAAAGAAACCCCAGGTGTGGTCAATCGAATATTTTTTTGATCCGCACATAGAAACAAATTCAGGAAACGAGCTGTCAAGCACATCAAGTATGTCTACATCACTAGCACGTGTGAAATCGGGTATTAGACGTTGTTCTTTTGTAGCTTGAAGCGGAGCGTTTAATTGCATAGTGAGGCAGGTGATTTTATGGTCCGATATACCCTGAAAAACCTCAACTTGGGGATTTCGTCACATAATGCCGTTATTTACAAGGAACAGGTCTAAAACGGACTCAGCTTCATTTTGCACTCGGGTGGGTGTAGTAACCAGTTGTGTTAAACCATGAAGCACTACGCAGTCAACAAACGGCTCCGAACCAGCACTAATAGGGCTTCAGGTACGTCGTTTTGCCAGTCTGTGGAAGGGAAATTAAAGTCACCCGCCAGGAGCATATTAGAGGAATGTTTGCCATAGGAGCACAAGAACTCGTTAAATATTTCGACAAACGTGTCGCAGCTAGGAGGGCGATAAAAGGCGCCAATAATGATGTGAAGTTCTTCAAATATTGCTTTAACGACGACACATTCTAGTCCATCCATATCGGGTAATCTCAATACACGTAAAGATTCTAAAAACAGAATAGCAACACCTCCCCCTCGAGAGCCTCTGTCCTTGCGGTATACCTTGAATCCGGGGGGTGTTACTTCAGAATCGCCAATGTCACGGTGTAGCCAAGTTTCAGTTATTATCAAAATATGTGGTTTATACGTGATAATAAGGCTTTCTAAGTCCGCGGTTTTGTTTATTATGCTGCGAGCATTTATATTCATGCAACGGAGTGTCTTCTTTTTACGCTCTTTAGTAGTTCATTGCGCCGAGTCTGTTCTGGTATTGCTCCGAGAGATAGTAATTCTTTTCGTTTGGGCATTGTCCCATTCAAACATGTCATCGTCAATTTTGATTTTGTTGTGCATGAGCTTTACCTTCTGGCCCGCTTTTTTGGCTTCTTTTGCGCTATCCCAAAGCTGCTTTCTTATTTGCCGGGTAGTGGCCGAAAAGTCCTCTGATACGGATATGCCCCCCCCCCCTTTTAGTTTAGGGCAGTTTATCAACACGGCTAATTTTTCGCGGTGATCCATGAACCTCATTATAACCGGGCGTGGCCGGTGAGCAGTTTTGCGTCCCAACCTGCGCATTCTTTCAATTGAACATACCGTGACGTCTAATTTTTTCTGAAATAAGTCTTCGATTACACTCTTAGCGAGCCCTTCTGCTGTCTCGTTCACGACTTCTGGAAGCCCGAACACTATCAAATTATTGCGCCTACTTCTGTCCTCCAGGTCTACCATCTGGTTTTATAATGCCTTTATGCTGTTCTCGAGCTGACTGAACTTATTATGGAATTGTTTGATTACAGCCGTACATTCCTCAACGTTCTTAAGTTTTGTTTTTATAGCCTCAAGCCTATCCTGAATGTTCTTCTGACCATCCAGAATTTCCTTCAGCGCCTCCTCGATGGGAGGCCCTGGGTTGGGCTCTACATCCCCAGAAAGCATTAGGAGAGAAAGGATAACATCCATGGCAAACGAGAAGCATTCACATACGCTGTTTGGGCATGTCAGCTGGAGAAAACATCGATTGCTCGTTGTTACTTTACTCTATTCTATGCACACTCTTCACACTCAAACAACATGTTGTAGTGTGCTGGGTGCCAGGGCACCGCGAGATCCAAGGCAACGTGATGGCGGATCAGCTTGCTGCATCCGTCCACGAAATCAGTGCCACTACACCCATATTGATCCCGCCCCTTGATCTTAAGCCGTCTCTCAAACGAAAGCTCAGGAACTACTGGCAGAGCAAGTGGGATAGACACACACAAAACAAGCTACACGTTATCAAGCCACACCTTGGCCATTGGCCACCAGTATCAAAATCACGTCTAACAGAGTTAACACTAACAAGGCTCAGGATAGGACACACATACACGACACACTCATATCTTTTGTCCCGTGGCGATCCACCATTGTGCGACAGATGTGGTGAGGCATTAACAGTTCTTCACGTTTTAATCCAGTGTAAACAATTAAACACTCTAAGAAGACAACACTTTTCATTACCCTACCGACAACATATACCATTATACCCCGCAATGTTTGTCGGTAGAGAACCACTTTTCACCCATAAATCATTGCTAGCTTTTTTAAGAGATATCGGTTTTTACCATGTAATATATCAAGGCATTGCGTAGCGTGACCTCTCAAGAGAGGTCGCTGCTGCAGTGGCTACATTGAGAAGCACTTGACTCTCGGCCCTTGGACACAAGGGCGCTGATGAGGCATTTGTGCTAGTGCCAAATATTTTTACACATTCTTTTATTATCGAAACCTTTTGTCACCGAATTTTACTATCCATATCACGCCATTGCCACGATTTTATTAGTTATGTTTTTACCCACGTTAGCGCGAGGAATTTTAAGGACCCTATACACCTACGCACCATATCATTGTTCACACATTTAGTCACTGAAATGGCGCTTTTTGGCCACCAATTGGCCCTTGTGCCATTAAGCCCTACACATAATTATCATGCTTCACTTCACTTTCATGATTTTAATAAATATATGTCTTACGCATCTTTAGAGCGCAGAATGTTAGGCCCTTTTACAGCCAATGGCCCTTGCACTATTAAACAACATATATCATCATGATAATCATCATCATTGGGTAGTTATATTCGGTTAGAGCAGCGATGCACGGCTGGCGTCTCCAAGTGTTCACTATTCAACCTTGTAGCGTCCCCTTGTTGGGCTTGGTGGCGGGTGGCCGCCATCGCCGCCGAACTTTATAGTATTTTTATGGCAAAAGCTTTTCTCTCCTTCCTGATCGCTCCCTATAAAGGTGGTGCACCGAAGACACTTTTCTGCCTAACACACCAAAGCCGACATTCTAAAAGTACTATGTAATCTATAGTCAAAACTAAAAGAAGACAGTCCGAGCCATTTCACCTTCCCTCGTTTCCAAAACTCTCACTGAAGCAATAGGCCCAAGTTATAGTGTGACAAAGATGGGAAGTGGCGATCTTTTTCTGGAGGTTCGTGACAAAGCTCAGTAGGAAAAGCTGTCTAAGCTTGTAGCCCTTGGGGAAACCCCTGTTTCGGTGTGCCCACACAGGTTCATGAACACTGCGCGTGCCGTAATTTTCGACGATGATCTTACTGAGCTTTCTGAAAGTGAGCTGCTCGTAGGTTGGCAAGACCAGAACGTGGTCAAAGTCCAACGAATAACTATAAGGCGCCACAACAAACTGACCCCTAAAAAACACGCAATAATTACCTTCGGAACAAGTGACCTACCAGAATCAATCGAAACCGGCTATTGTAAGCTCCGTGTAAGACGATACATTCCCAACCCTCGTCGATGTTTCAAGTGTCAACGTTTCGGTCATGGACCGCAGAGTTGCAGAGGGCGTGCCAATTGCATCCATTCAACACATATCGGACAACTGCACCTCAGAAACAACTCATTGTTCGAACTGTGAAGAAGATCACGCTGCCTACTCACGATCATGCCCCGCGTGGAAAAAAGAGAAACAAATAGTAGAATTTAAGGTTAAATTCCATCTTTCATTCCAAGAGGAACGCCAACGTTTCGCAATACACAACCTATCTTATCCCTCCTTTGCAGATGTGACGCGCTGGGGCGCCGCGCCACATGTCTAGGCACCCGCGAATGTCACACAGTGTGTGGCCGCGGTCCTACCGCCAGCGTCACCGGCTGGAGCAGCCTGTACTGCTCCGCCACCTAACAAACTGGGCTGGCAGACCCCCATTTCTGCTGAACGTCCGACCACTGCAAGCGCAGTTAGGTCCGAAAGTTCAGTGAATGTGCCTGCCCAGCAGGCACCATCCACCACCTCACAAGAAGTAATGGATACAAGTCTCACTCCTCCGGCGCCTCAGATGCAGAAGGACAGGCGCAACTCCTTGAAGCGTGCCAAAATGAAAAACCTCGAATCACAGGGCCCCCAAAAGGCCCTGTAACCTAACGCTACACTTTGTACACACAGCACCACACCACATTAAAATGACACAAATACTACAGTGGAACGTCAGAGGACTGTTGAAAAACCTCGACGATATCCAGGAACTTTTACACAAACATACACCTAAGGTGCTGTGCGTACAAGAGACACACCTGAAACATAAACACACCAACTTTTTACGTCACTACGTTATCTTTCGGAAGGACCGGAATGATGCAATTGTGCCATCCGGTGGTGTTGGCATTATAGTCAATCAAGGGATTGCATGCACACACCTACCTCTACAAACATCCCTTGAGGCAGTGGCTGTTCGAGCAGTTCTTTTGAATAAGCTCGTCACCATCTGCTCTACATACCTCTACAACACCATCTTGAAAATCATGAATTCTAGTCCCTCATAGACGAACTTCCAGAACCTTGTATTCACCTTGGATATTTCAATGCACATAGCAATCTATGGGGTGACTCTCGCTGCGATGCTCGAGGTCGCCTGATTGAACAGTTCCTTTTTTCTTCCGGTGCGTGCCTGCTGAATCGGAAAGAGCCAACATATTACAACATCGCTAACAATACGTACTCAACAATAGACCTCAGCATAACATCCCCATCGCTCCTGCCTCTACTTAAATGGGAAGTCATTTATGGTCACTACCATCTATATGGTAGTGACCATTTTTCTATCGTTATCAGCACATCAATAACAAATACATGTCCTGTACAAGTTCCGAAAGGGCTCACCGACAAAGCCAATTGTGAAAAGTTTCAAAAAATTACTGTATTATCTTGGACTGACGTGGCGGCATTGAGCGTAGAGGATGCTGTCTGCTACTTTGCAGCTTTCTTGTTTGATGCAGCAACAAAAAGTATTCCCCAAACATATGGACCGTCAAGCAAACGACGAGTCCCAAGGTGGAATAATGAGTGTCGTGATGCTCGAAAAAAACAAAATAAGGCATGGAAGTTGCTTAGAGCCTCGCCTACAGCCAATAATCTTGTAAACTTTAAGAACGTCAAGTCGCAAGCAAGAAGGACGCACCGACAAGCGAGAAGAGAAAGTTGGCACAAATGTTTATCAGGCATTGACTAATACACAGATGAGTCGAGAGAGAGAGAGAGAAACGAGAAATAAGGAAGGCAGGGAGGTTAACCAGATGCTAGTATCCGGTATGCTACCCTACACTGGGGTTAGGGAATAGGGGGTTGAAAGAGTAAGGGAGAGTAAAAAAATAAATAAGAGAAAAACACCGACAAACACGCACGCACAAAATCAGTCCACTCAGAGGCGTTCCGACAGGCCAGTAGTTCGTAAGAAGCCCAGTAGCGCTTGCACGGCTTTCTTCTGTGACGATGAGTCATGACGATGGCGCAGTATACTTTCTTCTGACAGCGGCTGGTCGTCTAACCTGTTTAGTTTATTAAAAAGGTGTTGTCTTTCTAGATTGTATTTCGGGCAGTCACACAGGATATGTTGAATTGTTTCTTCATCTCCGCAGTGTGCACAGTCGGCAGTGTCAGCCATACCTATGCGGAACGCGTACGCACGGGTAAACGCGACTCCCAACTATAGTCTGCACAGAGCAGTAGCGTCGCCTCGTCGAATTTTTGTTGGAAGCTGCATGCTTAACGTTGGATCAAGGAATCGTAATCTCGCATGCGTAAAGAGAGGCTCATTCCAAAGAGCCAGGGAGCGTTGGCGAGCAAGCATGCGGAGCCTCCAAGCAGCGTCCGTCCTTGAGAGAGGTATTGACTGGTCGTTGTCTTCTGTATGGGCTGAACGGGCAGCTTGATCAGCTAGTTCGTTACCGATAATTCCACAGTGGCTTGGCAACCACTGAAATATAACATGGTGCCCTTTCTCTGTTATAAGGTGTAGCATTTCTGCTGTTTCAAATACCAACTGCTCGTGTGGACCACGGCGTAGATTTCACAGAAGTGACTGCAGTGCCGGCTTGCAGTCGCAGAAAATCGTCCACCGTTGCGTCCTCTGGTTGTTAATGAAACGCAGCGCAGCGCGAAGCGCTGCAAGCTCTGCTGCCGTTGTTGTGGTTGCATGAGCTGTCCTGAATTTGATGGTTGTGGCGTGCGTTGGAATAACGACCGCCGCTGTTGAGCTGTTTGGCAGGACGGAGCCGTCGGTGTAGACGTGGGTGCAGTCTTGGTACTTCTCATACAGCAGAAGTAAGGCGAGCTGCTTGAGGGCTGGTATTGAGAAATCTCGTTTTTTCTGGATGCCTGGTATTGTCAGGTTGATGACTGGCTGAGGCACCATGGAGGAATTGAAGGTCTCGCCACGGGCGTAAAACCAGTTGGTAGGGAGTCACCATGTGTAGTTATTGTTCGACAAAATGATGTATGAGGTCTATCCACTGGCAGAGAGGCTAGGTGGTGATGGGGAGTCTGGCCCACATGCCTTATGTGTGTTCTCAAAGCTTCAATTTCAATATGGGTCTGCACGAGGTGGTCTTTGGCTATAGCTATAGTCACCATTGTTGAGGCACCCTGAGGCAGACCTAGACATATTCGAAGCGCCTGTGCTTGAACGCTTTGTATCATGCGTCGACTTGTTTTGCTGGCGTTTGATAATGCAGGCAGACTGTATCGTAAAAAGCCAAGGAAAAGCACCCTATACAGTCGTAACATAGCATTAGGCTGCATTCCCCAAGTCTTTTCAGCGAGAAACTTGAAAAGATGGCATATGCCTGTCAATCGCTTTTTCAAATACGACACATGAGGGCTCCATGATATGTCTCTGTCGACTATGACACCCAGAAATTTGTGAGATCGACGATACGGCATATTTTGACCGTTAATTGACACTCTGTAATTCGACATGGGTTTGCGCGTAAATGCCAGAAGAGCGCACTTTCCGGAGGAAATTTCCAGGCCTCGATTGCGTAGATACAAAGTAGTTGCAGTAGCAGCTCTCTGTATTCTCGCTCGTAACTGCAGGCGAGTTACCGCAGATGTCCAGATGCAGATGTCGTCAGCGTATGTTGATAGATAAATATTGTTTGGTAGGTGCGTATGGAGAGCGATTAGTGTTATATTGAATAGCACAGGGCTCAGTACACCACCCTGAGGGACGCCACGACAATTGAAATGTGTAGACGTGTTCCCTGTCTCTGTACTCACAAAATAGGATCGCATTTGGAGATAACTGCGTATCCACTTAAACATTCGGCCACCCACTCCAATCTCTTCTAGTGCGGTAAGGACGGCTTCATGTGTAACGTTATTATAGGCTACTTTGACGTGAAGGAACAGAGAGGCGCAAAGACGCTTATGGCCTTTCTCGTGTTCAACGTACGTGATTAGGTCGATGACGCTATCGATCGATGATCGACCACGTCGAAAGCCAGCCATGGCATATGGGTAGATCTCATGATACTCCAAGTACCACTCGAGTCGGCCGAGAATCATTCTCTCCATCACTTTACCCACGCAACTAGCCAATGCGATCGGGCGATAGGAGGAGAGTTCCAATGGTGATTTGCCAGGTTTTAGTAATGGTACTAGACGACTAGTTTTCCAACTTAAGGGGACAGTGCCCTCTAGCCAACAATCATTATATAGCTGAAGTAGAGCTATTCTCGCGCTCTCACCCAGATGACACAGGGCTCTGTAGGAGATTCCATCAGGTCCTGGTGCGGAGGTCTTGTTGCATGAAGCAAGTGCTGCTTTGAGCTCCTGAATGGTGAACGGGTAGTCCATACAGGAGTCACGTGGGGGCGGACAACTGCTCGAAAGTGGTGAGCTGCTGATGGCTGTAGTTTGCCCTGATAATCCGGCACAGAACTCTTCAGCAACGTCCACATCTGGTCGATTTTGGTGAAGGGCTAAGGCCTTGAATGGTGACTTCTGAATAGGCGATGACTGCAAACCTCTAACCGTCCTCCATATCTGCGATAAAGGCTTACAAGGGTCGAGTGACTCGCAGACCGTAATCCAGCGTTGAAATTCTAGCTTGTCCAACCGACGTTTGATCTTCTTCTGCATACGTCTAGCAGCCCGTAAATCTTCTATGTCCTTCGTGCGCCGGTACCTTCTTTCAGCTCGTCGTCGCAAGGCTCGAAGCCGCTCCAGCTCTATGTCGATGTCCATGATTCTTACAGGGCATGGGATCGTACACACAGTCTCTTTTACAGTGCTCTTGATGGCCTCTTGTAAATCGGATATGTGTTCTTGGCATTGGTCTTCCATACGGGACTGAAATTTTTTCCAGTCCACTCTTTTAACGATGTCGCGCACTTTAGGAGGCGGCAATCCTCTGATCTTGACGTATGTTGGAATGTGATCACTCCCATGCGTTTCTATATCCGTGAACCATTCAGTATGTTTCACTAGGCTTTGCGAAACAAAAGCCAAGTCGAGACAGCTACTGTATGTGGAGCCACGTAAAAATGTAGGACTGCCATCATTCAGTAACCAAAGTTGGTTGCCAGAGGCAAAAGACACCAAGCTTCTGCCCTTCATGTTGGTATTCTGACTTCCCCATAATGTATGATGAGCGTTAAAATCCCCAATGATAACACACGGGTCAGGCGTTGACGCTATGATGTCTCGTAATCTTTTTTGATCGAAACGGCTTGATGGTGATAGGTATGCGCCAACCACAGTGATGTTGAGCCTCCTCTTTTTCACTCTTAAGCATACGTATTGGTTTCCGTCATGAGGTGGTACAGGTTGAAGGATGTAAGTGAGGTCTCGGCGAATGTACACCAGAACCTTGCTGCTTTCAGTAACAGTAGACGACATAAAAGGTTCGTATCCCGAGAGTCGTATTGCACTCGATAAGTTCGGCTCACAAATGACGATTACGGGAAACATATTGACGTACACAAATCGACGAAAGTCACCAATGCGCGATCTCAGTCCCCTGGCATTCCACTGCAGTATTGCTGCTTTACGAACCTCATCCCGGAAAGACAGTGGTGGGTTAGCCATGGTCTACTCTAAGACTGCTAGCACTGGACTAAGCGCGTCCAGTACTTGAAGGGCACTTTTGGCTGACGGTGTATTCATGTCGCTTAACAACATGCGAATGGTGTCCACTAATGATCTTAGCATCACCATAACGCGATGATCAGGCTTCCCGGCCGTTGCAGTATTTTGTGCTTGTTCTTGAGGCGGCTTCTGTTGAGGCTCTACGGGTCGTGTAGGCGGCTTCTGTTGAGGCTCAACAGATCGTCTAGGCTGAAGGGGTGGCCATTCCTTTGGAGAGAGAGAGATCTTCCAGCATCTTCTCTTTCAGCGCAGATGTCTGCCGTGCTAGGAGCCGCGCCTGTCGATTTCACTTGAGTTTCTGACTTTCTCGTCAGATTTTCCACTGTCATTCATGAGGACCTTCGACGATGACGACGCCTTCGCCTTACTTTTTGCGCAGCTTCTCTGTGAGTCGAGTTGTCTGGCACCATTTGCCTCAGAATATAAATCTCTTTCTTAATCTGAGGACAGTCCTTGGAGGAAGCACTGTGAGCTCCTTGGCAGTTGGGGCATTTCAACGTAGTTGCATTGCAGTCGTCTTCTGAGTGGTGTTCAGCGCATCGGGGGCACACTGCGGAATTTCTGCAAACGGCCTGCACGTGGCCAATCTTCTGGCACTTGAAACACTGCATAGGCTTCGGAACAAATGGGCGAACCTGGTGACGGAAATGGCCCACCTTCACGTAAGAGGGAAGACAGTCACCCTTGAATGTTAGTCGCGCACAACGAGAGTTGTCTAGGCGACCAGCATGCACAATGACGTTGTTTTCACTCACTGGTTTTATCAGTACAGGAAGATCTTCATAGGCGATTTCAGTGTCTATGTCATAGATAACTCCTGTTACGGTGTCACCATTCGCTGGTATGATGGATCGGACTTTGATGTTTCCCAGCTCTGACACATGCTGAAGCGTGTTCAGTGCACTTGGGTTCCTCACGTCGATTGCCAAAATATTCTTCCTCGTGTTTATTCTGATGTCCTTAATCTCGTTAGGCACAATGTTTTCAAGGTACAAGGACAGTGCTTGCCTGTTGAGGAAGCGTAGATTGGCAGTAGTAGTCTGCGGCACAAACAGAATGGAGTGAGGCCATCGCTGAGGCGCTGTCCTCACAGTGGCTGTACTTGATGCCGATGATGCGTTCATGATTCTTCGTTTGGCCTTGTGGTAGAGCACAGGTTCGAAGTCGTCTTCCGAGGACTCGTAGTCTGATGCAGAGTACAGCTCGGTGTCCTCGCTCTCACTAGATGGATTACCACGCTTTCTTGAAGCAATGCCCGTGGATGAACTGGTACTGGGCGGGATCTCCGGGGATTGTACATCCATGACCACGATGTAGGGGGCTGGAGACCCCCCTGTTGCGCTGTGGAACGCATAAAAAACAGCACAGACCGCAAGATGTGTTCCACAAGAGAATCACTTCGTCTTCCTCGAGAGTCGAGTCGAGAGTCGAGCTTGGTTGGTAAGGTGGCAGGACGAAAAGCACATTCACTTCCTCTAGTGAACACACAAGGGGAGAGTTTGGAAGACCAGGCAAACCCTCTCGGAGCGCACTTCGAAGAGGTCTCCTTCTCAACACACTATAGTGATGCGTTCAGACGATACAAAACCGCAATAGAAAAACAGAGATTAGAGCGCAAGCCCACAACACATGAGGCATACAACGAACCTTTCTGTTTGGCTGAACTACAAGCCTCGCTTACCTGCTGCAATAAATCTACCCTAGGCCCGGACCGTGTGGCATGTGAAATGTTTAAACACCTGCCCACTGAAACCCGGACACTCTCCTCTCTTTATATAATGCGATATGGTTTTCCAGCCAGCTACCCTCAGCCTGGAAGGAAGCTATCATTATCCCAATTCTAAAACAAGGCAAGGACCCGGCCTCAGTTTCCAGCTACAGGCCAATAGCATTAACCAGCTGTCTTTGCAAGGTCTTTGAAAAAATGATTACCAGCCGCCTGATGCACTTCCTTGAAGTTAATGGCCTACTTGACCCATACCAGTGTGGGTTTCGAGAGGCTCGGTCCACCACTGACCACGTTGTCCGTATCGAGGCACGAAATTCGCGACGCTTTTGTTCATAAGCAACTTTTTCTGTGTTCCTCGATATGGAAAAGGTATATGAATATACATGGCGCTTCGGCATATTGCGAGACCTGTCACATTTAGGTGTGCGAGGTAGAATGCTGGCAATTATCGAAAGCTACCTGTCCAACCGTACATTTTGTGTCCGAGTTGGCACTGTCTTATCTTAATTATTTGTCCAAGAAACAGAAGTGCCACAAGGAGGTGTATTGAGCTGCACACTTTTCATAGTTAAAATGAATTCCTTGCACCTGTCTATCCCACGAAATATTTTTTACTGCATATATGTCGATGATGTACAGATTGTTTACAAATCGTGCAACATTTCAATGTGCCAACGTCAAGTTCAACTAGGGTTTAACAAGGTGTCTCAATGGGCAAACGAGAATTGTTTTATACTCATCGCGCAAAAGAGCACTTGTGTCTTGTTCAGCTGAAAGAGGGGCATCCATCCTGACCCCAACATTGACCTGCATGGTCAACCTCTGCCAGTGAAGACTGAGCACAAGTTACTTGGTCTCATACTAGACACTAAACTAACCTTCATCTCACACATCAAATATTTAAGGGACAGATGCTTAAAAGCAATGAACATTTTGAAAGTGTTGTGACGCACTACATGGCCCCGCCGCAGTGGTCTAGTGGCTAAGGTACTCGGCTGCTGATCCGCAGGTCACGGGTTCAAATCCCGGCTGCGGCGGCTGCATTTCCGATGGAGGCGGAAATGTCGTAGGCCCGTGTGCTCAGATTTGGGTGCACGTTAAAGAACCCTAGGTGGTCAAAATTTCCGGAGCCCTCCACTACGGCGTCTCTCCTTATCAAATGGTGGGTTTGGGACGTTAAACTCTACAAATCAATCAATCACGCACTACATGGGGTAGTGACACGAAATGTCTAATGAATTCATATAAAAGCCTCATACGCACACGCCTAGATTACGGTGCTATAATCTATCAGTCGGAAACACCATCAGCCTTGAAAATGCTCGACCCTGCCCACCATCTAGGCATTCGCCTCTCTACGGGTGCTTTCCGAACCAGCCCTGTGGAGAGCCTGTACGTGGATTCGAATGAATGGTTGCTGCACCTACAAAGATGTTCCCTGTCCTTTTTGTACTTTTTGAAGGCGAAGGAAGACAAGAAACACCCTTCCCATTTCACAATTAAGGGTTTGTCTTGTTCTGGCTTGTTCGAGAACCGTCCTTCGTTTAGGCAGCCCTAGGCGCTCCGTGTAAGGGGCCTGGCCGAAGAAACAGGTGTGCCTCTTCTTGAACGCAGTTTTATGGCTCCTGCAACATATTTGCCACCGTGGCAGTGGCAGCTTATAGACTGTGATGTCTCTTTCGTTGAAGTCACAAAGCACGCACCACTTGCACACATACATACATACCTCCTAGAACTACAGCATAAATACACATGCCCCGAGTTTTTTACCGATGCGTCAAAGTCAAGCACTTCTGTGTCATATGCAGCAGTAGGCCAATCCTTTTCCGAGGCGTTCTTCATCCTGATGCAAGCATTTTCACAGGAGAAGCTTACGCAATATTGGTGATCATAAAACACATCAAACAGATAAAATTACAGAAGGCAGTAATATACACAGATTTCCTAAGCGTGGGGAAAGCCCTGAAAACTCCTAAAAAGCTGCAAGAACCCCGTGCTGGTGTCACTTTGCTTACTTCTGTGCACACTGTACAGATCAAAACAGCATGTCGTTGTCTGCTGGGTGATTATATGTACACACCTTTTTTTGTACCCACGCTTGCTTCACCCCTTTGTAATGCCCTCTGTGGGCCCCTTTGGGTATTCGTACAAATAAATAAATCTTATCTCATATCATCCTTGCAACTACAGCGATCTGTTATTGTATGTTCTTTTTGTATATAGTTGTCAACCTTCTTATGTTGTTCTGTACTAAGAAAACTCCCCGCAGGGGTGTCTGCGCAAGCAGACGTCTAGTGTGTAGCGACACCACGGACCCAAGTTAATAGGGGGGAGGGGGGTTGACTCCCTCCCACGCCTAGCCGTCCGTGGCTTTGCCGTGTTCGGGGAAAAGGGGATCCTGGGGATTGAGCCGACACCGGGTGATTGGACCTTTAGGCCCCCGGCGCAGTCAACACACGCTTTGGCCCCGGCTTCACGTAGACGGCACCCCTGGGCTGACCCACCCAGGTGAAATCGGCAGTCGCCTTTTCCTATCTCTCTCTACCTACATCTTCGTCTTTATCTCTTACTTTCTATCTATCCTGTCATCTTTTCTTTTCGTTTACTTCTAAATTTTCAGCCGGTGAGGGTTAACCCTGTGTAGTTACCCAACCTTGGGTAGTTATATTCGGTTATAGCGGCGATGCATGGCTGGCGTCTCCAAGTGTTCACTATTCAACCTTGTAGCGTCCCCTTGTTGGGCTCGGTGGTGGTTGGCCACCATCGCCGCCGAAATTAAAATCATTCTTATGGAAAACCCTTTTCCCACACTTTCTTATCGCCGCCTGAAAAGGTGGCACACCGATGACAGCTTCTTTACTGCACAGTCTAAACAGAACTTCCCCAAGTACCATGTAATCCACAGCCCAAATGAAAAGAAAACAGTTCGATCTATTTCACCATTTATTGTCTCGAAAACGCTCACAGATGCAATTGGCCCTGGCTATTAAAAATTAACCAAGATGGGGAATGGCGATCTCCTTCTAGAAGTTCGCGACAAGACTCAGTACGACAAGCTCACAAAAATCATTTCATTTGATAACATTCCAATATCAGTGGGCCCACATAGGTCGATGAACATACTGCGTGGTGTCATATCTGATGATGACCTCCTCGAGCTGTCTGAAAGTGAATTGCTCGAAGGCTGGTAAGAACAAAATGTAGTGAAAGTACAAAGAATAATAATCAGGCGAGATAATAAACACACCCCAACAAAGCACATCATAGTTACCTTCGGTACAAGCAACCTTCCTGACTCCATTGAAACTGGTTACTGCAAGCTTCGTGTCAGACCTTAAATACCGAATCCTCGCCGATGTTTCAAGTGTCAGCGCTTCGGACACAGATCCCAAACGTGCAGAGGGCGCGCTAGGTGCGCGAAGTGCGCATCTTGTGAGCATGTTGCCGAAAAGTGCACTTCAGAAGCCTGTTGCGCTAACTGTTAAAGAGATCATGCTGCCTACTCCCGATCATGCCCTGCATGGAAAAAAGAGAAACAAATATTAGAACTTAAGGTCAAGTTCAACCTGTCATTTCAACAGGCACGTCAACGTTTTTCTACACACAATCATTTTGAACCTACTTTCGCCGACGTGGCGCGTCGAGGCGTCGTGCCACGTCTTTCGGCACCCGCGAGATTCACACCAAATGTGACTGCGGTTGTGCCAGAAGCGCTTCCGGCTGGAGCAGCCTGTACTGCTCCGCTTCCTGTTCAAAAGGGCCAGCAGACTTCAGAGTCTGCTGGACCACGGACCACTGCAAGTGCAGTCAGGTTCGAAACTGCCATAAAGGTGCCTAAAAGCAGGCACCATCCGCCACTTCGGAAGAGATGATAGACACAAGCCACACTCCTCCGGCGCCCCAGACGCCGAAGGAAAGGCGCAGCTCTTTGGAGCGAAGCAAGAAAGAGAAACCCCGTATTACAGGGCCCCCAGCAGGCCCTATAATTTAAGGCAACGTTTCTTCACACACAGCACTTAACTACATTAAAAATGTAGACACAAATTTTACAGTGGAATGTCAGAGGACTCCTGAGAAACCTTGATGATGTTCAAGAACTTTTACACAAAATATACACCAAAAGTGCTGTGTGTACAAGAGACACACCTGAAACCAAAACACATAAACTTTCTACGTCATTAGGCCATGTTTCGAAAGGATCAGAACGATGCAGTCGCGTCATCCGGTGGTGTTGCCATTGTTGTGGATCCAGGAACTGCCTGTACACATTTAACTCTTCAGACATCTCTTGATGCAGTAGCTGTCCGAGCCGTTATCTTGAATAAACTGGTCACAATTTGCTCTATTTATATACCTCCTCAGCATCAACTTAGTAAACAAGAATTCCAGGCATTAATTGATGAACTTCCAGAACCGTACCTTCTCCTTGGAGATTATAACGCACATAGCAGTCTGTGGGGTGACTCGCGCTGTCATGCACGAGGTCGTCTGAATGAACAGTTTCTTTTCTCCTCTGGCGCGTGTCTCCTCAATAGAAAAGAGGCAACATATTATAGCCTCGCTAACGATACCTACTCGTCAATCGACCTAAGCATTGTATCTCCATCGCTTCTTCCACTACTTCACTGGAAAGTCATTGGTAATCCTTTTAGAAGTGACCACTATCCTGTAGTTCTGAGATCAGCAGTACCATATGAAAGTCCTCCACAGCTTCCGAAATGGCTGATAGAAAAAGCCGATTGGGACCAGCTTTACAAGGCTGCTAGCTTAAGTTGGACTGACACAATCGGTTCTAGCTTAGACGCAGCTGTACGATACTTTACTGCTGTTGTTATTAAAGCTGCAGCTAAGTGTATTCCGCAAAAATCTGGACTGGGCAGAAAACGACGAGTCCCCTGATGGAACAGCGAATGCCGAAACGCTCGCAAACAACACAACAAAGCGTGGAGACTGCTTCGAGACTCACCGACCGCTGAAAATCTTGTCAATTTCAAAAACATCAAGTCCCAAGGCAGGAGAATTCGTCGACAGGCCAGGAAGGAGAGCTGGCAGAGGTTTATATCAGGAATCAATACATATACACATGAAGCAAGAGTCTGGAAAATGGTCAGTAGGGTAGTAGGACAAAAACAACATCCTCTTCCTCTAGTAAGCACACAAGGCAATGGTTTAGAACACCAAGCGAACTCCCTTGGTGCACATTTTGAAAAGGTCTCCAGCTCGTCCCATTACAGTACAGCGTTTCAACGATACAAAGCAAGAATAGAAAAACAGAAAATAGAATTCAAATCCACAAACAATGAGGCATACAATGAACCTTTCGTCGTAGCTCAGTAACAAGCATCATTAAACGACTGTAACAAAACCGCCCCAGGCTCTGACCGCATATTAAACGAAATGCTCAAACGTCTGCCTCCTGAAACCCAAAAAGCCCTCCTTTCCTTGTATAATGCCGTTTGGTTTTCCGGTGAGATCCCTTCCACCTGGAAAGCAGCTACCATTATTCCAATTCTTAAGCAGGGCAAGGACCCATCTTTAGCATCAAGCTACAGGCCTATAGCATTTACATTTACATTTTATTGAGGTTGTTATGACCACATTTCAAGAAATGCACTGTGATGTTATAGGGGCAGGACCGCTCCAGAAAGAATCAGACAGCACGCCAGTGCACAAACACACGTCCAACTTCTATTGTACCCTTCACACATGGACAACCCACACATTACGAAGTTCCTAACACAAAAACACGCGGCTAAACTAAATGAATAAGTAGAACGTTCGGCCTACAGTTCAGGTCGTCGGGGTAGTAGCCTGGGCCGTCGTTGATGCCCCGTCGGCAACATTCAGTGGCGAAGTAGACGATGGGCGGCGTCGTCACCTGCAGTGACGAAGTCGGGAGACGCAGGGTCGCCGCGTCGAACTCCAGTGGCTCAGCGCCACTGTCGACGAACTGGAGCCGACGACTCACGTGTTCCGGCGGCGGGGAGTTGTGCCCTTGAGCACCTGTAGTCCGCCTCGGAAACCCACGCCAGCCCTCCTGGAACAGCGGCGCAAGGGCAGGTTCAGGCACCCGGCGCCAGCTCTCCACGACCAGCGGGACAAGGACAGGTTCAGGAACCAGGCGCCAGCTCTCCTAGACCGGTCGTCTAGCGGAGGCTGAGCTGTCCACTCGGCTAGTACGAGTGTCGCGACGTGGCCTGGGTCGTACCTATGGGCCAGACGCCCAACGAGGTAGTCCTGCCTCGAACGACGTACCTCCCGCACTGCCGAAGGCACGGGTCACCCATGCTCGAGGCCGCGCCTCACGAGCTCTCGTCTTCCTCGTAGGCACCGCCCGGCACATACACGCACACATCACATCCTCTTCGCCACCGCACGGCACACTATTGTCGTTTTTTTAGTTTGTTTCGCGCCCGCGCAGCACATATTATGACATGCACAACACTGATTAGACCCATAGCCATAGGCTAGTAAGGGGTCTAACGAGAGAAAGTATACAAGCAGAATACAATTTGTGTATAAGAAAAAAATGAAAACATTGAAAAACGTTGATTTTTCAACAAACGAACAAAAATACAAGAAGATACACATTGTTGCACTTTGTTCATAAATAATGAAATAATCAAGTATAAACAAAACATCAAACTATGTGTAAGGCTTAGTACATGGTCGTTACTATTGATCTACATGTAGCAAATATTTTTTTAGTGTGCTCGAAAAAACCCTAGAATCTTTAATCTGAAGTGGTATGTTATTCCACACTTTAGCTCCTATGAACTGTAGTAAGCGTTCACCGTACACGTTTTTAGTGGGTGGAAGATTAAAATTCCGCAATGTCATGCATCTAGTGACGCGGGACGAGGAAGAAAAGATAGATACTTCGAAAGGTACACTGTGTGCAATAACATTGTTGATGGTGACTGCGGTTTTATGCTGCCGTATGTAATCAAAAGGTAGAATATCCAATTTGTGAAACAAAGACTCACTAGGTTCATTATGTGCCGCATAATCTATAATTCTAAGAGCACGCTTTTGTAATATCCGAATAGGATCAAGGTAAGCTTTAAAGGTCCATCCCCATGAGTCTAAGCAGTATGATAGATGACTATGAACAAAAGAATAATAAAGGACTCTGAGAATATTTCCGCTAAAATAATTTCTAGCAGCCAGTAGCATACTGCAGCCAGATGCTAGCTTAGTACGAACAAAGGTAATTTAATTTTTCTAGTGTAATTGACTGTCGAATACTACACCAAGATATATAAATTCATTTACATGCTCAAGTTGGCAGTTGTTCATTGTAAGTCGAAATGACTCACAGTTTACATTTCGGTAACGGGAGTGAAAAATGGTGTATTTGGTTTTCTTTGCATTGAGTGTTAATTTGTTCACTGTAAACCACTTAAAAATATTTTCTAGTTCTTCATTAGCTCTACATTCTAGATCGGCTATGTTATCGGCGGTAACTATTAAAGCTGTGTCATCATCGTACATTAGCAACTCGGCCGATTTGAGTAAGCATGGCAGATCATTTACGTATAGTGAGAATAATAGTGGCCCCAGGACGGACCCCTGAGGTACCCCAGTCTTTATGTTTAATAATGACGACGTAAGACCTTGCATGTTGACCATTTGATGACGTCCATCAATGTAGTTAGAAAGGAGGCTAAAAACTTTGCCGCGGAATCCATAGTCTTTTAATTTCATAAGCAAAATATTATGGTCGACAGTATCGAAAGCCTTTTTTTAATCAATGAAGACAACTGCCACAAGAAGGTTGTTGTGCACTGCTTTGTTAATCTTCTGTGATAAGGATAACACAGCTGTTGATGTGGAATGGTGTGATCTAAATCCATGCTGCTCCGGGCAAAAAGCATTATATTTTTCTAAGAATAGGCGCATTCGTTTTCCAAGAATCTTTTCAAATATGGTGTTTATAATGCTTAACAGAGATATGGGCCGATAGCTTGAAGGATCAGAGCGATTGCTTTCTTTATATACCGGCACAACTTTGGCGTTTTTTAAACAAGATGGGTATGTCGACGTACGCAAGCAATGGTTAAATACGTGGCACAAGATAGAACTCAAAATATCAATGTTATCTTTCACTAAGCGAACAATAATACCATCTATTCCACTGGCTTTGTTCGTGCTTATATTGGCAACAGTGTTGCGAATTTCATCCTCACTGATGTAGTGAAGAGCAAACGTATTTGTCAAGGAGGTTGAAAAACATTTCATTTCTCTACTAGGGAATATTTCGGCTAAGGTAGAGCCGATTTCAGTAAAGAATAGATTAAATTTATCAAGTACACGCGCATCGACTACATCAGGTGATACACGCTGTGTTGGTTCTTTACCGACAACTTCTTTTACAATTTGCCATGTTTTCCTTGAATCGCCTTGTGCTTGAAAAATGAGTCGAGAATAATAGATCTTTTTTTGTTGCCTCATTATATTCACGGATTGGTTTCTTAAAAGTTTGAATGGACCTAAATAATATTTATTTTCCTTGTGCTGTCTCCACTTGTGGTACCAGAAGTCTTTCTTCTTCAGCAATGCAAAGATCTCTGTTGTTATCCAAGGAGTTAGCGGAGTGTTATATGAGCGTGCAGACACGTGTGAACGACTGCGTCCAATGGTATGGCGAAGGGCTTTTGTTATGTTCTCTAATTCAATGTTGGCATCATCGTCATACAATGTTTCAAATACGATGGAGAGAATGTGATTCCGTAATAAGTTGTAATTGATTTTGCTTGCATTGCTGAAAAATTGTGCATTCTTGTTTGGAGTTTTCCTTTTGGAAACAAAGGTAGAAAGGTGATCTGCTATCGGTTCATTATAAACACCAGCATTCACTTTCGATGATACGTTAGTTAAGATGTGATCAATCATTGTTGCCGACGTACTGGTTACTCTCGTAGGGGTATGTATGAGATTAAGAAAACTGGATGAACTAACCAATTGTGTGTAATGAGTGTAACTAGTGTTTGCGGTGTCTATGTTCATATCCCCAACAATGACTGCTCGGTTCTGGTACTTGGTTGAAAGACAGAAAAGAATTTCTTCCAGTCTATCGAGGAAATGTGCTGCATTGGAATTTGGTGGACGGTACACCACGCCAATTATGCCAAAACAGTGGAGTCTGATAAAAAGTGCTTCTATATCGGTAGAGCTGTGGTTCAGGAAGGATATAACTGTATATGCGCAGCCTTTCTTTACAAAAAGCGCCACTCCACCACCACGTGAACATGAGTCTCGCTGATGTGATATGGTTTCGTATCCGGGAATGTTGACATTCTCTCCTTTTTTTAACCATGCTTCTGTAGTTGCTAGCACATCAAAGTGGTTTGTATGTTTAGATAAGAAAGTAAGAAGCAAATTCAGGTTTTTCCTTATACTGCGGATATTGCAGTGGAATATGTTAGTTTGTGTCTTATATATGAGCTGATCTACTTGAGCTATCGTCACAGCCATTTCTCTGAAAATTCTTGTGGCAAGTGATCAAGAAGAGCAGCTACACTAGTTTCGCGAGATCATCCTCGCATGTAACGTGAACTACCTTCGAGTTCTCAGACTTCCTAGCAAGCATTTTTCCTTCGGAAACCCAGACGAATCTCCAGTTTTTATCTTTCTTTCTCTGTTTAGCCTTACCTAATAGATCCTTATTTTGATTTGTAGGGTTTAACGTCCCAAAACCACTATTTGATTATGAGAGACGTCGTAGTGGAGGGCTCCGGAAATTTCGACCACCTGGGGTTCTTTAACGTGCACCCAAATTTGAGCACACGGGCCTACAACATTTCCGCCTTCATCGGAAATGCAGCCGCCGCAGCCGGGAATCGAACCCGCGACCTGCGGGTCAGCAGCCGAGTACCTTAGCCACTAGACCACCGCGGCGGGGCCAATAGATCCTTATTTTCAAGACACAGATGTTCGTTCACGAACACAGGTTGATTTGTACTGAAACCAAGAGTTTACGTGTCAAGCCTGTTCTTTCTTGCTGACTTTACTATTAGATCACGTTTGAAGCGAGACAAGAACTTAACGACAATATTTGGAACATTGTTTGCCTTCGTCGGCACTCTGTGAATAACATCAATATCTTTGGCGCTGACCTCAACACGCAAACAGTCGCCAATTGTTTCCACAATCTCCATTAGGTTTTCCTTCTCAACATAGGGAATGCCCTTCAATTCAATGTTGTTCCGTCTCGAGTATTGCTGTAGATCTATCAACTGTTTTCTTGTATCTCTTAATTCTTTTTTAATTTCCATGTTCTCTTTCTGACACTCGATGCTTCGATTTCTCGCCTCATTCAGTTCCTTACGCAGAGACTTTATTTCAGTCTTTAGTTCGTCAAAGCTGTCACTAGCGAAGCTTACAGATGTCCTGATGGATATAAATTCGGCCTTGGTAGCATTGTACAATGAATCAGTAGTGTTCACGTCTGTTTTGATAGCGGAGAGAGCGTCAACAAGCTTTGTGTTCATTTCCTGCATTGCCTTCCCTATTTCTTTTACAGTACTTGGTAGTTTTTCACCTAAGGCATTGGCGAAATCCGTCAGGGCATCCATTTTTCTTTTTTCGGCTCACACTTTGTTCACAAATAGAAACAACAAATAGACAGGGTCATAAAACAAATGCAAGTTCAGGGCGGATTGGTAGCCGTGAGTGGATAGGATTTATGCTAAGTTACACAAATGATCAGACTCCTACCTGTGATGTGTAGAATACACGGTTAGTCAGTCCAACCAACGTCGGCTGCTCGATCCGCTCTGAAGGATGTCTACCCGGGGTTGCCTCTTTATATAGTCAATGGGGGCGTGCCCAACGGCCTGCAGTGTCACTGTCGACGCCTCGTGATCCGAAGCAGTCGGCACTTGTAGGAACAGAGGCACAGGTGCGCCTGCGCGTAGTCCACTTGACGATTCTGCGTTGCCGCAGAATGACGAGCCAGGCAATCCGATGCATGTAGTTTTGTTCATGCGATGTGTAGAATACACGGTTAGTCAGTCCAACCAACTTCGGCTGCCCGATTCGCTCTGATGTCTACCCGGGGTTGCCTCCTTATATAGTCGATGGGGGCGTGCCCAACGGCCTGCAGTGTCACTGTCGACGCCTCGTGATCCGAAGCAGTCGGCACTCGTAGGAACAGAGGCACAGGTGCGCCTGCGCGTAGTCCACATGATGATTCTGCGTTGCCGCAGAATGACAAGCCAGGCAATACGATGCTTGTAGTTTTGCTCCTGCGATGTGTAGAATACACGGTTAGTCAGTCCAACCAACGTCGGCTGCCCGATCCGCTCTGAATGATGTCTATCCGGGCTTGCCTCTTTATATAGTCGATGGGGGCGTGCCCAACGGCCTGCAGTGTCACTGTCGACGCCTCGTGATCCGAAGCAGTCGGCACTTGTAGGAACAGAGGCACAGGTGCGCCTGCGCGTAGTCCACTTGATGATTCTGCGTTGCCGAAGAATGACGAGCCAGGCAATCCGATGCTTCTAGTTTTGTTCCTGCGATGTGTAGAATACACGGTTAGTCAGTCCAACCAACGTCGGCTGCCCGATCCGCTCTAACAAGTTGCCTTTGCAAGGTTTTTGAAAAAGTGCTGGACAGACGATTGATGCATTTTCTTCAAACAAATAGACTGCTTGACCCTTACCAGTGCGGGTTCCGAGAGGCAAAGTCCACTACTGACCACCTTGTCCGTATCGAGTCACAAATTCGTGATGCTTTCATTCATAAACAATTCTTTTTGTCAGTGTACCTTGATATCGAGAAGGCCTATGACACTAGGTGGCGCTTTGGCATACTCCGAGACCTGTCACACCTAGGTGTGCGGGGCAGAATGTTGAAAATAATCGAAAGTTACCGGTCTAATTGGACATTCCTTGTTCGAGTGGGCACTGTGTTGTCCCGTACATTTGTTCAAAAAACAGGAGTGCCGCAAGGAGGGGTATTGAGTTGTACACTTTTTATAGTAAAAATGAACTCTTTGCGCCTTGTTTTCTGTTTTCCCACAAAATAAGTTTTACTGCACATAGGTTGACGACGTGCAGGTAGGATTTAAGTCCTGTAACCTCTCTGTGTGTGAACGTCAGGTTCAACTAGGTTTGAACAAGGTATCTCAATGGGCAGATGAAAATGGTTTTAAACTTAACGCGCAAAAGAGTACCTGCATCTTGTTCTGCCGAAAGAGGGGCGTTTATCCCGATCCCGAGATTGACCTGCAAGGTCAAGGTCTCTCTGTGAAGACAGAGCATAAATTTGTGGGCCTAATATTAGACACAAAAGTAACTTTCATCCTATACATCAAGTATTTAAAAGACAGGTGTTTCAAACCATGAATATTTTCAAAGTGTTATCATGAACTACGTGGGGCAATGACAGGAAACGTCTGTTGAATTTATATAAAAGCTTCGTACGCACGCGCCTAGATTACGGTACTATAATCTATCAGTCTTCGACATTATCAGACTTAAAGATTGTCGACCCTGTCCACTATCTAGGCATACGTCTTTCTACGGGTGCTTTTCGAACTAGCCCCGTAGAGAGTCTGTACGTAGAATCAAATGAATGGTCGCTCCATCTGCAGAGATGTTACCTGTCTTTTACATACTATTTCAAGGTTAACGCTGATTAGGAACATCCCGCTCACTACACAGTAAATGATCTGTCCAACTGTACCTTGTTCAATATATGTCCTTCGCTGAGACAGCCATACTCACTTCGTGTCAGGAGGCTCGCTGAGGAAACAGCTGTGCCACTTTTAGAACAATGTTTGATGGCTCCAGCAGTATATCTGTCACCATGGAAGTGGCAAGTCATAGACTGCGATCTATCTTTCATGGAAGTCACTAAACACGCACCTACTGTACATATCCGCATGCACTTCCTCGAACTACAACACAGGTACACCTGCCCAGAATTTTTCACAAATGCTTCGAAGTCCCACACTGGTGTGTCCTATGCAGCTGTTGGCCCATCTTTCTCCAACTCCGGTATTTTGCACTCCGAAACAAGCATCTTCACCGCAGAAGCTCACGCGATATTTGCGGCTGTCAAGCACATTAAGAAACTGCAACTACAACGTGCGGTAATATACACAGATTCGCTGAGTGTAGTGGTGGCTCTGAAAACTCAGCGAAAACATAAAAATCCTGTCCTTGTACTCTTTGTTATGCATGATATACTCTCCTAAACGGCATGTTGTAGTCTGCTTGGTGCCGGGGCACCGCGAAATCGCTGGAAACGTGTTGGCTGATCAGCTGGCCGCATCTGTCCAAGACAACACTGGCGCCAATACATCTGAAGCTGTCCCTGCGCTTGATCTAAAACCATTTCTAAGACGGGAGCTCAGGGCGTGCTGGCAGCGCCTATGGGATCGGCAGACAGAAAAAAAACTGCACGTTGTCAAACCGAGACTTGGAAATTGGCCAACAATATACAGATCACGCTACACACAAGTCACACTTACAAGACTACAGATAGGACATACGCACTCGACACATTCATACTTTTTGTCTGGTGGCGATGCACCATTGTGTTAGAGATGTGGAGAACCGCTCACGGTTCTCCACATTCTTGTCCAATGCAGTGATTTAGATTCTCCCAGAAAAAAGCACTTTTTATATCCCTTCCGACAACAGATATCCTTGCACCCATCAATGTTCATCGGTAGAGAACCCCTTTTTCCTCATAAATCACTGCTGGCGTTTTTAACAGATGTACATACTTTTAATGTCATATATTCAGGCGCTTCGTAACACGATCTCGGAAGAGAGGTCACTGCTGCGGTGGCTGCAACACTGTCACTGTCCAGCTGTCACGACGTCTCGTCGTTTAGTATAATTGCACATAGTTCACGTCAATGTCATGGTTTTATTGCTTCTATGTTTTTACCCGCGCTAGCGCGAGGAATTTTAAGGCCCTTTTATAGCCACGCATCATAAGATTCATTGTTCATATCTCTAGCCTCTCGAAATGGCGCTCTTTGGCCATCGATTGGCGCTTGCGCCATTGGAAACTACTCATCATCATCATCATCACAAATCGTGAAACATCTCAATGTGCCAACGTCAACTTCAGCTAGGGTTGAACAAGGTATCTCAATGGGCAAACGAGAATGGTTTTATACTCAACGCGCAAAAGAGCACTTGTGCCTTGTTCAGCCGAAAGAGGGGCCTCCATCCTGACCCCAACATTGACCTGCATGGTCAACCTCTGTCAGTGAAGACCGAGCACAAGTTTCTTGGTCTCATATTATACACTAAACTAACCTTCATTCCACACATCAAGTATTTAAGGCACAGGTGCTTAAAAAATGAAGTATTTAAGGCACAGGTGCTTAAAAAAATGAACATTTTGAAAGTGTTGTCATGCACTACATGGGGTAGTGACGCGAAATATCTCATGAATTCACATAAAAGCCTCATACGCACACGCCTAGAATACGGTGCTATAATCTATCAGTCGTCAACACCATCAGCCTTGAAAATTCTCGACCCTGTCCACCATCTAGGCATTCGCCTCTCTACGAGTGCTTTCCGAACCAGCCCTGTGGAGAGCCTGTACGTGGATTCGAATGAATGGTCGCTCCACCTACAAAGATGTTCCCTGTCCTTTTTGTACTTTTTGAAGGTGAAGGCAGACAAGAAAGACCCTTTCCATTTCACAATTAATGATTTGTCTTGTTCTGGCTTGTTCGAGAACCATCCTTCGTTTAGGCAGCCCTACGCGCTCCGTGTAAGGGGCCTGGCCGAAGAAACAGGTGCGCCTCTTCTTGAACACAGTTTGGTGGCTCCTGCAATATATCTGCCACCGTGGCAGCGGTAGCTTATAGACTGTGATGTCTCTTTTGTTGAAGTCACAAAGCACGCACCACTTGCACACATACATACATACTTCCTAGAACTACAGCATAAATACACATGCCCTGAGTTGTTTACCGATGCGTCAAAGTCAAACACTTCTGTGTCATATGCAGCGGTAGGCCGATCCTTTTCCGAGGCGTTCTACATCCTTATGCAAGCATTTTCACAGGAGAAGCTTACGCAATACTGGCGGTCATAAAACACATAAACAGATAAAATTACAGAAGGCAGTAATATACACAGATTCCCTAAGCGTGGTCAAAGCCCTGAAAACTAAAAACACAAGAACCCCGTGCTGGTGTCACTTTGCTCACTTCTGGGCACACTGTACACATCAACACAGCATTTCTTTGTCTGTGGGGTTCCAGGGCACCGTGAAGTACAAGGGACCGTTTTGACCGACAATCTGGCTGCTTGCGACAATGACACTACTCCCAATGCATCTACACCAGTCCCTGCACTTGACTTAAAACATTTTCTAAAATGAAAGCTGAGGAGTATTAGCAGAGCATGTGGGATAAAGACACAGATAATAAACTCCATGCTATTAAGCTGCTACAAGGTTATTGGCCGCCACTATAAAAATTACGACACACAGAAGGAATACTAACAAGGCTTAGAACAGGACATACACACTCTACACATTCATTTCTTCTATCCACCGTGATCCACCATATTGGGAGAGATGTGGAGAGCTTTTTTCGGTTCTTCACATTCTCGTCCAGTGCAATGAGCTAGGTGCTCTAAAAGAAAGCACTTTTTACTGCCCTACCGACAGCAGCTCCCTCTACACCCTGGGGTCCTCATCAGTAGGGATCCACTTTTTAAACTGCAAACACTTTTCACGTTTTTAAAAGGTGTGCCTAACTCTCGCCCGATATTTCGAGGTCTTCCGTAGAATGACCTCTATATAGTGGTCGTGGCTGCGGTGACTATATCTTCATCATGGTTTTATTATCATGACATTTTTCCATCCGCTATCACTACACATATCTCACGCCACTGTCATGATTTTATTACTTCCATGTTTTAACCCGCGTTAGAGCGAGGAATTTTAAGGCCCCTTTACAGCCACGCATCATATCATTGTTCATATCTGTAGTCAATTGAAATGGCGCTCTTTGGCCATCAATTGGCCCTTGCGCCATTAAACACTACTCATCATCATCATCATCATCACGTCTGTCGGCCATCCTTGAGGTTTTTAGCTGTGCTGGCTTCCAGCTTAACGCGTCTAAGTGCACCTTTGGGCACCGTGAGATAAAGCTACTTGGCCACGTTCTTGACGCTGCTGGTGTACGACCCGACGCTGATAAAGTTTCCGGTCCCACGTTCCATGCAAGAAGTTCACAGGTTTTTTGGACTCTGTTCATAATTCCGTAGCAACTTCGCGGAAATTGCTTGGCCACTCACGTATCTCCTCAAAAATAATGTAGCCTTTTCCTGGCGTGAAGACCAAGAACATTCTTTTGCGTCGTTGATTTCTGTGCACACATCACCATCTGTGGTGGCTCAATTATACCCAGCCACTTGAACGGAGCTACGCACGGACGCAAGTGGCCATGGCATAGGGGCCGTACTCGCACAAATGCAGAACGGCACAAACCATGTCATAGCGTACGCTAGTGCCTACTTTCTCAGTCGGAAAGGAACTATTCAATTACTGAGCGAGAGTGCCTGGCTCTTATCTGGGCTATCGCAAAATTTCGTCCGTACCTATATGGACGCACATTCGCTGTCATCACAGAACACCGTGCACTCTCCTGGCTGTCAATCCTTAATGATCCTACAGGAAGACCCGGGCGATGGGCTTTACAATTGCAGGAGTAAACGTTCTCTGTAGTGTACAAGGCTGGCAAGCTTCACAACGATGCCGACTGTTTATCTCAACACCCTGTTAATCCACTTGACTCCTCTGAGTTGGAAGCTGTTGCCAACATCCCAGCCATAACATATTTTCTGCAGATAGCCGACGAACAACGCCGAGATCCATCGCTGCTATCGGTGATTGACTGTCTTCAATCCGGCCATAAAGACCCTTCATCGAGCCTATTTTTTCTTTGAGACAACGTTTCGTACTGCCGCCACTTACAGATCGATGGCGCGGAACTTTTGCTCTTCATCCCACGTCATCTGTGCAAGGACTTCTTGTAAGAACTTCCCAACGGCCCAACTTCCGGACATTTATGTGTCTCTAGAACCTATTACCGCGTCAGTTGACGGGTATTCTAGAAGGGCCTTAATCGTTCTGTTCGCCGATATGTTGCAGCGTGTGACCTGTGCCAGCGTCGTAAGAAGCCTACATCTCTCCCAGCTGGTCACCTTCAACCTCTTGAAGTCCCAGCCGAAATGTTTCATCGTGTGGGTTTGGATTTGTTAGATCCCTTCCCAACATCGGCAACGGGAAACAAATGGATAGCAGTAGTTACAGATTATGCCACCCGGTATGCAATTACTCGAGCGCTACCGACCAGCTGCGCAACGGACGTCGCAGATTTCCTACTGTATGACATCGTCCTTCAGCATGGCGCTCCTTGTCACCTACTCACGAACCGTGGCCACTTCTTCCTGTCTCATGTGGTTGACAACCTCCTTAGATCCTGTGCTACGCGGCACAATTTTATGACTTCTTACCATCCTCAAACTAATGGACTTACTGTACGCCTCAACCGTACGCTGATGAACATGCTTGCTATGTATGTTTCTGACAACCACACGAATTGGAGCACTGCCCTTCCGTTCGTAACATTCGCCTACAACTCGTCGGCTACTCACCATTTTATCTTCTCTTTGACCGTGATCCTTTACTACCTTTCGATACCCTGCTTGCGCCTGACCTTCCGTCCACCACTTCGTACGCACAAGATGTCATCTCCCGTGCTCTCAACGCACGTACAGTAGCCCGCGCCAGGTTCTCATCATCCCCGAGAGCACAAAAGTCGCTCTACAACAGCCGACGTAGGGATGTCGATTTTTCTCCGGGCTCTCTCGTGCTACTGCGGCTGCCATCCCGTCCTGTCGGCCTGTGCTAGAAACTTTTATCGCAATACGTTGAACCTTACCGAGTTCTGCACCAAGTCACACTTGTCACCTATGAAATTTCTCCTACTACGAACCCCGCTGTTACATCCAGGAGTGACATTGGGCATGCGTCTCACCTGAAGCCGTATCACAGTGACCCGCCCGTTTAATAACAGCGGGTACCGGGACGGTGCTTTGCCGCCCGGGATAATGTCACGGGCATATAAAGGTAACTCAGGCATGGGTGCAGGAATGGTGAAGAAGGAATGAAGACGACGATGTTGTTGTGGGGTCGTGTCTGAACTGCCCTGTTGTCATGCATCCTTGCATTTTGTGTGCAGTGTTAGCCCACCCGGCGTTCACCTATTAAATACTCCCCATTACAATATGTTTATAAGCACCTGTATAGGTTACAAACATCATTTTCTTCCTGTGCTCATAGAAGGTTCTGCAAGTAAAACAAGCTGCGATGACGTTGTTCATCGGTTGATATAATGTGGGATTATTTGTTGCATAGGAATACCCAATCTGTTTTGAAATCAGAAAAACTACGCTTTCGGAGTCGTACACTTCATTAAAAAACTACGTCATTGATTAACCGTGTGATGAAAGATTACCCATACAGAACACTCGTCGGTAAAAAAACAAACCAAAAAACTAAAATTATGTTTGAGCTAGCGCACTAAGCTTGAATTGTTACGTTTTCCCCTATTCTCTGCCATGGCTTTTTGTAGTGAAGCAGCTTTGTCACGAAATGCAAAACAAAGTATTTGTCTCGTGACAGACAACTACTTAGTCCTGATGTCAGTTCCAAGTATTGACAATTTGTGGCGACCACGCAGTCGTTTCGACCACAGATTTTTGTGAAATCCACCTTAATCAAGCTTTAGCTTTGCTATGCTCCTGGTCCTAGCCCATTCTAAGACAGACACAAGTGGGCTGGATATAGTACATCATCATCATTATTGATTTAAGCTTTAGGCCCCGTCATGGGCCATTACATAAGGGGGGGGGGTGTAACGATAAGTAACTCCACGTCACAAGGAGGTATATATATTGCTAGGAAAAACAAAGCAGACACACAAGAAAAAACAAGAAGAAAGAAATAAAAAACAAGAAAATCAGGAAATAGATTAACTCGCAAGTAACAGGGCTGCTATTTGGCCTGCTGACAGTAGTGCTGCAGCAATAAATCTTTAAATTTAACGTAATTCTTTTCAATAACGATATCGCCGGGAAGTGCATTCCAATATGATTTGGCAGTTGGTTGAAATTTATTTATTTATTTCAGAAGTACTGCCAGCCTCACACTATGAGGCCTTATGCAGGGGTGGGTGATACAAAAAAGGAAACGTATGAAGATACAACAGGAAAGGAAACACGTCACGTCACATCATCAAGGACTAGTGCATCAAAGTAAAACGCCGGTACTTACACAATTGTAGTGGTTTACGCGTACACGTACAAAAAAAAAACTATGATGACAAACTTCTGTGCACTCAGAACTAAGAAAAAAACATCATATAACAGTTCGAAAATCAGCAACATTTCAAAAATACAACGCATTGATGTGAAAAAAGTGATAAGAAGTGGAACATAAATGAAAGCCTGTTCAGGATGCACGGTGGAATAATAGAGGGCGAAGCGCAAAGAAAGATCAATGTCAAGTGAGTTGCTGGTGTTTAAATTTTTCCACGAACGACTGAATGGTCTCGCAGTTCACCAGATCGGCAGAAAGAGCATGCCAATCAGTGACAGTGCGCGGAAAAAATGAGTTTTTAAAGGCTTTTGTTTGACAGGAATATTTCTTCAGTTTTTTTGGATGCTCGGAACGAGTTGATCGGCGGTGAACCGTTTTTATGTACGCGTGCTTGTCTATGCGTAGCTTGTCGTGGTAAAGCAGAAACATGTACTTTAATCGATCGTGTTGCCGTCTTGCCTGCAATGTATCCAAGTCAGCTTTCTTTAACAGTTCACTGGGTGACGTAAGAGCACTGTAACGATTATATACAAATCGGATTGCTTTTCTTTGAATCATTTCAAGTGTTTTAATATTTACTTGACTATGAGGGTCCCAAACCACAGATGAGTACTCGAGGATCGGACGAATAAAAGTTTTATACGCAATCAATTTTAATTTTGGAGTAGATTTGCGCAAAGAACGTCTTAGAAATGCCAGTTTCTGTAAAGCTTTCTTTTTAATGTAGGCAACATGCTCATACCACTTAAAATCTGCACTTAATGCAACCCCCAAATATTCATAAGTAAGAACAAACGATAGTTTTTTACCATTGATGGAATACGAGTGTTTCAAAGGAAGCCGCCTGCGCGTAACGGTCATAGCTACCGTTTTATTTTCATTAATTCTCATTTGCCACACTGCACACCAAGAAGATATTTTTGTTAACGCTGCGTTTAAAAGAACCTGGTCGTCTGCACTACGTATTTCCTGATAAAGAATGCAATCATCTGCAAATAACTTGATAGAAACCGGGATGTCATTGGCGATGTCGTCTATAAAAACTAAAAAAAGAAGTGGCCCAAGCACAGAGCCCTGAGGGATTCCCGATTTCACCGGTCGTGAATCAGACTGGACGTTATCTATAGAAACTATTTGATTTCGACAAGAAAGGTAGGCCTCAATCCATGAAGATAATGTGCTGTTTTTTAGTATAGGTTTATGTTTCGCGAGAAGTTTTGGATGCGACACGCGATCAAATGCTTTTTCGAAGTCTAGGAAAACCATGTCAATCTGGCCTTGCCTATCTAGAATAGCTGCAATATCATGAACGGTTTCCAACCGTTGTGTGGCGCTTGAGAATCCTTTTCGAAAGCCGTGCTGTCGGTCATTGATAAAATTATTTTCCTCGAGAAAAATTGAGAGATGCTTGAATATAATATGTTCTAATACCTTCGCACATGAGCAAAGCAGGGAAATTTGTCTATAGGCAAAGACGAAAGAAGTGTTAGGTGATTTGGGTATTGTTTTGTTTAAGGTGTTAGTCCAGCCATGGATGCGTTGAACACTGTGGCAATTAAACGGACGTCGTGATGATCTCGTGGAAAGTACGATTAGGCTCTCGCGTAGTTAACGAATGTTATAATACAGCTTATAAAAAAGTAAAAAAATTGCTATTTTGTGACGGGATGCAAGTGGTGTTGAACCAATCGAAGTTTTTGTGCTAGTGACGCTCAGTCTGAAATTATATTTTGAAGTTATAAAACGAAGCAGATAAGACGCTGTATCGAATAAAATTGTAGAAAAAAAATGTCAACGATGCCCATTTGTCGCACGAATTAACAACACAGTCTGCGATGATTTTTTTGAAAGGAAGCTTATTTGAGGAAAAGTTTCCAATATTCGGAAATCCAACGGAAACCAATATTTTTCCTTTGTGGTCTTTCTAATAAATAATGAAGCCAGCAAGCGGCAGCGTGATGGTGAATCAATCGAGAGCTCGAACAGCATAAACACACAATTTCATAACAGTTTTATGGAATGCCGCGAGGTGGCGCAAGATGCAAGAAATTAAAACTGCAAAGCACCTGTTCATAGTACAGTCACAAAAGAAAGTATACACCTTTGCTTGAGGCTTTGTGCATTCAATAGGTAGCTGCCGATTTCATCTTCCTAACGCTTCCGCCACATTCTAGAATGCTGCTGAACCAGTGTGAAGAACGGAATTCTTCAAAGCAGGAGGGCTGCTTTAAGCAGTACTCAATTATGTTCTCTCTCCCAGAGTGTAATAAGGTACCTTGAATAAACGCCGATTCTATTAGATCAAATCAAGCATTCGCTTAAAAACAGCTCCTGTTTTGCTATCACGCTTGTGCGAGTGGTCAGGAACACCTTGCACAAAGATAATGCTACAGAATAAGAAAGTGTAAATCGAAGAAAGTATTCACAAATAGACGAAAGTTGTGACATCACGCTGTATAAGAATAGTGTGCCCTTCAAATAGCAAAAATGCAAATACACTTCGAAGTTTAAAACTACCTTTCATTCACTTTCTCTAAAAATATTTGTGCATGAACTTACTTCGACAGCATGACAACTATATACAAGTTCAGTTCGCGTGTTTATGACCCACATTGAATTCCATGTATACAAGGTCTAATGTCGAACTAAGTCTATCGAGCCAAAGCCGCGCAATTAGTATTGGTCTTCCCCACATTGGCTATCAACCGTCGTTCAACTCCGCAGTAGATATCAATGCTTTACCATACGTGATAGATAGACTCCCAAAGCACCACTTAGAGGCAGCGCGATTCTTCAGTAGCAGCGCCTTTTCTGGAATGAATAAATGAACTTCATTTGAAGTCCAGCAGTTTTTTTTTGGGTGAAGTAGAAGAATAATGTAATAAATCCAGTCTCGATTCACTTTTCGTCGATGATAATGTCGAGGCCTCATGTGACCACTCCAAGTCCCTAGACCCGCGCGGCATTTTCAGCTTACCGGATGGCCCTAAGCTAGTCGGCTAGCTCTTCGCTGGTGAGTGCTGCCTCCTAGCCACTGTGAAGCGGACGCAACCGATTCCTATCAGTGTAGAAAAAAAATGAAAACCGGGCATGCAGATTGCGTGTTTTCTTTTCTCTCCATCGCACTGCCACTCGCTTCTGTGCCCGTGCAGAGCCCTTGCACTTGCCGCACTTGCTGTGACACGCAATGTAGCCCTTCCAAAAAATTTCCTAGCTGGACAGGCAATTTGAGAAGCAAACGTGATCAAAGCATAAAACTTCCTTGGCCACGTTTACGATGTGAAGAAGACGGCAACGACGCCCGACTTGACGAAAAATGCATTTTATAAGTGTACGACATTGCCGCGTACGACGGCAATCGTGGAGGTGAGCTCCACATTCTATACGTTAAAAATATGTATAGACATAAATGCTCTGCAAATGGAAGCCGCACACTGCTCAATCGCAGTTCTAGATTGAAGGCATGCAATAAAAACACATATGAATGTTGCTTTGATGAGCATCCTGGCAGTAGCAGAGATGTACTGTCGTGAAGGAACGATAGAAAAATATATACTTTCGTAAAGAGTGGCCAGTCGAGCCTTTTCGCGACCGAGCAAGGAAGGATCTGACCAACCGCTTGATAGCGTATTCACGGTCGCTTCTACTGCTCTGTCTATTCATGTAATAGCCGCCTCCGGAGGACCATCAAAGACCAAATTTTAGCGTGAAATGTTTATCAAAGGAAAAAAAAAGTTTGTATCGGCTCTACATCGTGCCCCGCTGAATACATCTAATGCGCTACAGCGAAAAGCAGTAAATTATGACTACAAAGCGTTGTCTTTCTGCATTTGTTTTGCACAAAGGGTACACATTCATGACGTTTATATGTACTGTATATGTACCCCTTTGTAAAAGCATGGGTGTGTAGACTAGTGGTAAAGAAGCGAGACGGTACGGAGAAAGACAAATTTCAGAGCAAGACGGTACGGTTTCAAATCCCAGCTTCGTAAAGAAAAGCTTTTGTTCTTTTTTATGCTCAATACATTATCGGGTCTGACCACCCACTGATGCTGCTGGAAACAGCGAAGTAGCTTAGCCGCACGTCCTTACGCGACTCTCCTTTCTTAAAAGAGCCGTGAAATGAAAATTTAAACTTCCTGGTTTCCATTTTCCCTCATTTATTAGAAATTTGACATACCAATTCCGAAATATTTTGGCACAATATTCATTCTGTAATTAAGACGACCGTTAGAAGTCGCAGTTTTGGGGGGATTGCTAGCGACCATGGGTGACCATTGGCCGCTATAGGCACTAATATGTGACGTCGGTGAAATGTCAATTTAGGAGAAGTTAAAACAGAGTACTAGCTTTATATTGCTATAAAGTAATAATTTATAGAAACCTAAAAAAGAAAAATAAAGCAGTTTTTGCGCTATGAGTTGTATGCTGTGCAATGAAAATGAGTGATCTGCCGAGCAATCATCCAACTTGCTGAATGCAGCCGCGCGGCAACTGCACCGGTCTCAGAACGGCGGCCAATGGCATTGCAGGAGCGTGACAAGGGCCGCCACTGATGGGCTCCCGTCGCAAGGTTTTGTTCCGCCGCTCCGAAAGCCCCGATCGGCCTGGTTAGCGTCTACTAAGGTGTTGAGTGGCGTGATCTTGCCACGCCACCTGATCCCTTCCGTGTTGCCCGCAGAGGATAGTACTGAAAGATCCACAAGCCGCGTGCAGGAACTGCTATTCGCTTTGGCTCCTCCATACCGCTTTCCTGATGTAGATTTCTTCGTGCCTGCCCATAATTCGTGTCTAGCACATGATAGCATAGCCCTTGAAGTATGAGACGCCAATCTACTGAATTTGAGCCCCACAAAATCTCTTCTGAGAGATCGAAAATAATTCAAAAAGAAAATTCGGCAGATCCCACGCACCTGGGAATCGACGTTGTGCGAAGCATGCGAAGGAAAGGTGACCGTGTTGCAAATTTTATTGTGTCACACGTGATGAAGTGACTCTAAATGTATGTACAAACTTTGCACGCACAGAGATATGTTGAACAGTTGCAGAAGTTTATATAACCAGTTGTTCGCACTTGCGCAACGATGCTAACTGGAACCTGCGTATTAGCAACACCAGAAGCTGAAGCGCTGATGCTCGCGAGGATGCTGGACCTGAACACTGCCACATAAATAAACTACAGCGCATGGCAACTAACCACAATTGATCTTAAGCCGGCGGTAAGGATGTCTGAAAGGAGCACATGTGTAATGTTTATAAGATTCGGTAGGTAGCACTGCAACAACTATTACCGTTTCACGAAGATTAAGGTCTATTTGAAAAGTAGTTCTGAGATCAGTCATAGCTTTGTGGTAAAATGCTTGATGGGAAAGCAAAATGCTTGGGTTCGATTCCCGTTGGGACCCTGACAAAAGTATTCTTTGCATTCGTCGGGTGGACGCTACCAATTTCGGTTATGACGCTTGCACGTTAAAATTGCCTATGTGTGTTCTCGTCGTTCCTGGGTAGATATTATGTTTCAACCACCTGTGGCCTTTACCCACATACCAGCGGCACATACCCACCCGTGGGTATGTGCCACTGTATGGCGGGGCGTTTTTGACGACGTACGTGACGGGATTGTGACATTGTTGAGGTCTTGAGCAGCGCATCACATTCGTCAAACGATCTTGCCCTCACATACTAATTTTGATTCACTCCAAGTTAAGAGGATGGCCGCGACAGCACCCAAACGTAAGCGGCTAGATAGATAGATAGATAGATAGATAGATAGATAGATAGATAGATAGATAGATAGATAGATAGATACGCTCAATGTCACCGAGCTTCGCTAAGAAATGCTTCGCATTTAAAAGGGCGCGCCTTATACTGATTCCTTTTGTCCTATACTCTTTCTTCGTTTATTAGGCGTGTACAATATTCAGAATACCTGAGCCAATTTGTTGGGAGTTAGCTGTGCTCAGAAAGCTGTAAATAACAAATACCATGTCAAACGCATGCAGAACAAGGAAGCCATAAATAAAGAGGGGAAAGGAAGGGAATCTGAGCCTCCTACACCACGAAATGTTTTCTTAATTTACCCTTTCAGGGTTTACGAAACTATTTAGACACATTCACAGCGACCACTAATTGCCAAAGTTAGTCGTTCGGCTTCCTCCTCCCTCATCCTAAAGAAAGTTCTGGGTAGCCTTGCGCCCAACGTTTACAACTGGCTAAGCTGAATATAGCATGTCGCTGTACGAATGCCCACTGTAAATTTCGTCTTTTCTACAGTATGACATCTTAAAAGTAGTTCAAGTCTAACGTAGTCCGACGAGAAATGCACCACCGAAAAAGAGTAGCTGAGCATCGCATCATAGATAATGTTACAGGGATGTGGACGTGCGACTTAAATGCTTCTACAGCACACACACACACACACACACACACACACACACACATATATATATATATATAGAGAGAGAGAGAGAGAGAGAGACGTTGCGAGGAAAGAAGCGCACATAGATTCTTACAAAACTCGTTCTCCCCGTCGACATAACCTATCAACAAAAGAAAAAAAGGGCACTCGAAGAGCTAGCAAATAACCCCGACATCATAATCAAGCCGGCAGACAAAGGTGGCGCTATTGTCATTCTTAATCAATGTGACTATATAAGTGAAGCTGAGAGGCAGCTCTCAGATCGAAACTTCTACAGACTACTCCCTACCGATCCTACAAATGACTACAAGGTCGAATTGCAGGACGCACTCGCGCAACTTGTAAAAAATGAAAAGATCGATAAAACGATAGCCCGGTCACTCGTCCCACTTAGCCCTGTGGCAGGTAGATTTTATCTTCTGCCCAAGATACATAAAGTAAATAACCCCGGACGCCCTATCATCTCTGGCATAGGAACAGTAACTGAATACTTATCCAGGTTTGTCGATAGCCTCATAAACAGGATCCCACCTACTTTCTCGTCATTTATAAAGGACACAAATCACTTCTTGAAAGACATTTTAGACATAGGTGTCCCCGACGATAGCCTTCTGGTAACACTTGACGTCTCATCCTTGTACACAAACATTCCACACAACGATGGCATTTGCGCTTTCATCAAGGCTTACGATGATTGTTGCTTTGATAAGCCAGTTGATGGTGAAACCATTGGTACTCTCATGAAGCTCATCTTAGAACTTAACAACTTCGAATTCAATAACTTGCACTACGTTCAAACAAACGGGACATCTATGGGCACTAGAGTAGGTCCTAATTACGCAAATATCTTTATGGGCCTGTTGGAAGCAGACTTCATGGAGAATTCACCTTTGAAGCCATGCTTGTACAAACGCTTCAGACATCTTCGTAATTTGGCCACATGGCGAAGCAAGTCTCTTAAACTTCATTAAGAATTTCAACAATGCCCACCCCGCCAATACTTTCAACCATAATTACTCATCAACAGCAATAAACTTTCTTGACGTTACCGTCACAGCTAGCGAAGGACGGCTCTCCACAAATCTCTTTCGCAAACCAACTGATAGGCATCAACTCCTCCATTTCCATAGCAGTCACGTCCGACATTGCAAAACAGGGATACCGCACAGCCAAGCTCATAGGTTTAAAAGAATATTGTCGCGGGTTATAAATGACAGGGGGTTTATTTAGAAACACGGACAGTGGAACTTGTAGAGACGCTCTCAGAGAAGGCCGCTAAGATTGTCGTCTTCTTCACTCTGCTGCGCTGCGCCTCTCGAGCAAATCCGCGTTCTTCGTTGTCATCGCTATCTCGCCGCTAAATGCAGCTATGCACGCGGCATTACCCTCCTGCCAGAGTGGCGCCGTCCCGACGCTCAACAGGTAGAGATGCGGCCATCGAGTGTTTACATCGCTGAGAGTGGTAAAGTTTCATGCGGACCACGTGCACTGTCTCAGGCAGATGCTGGCGATGTTTCGAACAGGAGGAGGCGTCGGGCACGAATTCGTACGTCACGTCGCTAAGACCACGCAGAACCTTGTAGGGTCCGAAGTATCGGCGTAGAAGTTTCTCTGAGAGGCCTCGTCGTCGTACAGGAAACCAAACCCAGACTCTATCTCCTGGTTGATAAATGACGAATCGATGGCGAAGGTTGTACCGTTGGGTGTCAAGTTGCTGCTGGTTCATTATTCTGACGCGGGCAAGCTGCCTTGCTTCTTCGGCGCGCTCAGTGAAGTCTGCGGCGTCTGTCTCTGAATCATTGCGATTGTAAGGCAGCATGGCGTCAAGCATTGTCGTAACTTCTCTGCCATAAATTAGTGCGAACGGCGTCATTTTTGTTGTTTCCTGGCGCGCCGTATTATACGCGAATGGAATGTACGGCAATATTCGGTCCCAATTCTCGTGTTCTACGTCGACGTACATGCAAAGCATGTCAGCGATTGTCTTGTTAAGTCTTTCTGTAAGCCCATTCGTTTGTGGGTGGTAAGCGGTCGTCTTCCTATGCGCTGTGCCACTGAGCGTAAGCACAGTGCGCAAAAGCTCGGCTGTAAACGCGGTACCTTTGTCTGTTATGACGACAGCTAGAGCACTATGTCTCAGAACAATGTTCTCAATGAAGAACTGGGCCGCTTCAGCTGCAGTGCCACTCGCGATTGCCTTGGTCTCCGCGTATCGGGCGAGGTAGTTCGTCGCTACCTAAACGACGGACTACCGACGGTAGTCCGTCGTTCATTTGTTGCCGCTGTCCGATGTTGGGAATGGGCCCAGCAGATCTATTCCGATTTGAGAAAACGGGGGTTCTGACACGGGCACAGGATGTAATAGTCCAGTGGGTTTGACAGGTGGTACCTTGCACCGCTGACAGTCAATGCATCTTCGGACGTAATGTTTAACCTCTGCTGCGATTCTTGGCCAGTAATATTTTTTTTTGATGCGTGTCAGTGTTCTTGTGAAACCGAGGTGGCCCGCAGTGGCTTCGTCATGGCAGGCTTGTAAAATTTCGCTGCGGAGAGCTCCAGGAACTACCAGCAGATAGCTTCTACCTGTTGATGAAAAGTTCTTTTTGTACAGAATTCTGTCCCGTAAACAGAATTACGATAAGTTCTTCGAAAACACTCTTGGTGCATTGGCGGCTCGTCCGTTCAAGAATTCTATAAGCGAGTTGAGCCAACACCACCTAGACTTTTTTTCAGGCCTCCGCAAGCCTACGTGACGTCATCATTGTGAGTGAGATCTGTCTGGAAGCTGGCTTCGCTCAAATGACCGGTACACGTTCGCGTTTTGTCGTTCCGCGGCCCAGTTGCACTCGTAGCATTTTTTCAGAGATTTACACCTAGAAGCAGGCCCGTGGCCAGGGGGGAGAGGTTAGGAGGCCCCTCTTCCCCCTCCCCCGCGCAAAATCCTTGCGAGGGATCGCTCTCGTCCATGCGGTTCTTTGGTCGGCGTCCATCGGAAACCGATAGACGCGCGCTTTAGGTCCGTGAGCATAGTTAGAGTTGCACCCTGGTGCACAGCGGCATCCAGGCATATTGCGTAGTTTACCCAACCATGCTCACACAGCACAAGAGAAAGAAAAACAGCGTGAGCGGTAACAAAATGCAACTAGCCTACAACCACAACAGCCAGCAGAGCGAGCGAGCACGTAAGATCAATGTGGCCAGACGCACTCTCATTCACTGCCAACTTCGCTCGGCGGTGCACAAAAATGTTTAAAGCGTGAATAAATCAAGTAAAAAGTACATCATTTGAAAGACAAAATATTGCTAAGTTTTTGTTAGATAGTTGGTAATAATTTCCTACAGTCTGCCTACTGAAAACTTGTTTCGAAGCAAAAAAGATTGTCTGTCTATTTGGCGAACAGAAGCCGCAAGCCATTCCGACCTCAGCCAGTCGAGCGTTGCTTTCTCACAGATCTCACAGAGGTGACGTCACGCTGACGAGATGGAGGCTTGCCGAGGCCTTGAAAAAAATCTAGGTGGTCTTGGTTGAGCTCCCGATCATCTTGTTGTTGCCGAGAAATGTACAGCAAGACTCAGTATTGAGAATGTGGCTTTGGTAGCCACATTTCTGATCCTACCGGAGTGCTGCAAACCTATGATTCTGGGAATGGACTTCTTAAAAGAGTACGGTGCTGTGGTCAACATACGCGACGGTGTGATCACATTCGCCGCTGACAAGTCTGTGACCACTGATCCAGACCAAGAACCCAGGGTGTTACGTGTGGTCGACGACGACGTCTGCGTGCCACCACTGTCATGTAGTCTTGTTTCCCTGTGTTGCGCCGTGCATTGTAATGAAGACGCCTTAGTCGAACGCATCACTGACCTTCTTTTTCACCAAGGCATCACCATCGCTCGCGGTATCGTCAGCTTAGTGGATGGGCGCGCAGACGTGCTTCTGACCAACTTCACGAATGAGCGCCGGTACATCGGTAAAGGCACGGCTGTGGCGTACCTCGAAGAGCTCGACTACTCTCACGACTATCTTCTAATGCAAGGGGAAGCCACAGCTCAATCACCTCCACATATACCACCAGTTGATATCGGTCCGAGTCTAACACCGACTGAAAGATGCCGTCTTATGGAGCTGCTCGACCAGTTCAAGGACTGCTTCTCATCGACATCACGAGTGGGTCGAACGCCTCTGACTAAGCATCGTATAATTACGGAAGACACAGCAAGACCGATCCGACAGAACCCATTTCGCGTCGCTCAGAAAGAACGTGAGGTAATCCAGCAGCAAGTCAAGAAGATGCTAGAGGATGACGTTATCCAACCATCAAAGAGTCCTTGGGCATCGCCAGTGGTACTCGTGAAAAAGAAAGACGGCAGCTTGCGTTTTTGCATCAATTATAGTAAGCTGAACCATGTTAGAAAAATGACGTTTATCCATTACCACGGATCAATGACTATTTGGACAGGCTGCGGCATTCGCGCTACTTCTCGTCAATGGACCTTAAAAGTGGATACTGGCAAATAGAAGTAGATGAGCGCGACCGAGAAAAGACCACCTTCGTGACGCCAGACGGGCTTTATGAATTCAAAGTCCTCCCTTTCTGTCTATGCTCAGCCCCAGCCACGTTTCAGAGACTAATGGATACCATTCTGTTCGGCCTGAAATGGAAAACATGCCTTGTGTACCTCGACGACGTGATCGTTTTTTTCGGCCACGTTTGAAGAGCATCTAAAGCGGCCACTGTCAGTCCTTCAAGCCATACGGTCCGCTGGACTCACACTCAAACCGGAAAAATGCCACTTCGGCCTCGAAGAACTCCAGCTCCTGGGACACGTGATCAGTCGCGAAGGTGTGAAGCCTGACCCAGATAAAACAGCAGCCGTCGCAAAGTTCGCAAGGCCTGTTGATAAGAAAGCGGTCAGGCGTTTTCTGGGTCTCTGCGCCTACTACCGGCGATTTATAGCAGGCTTTGCACACATCGCCTCTCCACTCACCCGCCTTACAAGGGAAGACACCGCATTTGTATGGGGTGAATAGCAAGAAGCTTAATTCATTCAACGAGCTGCGACTGCGTCTACAAACTCCACCTGTCCTCGCTCACTTCGACGAGAATGCACCAACAGCCATCCATACAGACGCCAGCAATGTGGGCCTAGGTGCTGTTCTTGTCCAATGCCAAGATGATGTGGAGAGAGTGGTTGCCTACGCTAGCAGAACGTTGACACGCGCCGAGTCCAACTACTCAACAACGGAGAAGGAGTGTCTGGCCGTCGTTTGGGCAGTTGCGAAGCTCCGCCCATACTTATATGGCCGCGCTTTCCAAGTCGTAAGCAACCATCACTGTCTTTGTTGGTTGACCAACATGAAAGACCCATCTGGACGTTTAGCACGATGGAGCTAATGGCTCCAAGAGTACGACATGGCCATAGTTTACAAGTCCGGAAGGCAACACATAGACGCCGACTGTTTGTCAAGGTCACCGATTGAATCACCGGCTATAGAGGATGATGATTTCCCAGGTTTTTTAGGAGTTGTTGATGCAGCTATGCACGCGGCAATATGTTCCAGCCACGATGATTTCTTTCGAATTGCCAGGATCTGAAACGTTCGCTCGTTCAACGTAAATATCCACGGGGAATAATTGATGACGCCATAAAACGCGCTGACAAACTAAACCGAATTGTACTGCTCAATGCTGACCCCAAGGCGTTGTGTACATCCTAGGTTAACCTTGTGCTCACCCATTCAACGTCAGCTCCAAACGTCACCGCGATTTTGAAGCGACACCATAATATATTAACTCAAAGCAATCGCCTTAAAAAATGTATTCGCAGAGCCACCAAGAGTGGTGTACAGACGTGCACGTAACCTCCGTGATATTCTTTCATCGTCTAAGCTCGCTGCCCGTAAACAAAATGGCTGCGCTCCTTGTGGGAAGTCGCGGTGCAAGGTGTGTGCGCACATGGTAACTACGCAAACTGTCACCAGTTCATCCACTGGCTTTCAGTTAACAATCAGGGGCAATCTAAGTTGTGACAGTTCCAACGTAGTATACATGCTCGAATGCGATATCTGTAATCTACAATATATTGGCCATACAGAAACACCGTTTAGAACTCGGTTTAATAGTCATAAGTCGCATGTCAAAACCTTTCCAAGTCTGCCTCTATCGAAACATCTAGCATTACCTGGTCATTCTTTCGACAATTTTAAAGCAACGGTACTGGAATCCGGTTTCCGCTAGCATCATGAGCGGGAAATGCGCGAGTCGTTTCTAATCTAGAAGTTCGGTACACTTAACTCTGGAATAAACGAACACGCAGGCACACTCGCTAATTTACCTTGCACCACTTAAGGTGTCTCATACCCTTCCGAGATTTCTAGTTCATTTCCTGTTATTTTACTTCTTATTTTTGTTTTCGAAAGAACCATCCTTGTTCCCAGCTTAACAAACTCAGTTTACCTGTTTATCTTTAGTATGTATACCGCTCGTTTATGTGCTTCAATCTGCACGCATGGTTATCCTAATGCTTTCCACACCATGCGCCATATTTATATTTAAAATCTCTTTCACTCGTACTGATGTCGCTATAACGATAAGAGGTGACCACTGTGTCCATGTATATATATATATATATATATATATATATATATATATATATATATTGTAAGCTTCTATTATGCACTTCATCCTCATATTATGGACAGCAGTCAATCATCATCACCTGTTCTGGCGGACATTCATCATCGTCTTTGAACGTGCGCTTCATCTTCAGGCTTGTTGCACTTGTTCGTTCCCGAGTTCACAGTTAAAAAACCACGTTACAACTGAGTCGTCATACGTGGTCCTCTCCTCACAACGCCTACTTGCTAGAGCTCCATTCAGGCCGCCGCTTGGACCCTCACTCCGCCAACATGTCTCAGAGTGAGTGGGCGGACGCCCTCTCTGCTCCCAACTCTGCACTGCAAGCCCCTCCTCTTTACGACCTAAACCACCAGCGCGATCCTCCGATCTTCGCTGGTCTTCTCAGCGAAGATGTTGAGGACTTGCTCGATAACTAACGAGTGAGTAAGCACAACTAATTACTCGGACGACTCTCACAAGCTCCGCCGAATGTCGCTTTATCTCACGGACTTTGCCAAGACAAGGGTCTTGAAACATGAGGATGACTTCACCTACTGGCTCACCTTCAAGCAGCAGCTTCGCCAAGTATTCGGCACACCTATCGTTCCATCCGCTCTAGTGAAGAGAACCCTAGATACTCGCCAACAACATCACGGCGAGTCGTACACATCGTACATCGAGGATGTCCTTGCGCTCTGCCGGCGCGTCAATTCTTCGATGTCCTGGTCAGACAAACTGCGTCACATCCTGAAGGGCATTGGAAGGATTGCCTACAATGCCCTTGCTGCCAAGAATCCTTCTACTGTCACTGACGTCGTCTCTATGTGTCAGCGTCTCGACGAACTTGATTCTGTTCGCCTTCAGTTGGGCAATAGCGAACACCGTCCAGCAGACCGGGACCTGAGTGACATGATACGGGAGATCATGCATGAGGAACTCCAAATAATGGGCTTCTCACCACCTTCTGCATATGTCACACAGCCTTCAAGTATGGCCTTGCGTGACATCATAAAAGAGGAACTAACATCATTCACCGGTCTAATTCACGTACAGCCACCTTCATCCAAACCTCCAACGTACGCGCAAGTTGCGGCCGCACCTCCTCGCAACGTAAACTATACGTTGACGCTTTCACCCTCACGTCGGTTGCTGCTGCACCACCGGTCCACTTCCGGCCAATCCCACCCGACCCTCCGTCTGTCCACTTAAGTGCGCTATCTCGCGGTGCGCCGAACACCCTCTACTACCCGTCTTTGTGCCCGTCTTGCCCAACATGTTTTTACTGTGGATATCGTGGCTATATATCGCACTTCGGCCGCAAGCGCCAGCAGGACGAGCGTCGCGGGTACGACATGCGCAAACGGGACTTTTGCAGTGGGAATTCTTACGCCCAGCGTTATTCATCTGGACAACAGTGGTCTCCATCATTCCATGTCCATCGACTGAGACACGGAACGCTTACCGCTCAAGCCAGCACCGATCACCTTCGCCCTTTCGTTGCACCTCCTCTCCTCTTCTGCCAGCGTCGTTTGCCACTGACAACCGGTCGGAAAACTAAAGGATGCAGTTTTTGGAAAAGGAACTGCATCAAACAGTAGGACTGATATTCCTCCAGCACACCCGTTCAACATGGTGTCTGTTTTCGTGGAAGGAGTTCTCATGGACGTTTTGGTGGACCGGTGCTACAGATTCTGTGATTAGATATTATTTGTACAAACACCTAAAAAGTATTGACACCTTATAACGGACCCACTCTAATCGAAGCTCAGGGGAACACTATTCGTCCTTTTGCTCTTTGTACTGCTCGGGTTTTAATCGAGGGCATCCTGCCTTACATCCAGTTCACGATGCTTACCCGATGCTCTCACCAGCCAATTCAAGGGTGGGTAATCCACGCTGACACACCCGGCAAACCAGTGCGAAAACTTTCACCTTTTCTAAATTCGAAGTCTTTGACAGAACTCTTTGGCCCAGGATATAAAGCATCGAGAATGGCAAGTGGTGACCTCCTGTTGGAACTCCGCGACCAGAAACAATATGAGAAACTGTCTAATCTAGTGAAATTTTGAGATACCAAATTAATAGTAACCCCAAACCGAACCATGAACTTCACCCGTGGCGTTGTTTCAAATGATGACCTGTTAGGGCTGACGGAGGCTGAACTCCTGGAGGGTTTCGGTGAACAGAATGTTATCAACGTGAAACGAATTAGGATGAGGCGAGATGGCAAAGAAGTCCAGACTAAGCACCCGATACTTATCTTCAATTTTAGTGTATTGCCCGACTCCATCGAGGCTGGGTACATCAGGCTTCGAGTGAGGCCGTATATACCGAACCCTCTCCGATGTTTCAAATGCCAGCGGTTCGGCCACAGTTCACAAAACTGCCGAGGCTGCCTAACTTGCGCCAAATGCAGTGCTGAAGAACACACATCTGATGCCTGTGAAAACTCTCTTCACTGTGCGAACTGTAATGGGGAGCATGCCGCATACTCACAGTCATGCCCATGCTGAAAAAAAAGAAAAGGAAATTGCCACAATTAAAGGAAAACAAAATATTTCTTTTAAGGAGGCACGAAGGCAAGTGTCCTACCTACCAGAAACCAGCTTCGCCGAAGTGGCGCGTCAGGGGGCAGCGCCACGACGGCCTCCGGCGGCTGTCTGGTACGCGCGTAGTGAGCCGGCGGTGACGCCATTAGCCCCCTCAGCGGTTGCAGCCAGTGCTGCTCCGCCATCCAAAAAGGACCAACGAACCTCCTGGCTGGGGGCCGGGAAGGCCTCGTCTTTTGAGGCGAGGCCCTCAAAACAAATGCAGCACTCGCAAGAACGCGTGTCCAGTGCCTCGCAAGAGGCAATGGACACAACACCGAGTGTGAGGGCGCAGCCAACGCCTAAGGACTGGCACGACTTCGTCGACCGATCAAAAAAAAAAAAATCTCGTGCCATAGCCCCTGTAAAGGGTCCATGAGCTAATTTTACATCCTTGAGCATACAGCACAAAACACATTTAAAACGGACACTCAGATCTTACAATGGAATGTGAGAGGACTTCTCCATAACCTCGATGATATTAGAGAACTCCTTAATAAACGTACTCCAAAGGTGCTGTGTGTTCAGCAAACACATCTCAAGTCCACACAAACAAACTTTCTAAAGCAATATACCGTCTTCCGCAGAATATGCCGTCTTCCACAATATGCCGTCTTCCGACACCGCCCTCGTCGGGCGGTGTCGCTAAAATAGTTGATAAAGGGCAAATAAACCTTCGAACTTCTCTTGAGGCAGTTGCTGTCCGACTAGTGCTGTTCGGGAAGCTACTAACAATTATTTCTATTTACATTCCTCCGTGCTATCAACTTTCGAAGCCACAATTTCAAAGCTTCATTTAGGAACTTCGTCCGTCATATATAGTCGTTGGTGATCTAAACGCATATAATCCCCTATGGGGCGACTCCCGTTTGGATGCACGATGATGCCTAATAGAAGACTTTCAGTTTTTCTCAGGTGCATGTTTACTTAACAAAAAAGAATCAACATATTATAGCACTACACACAACACATACTCTTCTATAGACCTTAGTATTGTCTCGAGTACACTAATTCCATATCTGTAGTGGTCTGTTCTCAAGAACCTTTTTGAGAGTGACCACTTCCTGATCATGTTGAAGCTAACAAAAGAAGATACATGCTCGCCTGACTTTCCTCGTTGGAACACTAAGTCAGCCAACTGGGAACTGTTCCGAGAAAACACATTTTTAGATGGAGATGACATTGCTGATTTGAATATAGACGATGCTGTGGCATACCTAACAGGTTTTATTATTGACGCTGCAGTGAAATGTATTAAGCAACTAACGGAATGGCTAATAAGCGTCGCATCCCATGGTGGAACGACGATTGTCGGAAAGCGCGCAATAGTCAAAATAAAGCTTAGAGATTACTCCGAAATTACCCAACGGCTGAAAACCTCGTCAATTTCAAACAGGTCAAGTCACAAGCCAGAAGAACGCGTCGTCTCGCAAAGAAAGAAAGTTGGAATAGGTACATTTCTGGTATCGATTCTTACACCAACGAAACAAAGGTTTGGAATAGGGTAAACAAGTTAATGGGACCCCCTACCACACCCTACCCTTGGTAAATATCCGAAGTGAGAGCATGGAGGAGCAGGCGGACTGCCTAAGCAAACACTTTGAATATGTATCAAGTGCATCAAACTATAGAGAAACGTTCTTAAAATTCAAAGAACGCGAAGAGCGGTAGCCCCTAAAATGTAAACGTCCATCCAGTAAGACTTACAACTGCTCATTTACATTAGGTGAACTTAGGGCATCTCTTGCTTGCTGCAACAACTCGGCGCCACGTGGCGATCGTATAACGTACGAAATGGTAAAGTACCTTCACCCCGAAGCACTAAAAACACTCCTAACTCTCTTCAATATCATGTGGGCAGCTGGATATAATTCATTGTCATGAAAAGAAGCTATAGTCATCCTGGTACTGAAACAAGACAAAGACCCGTCCTTGGACACCAGCTACAGGCCAATAGCGCTAACAACCTGTTTGCGCATACTATATGCGAACATGATAAACCGGCGCTTAGTCTACTTTCTAGAAAGCAACAGTATACTAGACCCCCTTCAGTGTGGTTTCAGAGAGGGGAGGTCGAAAATAGACCACCTTGTTCGCATAGAGACATACATCAGAGATGCATTTATTTATAGGCAGTTTGTACTTTCGGTATTCCTAGACATAGAGAAGGCGTACGATATCACATTGCGATTCGGGATTCTACGCAATTTTGCCGCCATGGGCATCCATGGGAACATGCTAAACACAATTGAAAGTTATCTGTCTAACCGATCCTTTCGCGTAAAAGTGAGAAATGCTCTCTCTATATCATTTACCCAAGAGACTGTGTTCCGCAAGGGGGCGTGCTTAGTTGCACACTCTTTCTTGTAAAATTGAACTCCCTGCAGTCACTCACTCCAAGCGCGATGTTTTATTCCGTGTATGTTAATGATGTGCAGATGAGTTTCAAATCACGCAATATGTCTATCTGCCAACGACAAGTGCAGCTTGGAGTCAATAAATTCTCCAAATGGAGGATGAGAATAGTTTTAAGATAAGCACCAAGGAAAGTACTTGCCTACTTTTCTCCAACAAACGAGGAGTAATGCCACTACCAAAGGTTGCGATCAAGGGAGACCAACTCTCTTTGAGCAGCGAGGATAAATTCCTGGGAACCACTTTACATTCCAAGCTCACGTTTATTCCCCATAATAAATATGTCAAAATGAAATGTTTGAAAGCAATGAACGTCTTAAAACTCCTATCACATACAACATGGGGTAGTGATTGAAAGTGACTCTTGAAGTTGTACAAAAGCCTCGTCGGATCGCGCCTTGATTATGCCTGTATAATTTATCATTCCGCAACGCCAAGTGCATTAAAAATCCTAGACCCCGCTCACCATCTGCGTATCCGACTTGCAACCGGTGCTTTTGTGGACAAGTCCGATCCAGAGTCTCTATGTAGAGTCGAATCAGTGGTCACTTCACCTGCAGCGATCCTATAGCAGTTTCACATATTTTATAAAGGTACGCGCACACATCAAGCATCCTTCTTATTCAACTATAAACAGTATGACCACAGCCACTCTCTTCCATATTCGACCCGCAGTGAAAAAAATTGCCCGCAGCTTCCCTCGGGGGAACACTGAGGAGGATGCGGAGCATATAATTGGTTAACGGGGTGTTAAAGTGCGACTTACTTGGGTCGATGGCTAAATTGGTTAACGTGGTTGTGAAATGGGGTGTTAAATTGCGACTTACTTGGGTCGATGGCTAAATTGGTTAACGTGGTTGTAGGAGGGGGTGTTAAATGAGTGAACACGTACACACGTATGCGAAAGGGCGGCGCTGGTCGAAGGGACGTCGATCATTGTGTTTGTGGATTCGTTGGAATTCATTTCACCGCGACCTTGGACGTCGACGCGCCGTACAAACCAACCGACGAGCGGCAACTGAGCGAGCGAGCGCCGACCTTGAGTATATATACAGCTCGACGGCGCATGCACTGTCAGCTGTTGAATGTTCTCGAAGCGCGACGCCACATGCGCGTCCACTGGAGAATCAGGAGAATTGTAGATGTCGAACGCGGTGTGTAGAGGAGGAAGGGTGCACAGATGGTGGAGGAGTGAAGCACGCGCGGTGTGTAGAGGAGGAAGGGATGCACAGATGGTGGAAGAGTGGGCGACGGCGCGACGGCGCATGCGCGCGCGTCAGCTGTCGAATGTTCGAGAAGCGGTGCGGACGGCGCGGACGGCGCGGACGGCGCACTACAAGGCGCGAGTATAAGATGCTCCGCATCTAAAAGCCGTTCTCTTTGGATGTGAGAAACTTAAGTGAAGAAATGGGTGTTCCACTCCTAGAACTTTGTCCTGCGCCCACAGCGAAACTTTTACCGCCGTGACAGTGGCAACTTATACATTGTGACACCTCATTTGTCGAGACCACTAAACACGCACCAGACGCACATATTAAAATGCATTTCCGACAACTCCAGACCAACTATTCATGCGTAGAGTTTCATACCGATGCTTCTAAGTCGCATGCAGGGGTGGCTTATGCAGCCGTCGGACCATCCTTCTCGGAATCCGGTGTACTGCACCCGGAAACAAGTGTATTTACGGTTGAGAATTATGCACTATTGCCGGCTGTGAAGTATATACGAAAATCAAGCATACAAAAATAAATTATATTGACAGACTCGTTAAGCATCGTAAATGCGTTAGGATCACTTTTCAGATTCAGAAATCCGGTAATAATTGAGTTGTATGCCGTCCTGTGTACTGCGTATATGTCCAACCAGCATGTTACTATTTGCTGGGCACCTGGCCTTAGAAGTATCGAGAGCAATGTGTTAGCTCACCAAATACCAACTAGGCCAACAATCAGTATTATTGTTAGCTCACCAAATGGCTACGTCAATTATATTGCGCACTATTAACCCAACCACTACTGTCCCTACGACAGACCTAAAAACCCTTCCTACGTAAGAAACTGCGAAGCCACTGGCAACGCTTCTGGGACACAGAAATAAATAATAAGCTTCACTTGATTAAGCCACAGTTAGGTTACTGGCCCTCCGCTACGAGAACACCACGAACTGGTGTCCTATTCTGTCGCCCCAGAGTAGTACACACTTATAGTACCCATAGCTTTCTGCTGACTGGCGATAAACCTCCTACTTGTGGTAGATGTGGCGAGAGGCTAGCCGTCCTCTACGTCCTCCTAGAGTGTCTGGAAGCTGAAAGAGAAAGAAAGAAATAGTTTCCTTTAGCATACCACTATTATCTTCATTTACATCCTATTATGTTTCTCGACGAAGAGCCGCTTTTTGATGCAAAATCAGTTCTCAGCTTTCTAAAGAATGTAGTATTGAATGTTTTAACCCAACAAGTTCGTAGCGCATCCTCTGTCCTAAGGATGCCGCTGTGATAGCAGCTTTCAATGACCCCAGGCCTCCATGCTCTTGTTTTAAGGGCTCTGCCGAGGCACTGGTGCTCCACGCCAAGTTTTTATTTTATATACGTATCATTTTTAAAGCATTTTATGTCTCCATAGCACACATCATTTGTCATTACCATAATTTTACTATATGTATATTTTACGCACCAACAGCGACTGTCTTTAGGCCCATTTACCGCCACCTCATATCTCTTTTATCCACACTGCATATCGCACAGTTCATTATCATCGCTCTGGCGCTCTTTGGCCAGATCTGGTCTTTTGCGCCAATAAACTACTCTAATCTCTCTATCTCTAAGGATATCGACAATGGTGACGTCTTGGTATCCCCTTCGTCGACTTGCGTTGTTAAAGGCATAGACCTTGCTTCAGGTGTCATACACTTTCACCGTGGCTCTGCGCTCGTCATTGCTACGAATGTAACACCGGAGAAAGTTCTCCTGCCACAAGGCACTGCACTAGCCTGTGTTGTGGATGCTGAGCCTCTCAGCGTCACGCCAATTAAAGCTGTTTCTACCAACGACCCTTCTATGAGTAAGCCTGGTTCTTCCTCTCTCTTCACAGCACTTAACAGTGGTGACTTAACAACTATGCAGGCACAGCAGTTGCTTGCTTTGTTAACAAAACACACCGATCCTTTTGACACCTGCACCTCGACATTGGACAAATCTACCACTGCGGCGCATCGCATTCAGACCGAGGGAACATCTATTGTGCATCGCCGCCCATACCACGTGTCTCTCACTCAGCGAAAAATCTTCGAGGAAAACGTGGTTGACATGCTCCAACTAAAAATGATTTGTCCCTCAACTAGCCTTTGGTCATCCCCTGTTGTTTGTTACGAAAAAAAGATAGCTCCGTGTGCTTTTGCGTCGATTACCGGGCTTTTAACAACATCACACGCAAGGACGTATACCCCATTCCACGCATCGACGACGCCCTTGATTCACTGCAAGTTGCCGAATACTTTTCAAGCCTTGATTTCGCATGCGGGATAATGGCCAATTCCGATGCACGATGGAGACAAGGAAAAAAAACTGCATTTGGAATCCCCGATGGCCTATACAAATTTAACGTGGTGCTTTTCGGGCTCTGCAATGCGCCCGAGACGTTTGAACGCATGATCGACACCGTCCTGCATGGTCTGAAATGAAAGACGAGTCTCTGCTACCTTGATGACATTTAATTTTTTCATCAACGTTTTCTCAGCCCCTGAGGCGCTTGGATGACGCCCTAACATGCCTCGCTTGCGCGGGTCTGCAGCTCAACACCAAGAAATGCCGTTTCGCCACCAAAGTCATCAAGGTTTTCTGGCATGTCATTAGCAAGGACGGTATTCCCCCTGACCCCGAAAACGTCGCTGCCGTCCTTCGATTTTCACGCCCTACAAGACCTAGGGATTTGCGAAGTTTTCTTGGCCTCGAATCCTATTTTCGCCGTTTCATACGAAATTTCGCTTCAATGGCTGCACAACTTCACGAACTACTTGCTTCTGGTGCACCCTTTGTGTGGTCCAAACAATGTCAGTCAGCATTTGACCTATTGAAAGAACCTCTCACATCAGAGCCCGCACTCTGTCTTTTTGATGACACCACCCCGACACCCCTGCATACCGACGCCAGCGGTTGCGGTATAGGTGCTGCTCTTCTTCAACGCGATGACTCTGGACGGGGAAGGGTCGTTGCATACGCTAGCTGAGTGCTTACTTCTACCGAGAAGAACTATAACATCACTAAGCAGGAGTGCCTCACTGTGGTTTGGTTCATACAAAAGTTCTGTTCTTATTTGTACGGTCGCCAGTTATCTATCGTAACAGACCACCACACCTTATGCTGGCTTTCTACAATGAAGGACTTGTCCGGACGCTTGAGTCGTTAGATTTTACGCTTACTGGAGCATCAGTTTGAGATTATTTATAAGTCTTACAAAGACATCAAGACGCCGATGCTCATCCTCGTTTCCTACTACCTACGGGTTCGCTCGACACTCCAGCTGCAATAGCCAACGACACCAGTACGGACGTGACTCCCAGTTATGTTGCCTTGGTCACCTCGCTGTACCAGCCGCCAATGGACGATGACCGACCCTTCAGTTCTCGTCAGCAGGCTGACCCGTACTGTCGGCGCATATAGACCACCTCTCAGGAGCTACGCGTCCACCCAATGCACAGCTTTGTCGACAACTCGAGCACTTCAAGCTTCAGGACGGTGTGCTGTATCTTCACATTTATCATCCGGATGGTCAACGCTGGGTACCTGTCCTGCCACGCGGTCTTCGACATCATGTACTTAACGCCTTTCATGACAATTTGACTGTTGGCCAGCTAAATTTTCACAAAACCTGTGACCGCATTCAAAGCCGCTTTTATTGGTCTGGCCTTTCTACCAGCGTAGCAAAGCACGTGGGTTCCTGCTCTTCGTGCCAACTTCACAAACTTCCGACATCTCCTCCTGCTGGTCAGTTACAGCCAATAACGTGCCCTACAACACTTTTTGAGGTCGTCGCTGTCGATCTTTATAGGCCCCTTCCTGTTACTGGTGCCGGAAATAGATGGATAGTCACCGCCGTAGACCATCTGACACGCTACGCCGAGACAACTTCAGTACCTACTGGTCCCGCATCGGAAGTTGCTGACTTCATTCTTCGCACCATACTTCTATGTCATGGTGATCCTCGTGTACTTCTAAGTGACCGTAGAAAGGTGTTCATATATCACAGCTTTTAGGTGAAGTTCTTTGCGTTTCTGGTGCTACACACAATACAGCGTCTAGTTACCATCCTCAAAAAATGGTCTGACCGAGAGATTTCATCGAACCCTTGCTGACATGATCGCCATGTACATTTAACCGGATCACAGAAACTGGGATAAACTTCTACTGTTACTCATTTTGCCTACAACACCGCTGTTCAGCGCACAACCGGCTACTCACCGTTTTATTTCGTTTACGGACGTTCACCCCCTTTCTTTATCGACACTTTCTTCTTGACCAGCAATGGCCCTCCATCACCATGTTCTTGCGAAGAATATACTTCTCGCCTTGCGCAGCGCCAGCAGCGCGCTCGTGTGAACATGGAAGCTACGCAACAAGCAAGAAAGGCCATCTACGACACCTCTCAACGTGTGGTATCACTCCAACCTGCTGACGAGGTGCTGCTATTGACACCAATTCGCACACCTGGCCTGTGCGACAAATCCCAGCCTTGATTCATCGGCCCATATGTAGGTTTAGACAAACTTCACCTGTAAACTATCGTGTGACGCCTCTTATCGAGCCAACTGACCACCGTTACCGCAGCATCGAAATTGTACACGTTTACCACATGCAGCTCTTCACGCGACGTTCCTCCTCACCTTGACTGCACGCCGGCAGCGGCCAGGCTGGCTGCTTCCACGTGTGGGGAATTAGTGTAGGCATCTATTATGCGCTTCATCCTCATCTGGACTGCAGTCAATCATCATCACCTGGTCTGGTGGTCGGTCATCCAGTCATCATAGTCTTTGAACGTGCGCTTCATCTTCGGGTCTGTTGCGCTTGTTCGTTCCCCCGAGCTCACGGCCAATACACCACGTTACAACCGAGTCGTCATATATATATATATATATATATATATATATATATATATATATATATATATATATATATATGTATATATATATATAAGAAAAAAAAGTGTATTCTTAAGGGCTCGTTTTTTCGTGTTTTCAAACAATATTAATCAGATCTAACGTAAAATAATGCCAAAAACATTATAGGGGAAGTCATTAGAACCAATGTAGTGTAAATGAGAACAAAGAAAAGAGGGTAAAAAGTAAGTTGCTGGAGGCAGAAATATATATATATATATATATATATATATATATATATATATATATATATATATATATAATGCCGCGCCCGAAACAAAGAACGAAGACGATGTGCGCGCCAACAGCCTCGTGAAAAGGAGGACTGAAGAAGACGACGTACTTTCGTTTTTGGCTCGCCTGCTCTTGGCTCCTGCTTAAAAACACACGCCGTCTGTTCTCGGACTCAACGTCTCGGTGCACTGCTTACGTTGAACCGCGACACTGGTGGAGGTGCTGGGTTGCAAGCCTGCTGATGCTCAACACCCCATCTGGGAGCCGTTCATCAAGTCCCGACACGCAGACATCTGTTACGACACCAGTGCACCGCTTCAGTCGCCGGTTGCTAGGCCTATCTCCAGAGCTGACCTCCTTCGACGAACATTCTACCAGGCATTACGTACCTCTACCAATGGCCTCCGCTAGCCAGCCACAGTTGGTCCAAGGGATACAAGGCAGCCCCGTTTCCAATCCAGCCCAGGTAACACTTCTTCAGCCACTTGTGCCTAATCGCTTCAGTGGTGCCCCACACGAAGATGTTGAAGATTGGCTTGAGCATTACGAACGCGTTGCCGACATCAACCAGTGGAATGCTCAACAGAAGCTCGCCCGCACGTATTTCACTCTCGATGACGGCGCTCACACGTGGCTTGAGAATCGAGAAGGCCGTATATCCACATGGGATGACTTTCGTCAGCAGCTGATTGACACCTTTGCTAGCGTCGACCGTCGAGAGCGGGCTCAGCAGCTGCTCGAGTTAAGGCTTCAAAAACCTAACGAAACTGTGGCAATGTTTGCTGAAGACGTGACGCGCCTCTGTCGTCGGGCTGATCCCAACATGTCCGAGGAGAAGAAGTTGCGCTACCTTATGCGTGGCGTCAAAGAACAACTGTTCGCTGGACTCGTGCGCAATGCCCCAACTACCGTGGCCGATTTTATAAGAGAAGCCACTGCCATTGAGCGTGCTCTGCACCAAAGATCAAGGCAATATGATCGCTCGTCCACTACCACCCCAATCAACGCCGCTTCAGTGACTCTGGACAATCAGGGCTCCCTACGTGACCTTATCAGAGATATTGTCCGCGAAGAAATGCAGAAGCTTTGGACTCCTCCAGTGGATACACCAGTGACCGCCGTTGCCGCGGTCGTTCGTGACGAACTTAGGCACGCTTTTTCAGCAGCTGATCTCGATCGCGATCAGCGTCAACTGAGTTACGCCGACGCTGTCCGCCGACCACCACCCGTCCCGCCCATTACATCATACTACCAGCCACCTACAGCCGCACCTTCGTCGCAACCATTGCAGGAGGCTTTCAGACGTAGGCCCATGTCTCCGATGTCTCCATGCCACCAGCCACCACTTGCCGCGCCTTACTCACCACCACGAGAGGACATAAGACGCCCACAATTTCGCAGAACGGACGCTTGGCGCACCGTCGATCGGCGCCCTCTCTGCTTCAACTGTGGTGGTGCCGGCCATATAGCTCGCTATTGTTGGTACCGCGACACATCGCTTCGCCCGTCTCGGCCGGGGTACGACGGTCGCCGTGCCAATGACGACTACATTGTTCGCCGTGACGACCCTGGTTAGATCATGTGTTGGTGCTCAGCGGTACTATTCATCGCAAGTCGACAGCTTACCATCCACAAACCAATGGGTTGACCGAGCGACTTAACAAAACTCTAGAAGACATGCTTTCAATGTATGTGGACTTCGAACACAAAAACTGGGACGAGATTCTCCCTTACATAACGTTCGCATACAATACTGCGAAACAAGAAACCACACGGATGACCCCATTCAGCCTTGTTTACGGACGAGAAGTAAGAACGATGTTAGACGCGATGCTGCCACACGAATGCGATGACAACGAAACGAGTGCTGACGCGTTTACTCAACGCGCAGAGGAAGCCAGGCAGCTCGCACGTCTGCGAATATACAAACAGCAAGAGTACGACGCAGGCCGCTATAACCAACGTCATACACCTGTAACGTACGAAACCGGGGACAGGGTATGGGTGTGGACACCTGTACGAAGACGGGGACTATCCGAAAAATTGCTCAGAAGGTACTTCGGACCTTACCGAGTGCTGCGACGACTAAGTGACGTTACCTATGAAGTCGTCCCGGATAGCCCAAACTGTTCAAGGCGTCGCCAGCACCGACCTGAGCTTGTGCACGTAGTGCGCATTAAGCCATACGTCAGCGAGTGACTTTGCGAGGCACCATCACTTCTACAAAGTGACTTCTTGCGCAAATTACTGTCTCAGCTATAGCATCGGGGCGATGCTCTTTTAAGGGGAGGCAAATGCCGCGCCCGAAACAAAGAACGAAGACGATGTGCGCGCCAACAGCCTCGTGAAAAGGAGGACTGAAGAAGACGACGTACTTTCGTTTTTGGCTCGCCTGCTCTTGGCTCCTGCTTAAAAACACACGCCATCTGTTCTCGGACTCAACGTCTCGGTGCACTGCTTACGTTGAACCGCGACAATATATATATATATATATATATATATATATATATATATACTTCAAGAATAGTGCAGTATAGGAAACAAAACAATAAAATATCTATTTCATCTTAACAGTTTCGGCTGGTAGACCAGCTTTCTTCGGAGGATCTAAGCGAACTGGTACAAGTTCCCGTAGCAGAGGGCCACTCTTACAGGTTGACGACCCTCCAATAAGAAAAAAAAGAAGATAAAAAGAAAAAAACAAAAAAACGAGACAAATGAGCGATAGAGGTAGCAACAGGCAACAAGAAGAAGAAGAAAGAGAGGAAGTAGAAAGAAGCGACGGGGAGCCGCCGGAAGCGGGCGGGTAGTCCTTGCATTGTTACGGGGGATAGATAACACGCGCCGCCAGCGGAGGCGATCAAGGAAAAGGGAAAAAGTGAGACATATTGCCGCTTACTCGCATCCGACACATGGATCAAGTTAAAGTTCACATGGTTTGGCGGCTGGCCTGTGGCATCGGGCCACACACACACAAGAAGCATACGACCCACTCCAGCTTTAGGAAAATATTGGCCACGATGGAAAGTTAATGTGCCCTCTCCCCCCTCCCCCATCTGCCACTCTTGTAGAAAATTGTACAACCAGTCATACTGAAAATAAATGAATGGGCATTCTTTAAAGGATAAACAAACAAAAACAAAAAAATTAAAAAATAATAAAAAGTACTTAGAACAAAATTGCTGTGGCTTGCTAAAGAAAAAGCAAGGGAAGCAAACTATCGCTTCGTGTGGTCTTCCAAGGGCAGGATCTTTGCAAGAAAAGAACCTAACGCCCATGCGATAAGAACCGCCTCAGAAGACGATGTAGCTAAGATCTCGTGAACTGCTGCCAAGAGCAGCAAGAAGTGACTGTAATCGTCAATAGCCACGACGTCGTACTTTGATGCAGACCTCTTTATTAATTTAATACGCAACGATAGTCACCCTCCAAATGGAACCCTTTCCCTATACCATTTAAACGCGCAAAGCCTTAAAAACAAAGCTGAGGAATGTGAGGCAGATTCGCCAATACTAAAATACTGCGTTGACATCATTGGCTTCTCAGAGACGTGGTTTAGATCCAATATTGATGTGAGGCATTTTCTATGGTTACAACAACATTTCTATGTTCCGTGAAAATAAACGGGGAGGTGGTGTGGCCCTGTATGTAAAAGCAAACATGCTTTATGACATTGTTCATGAGTTTACTGTTATGAATGATGCCTATGAAGCATTTTGTATTGTTACTAACAAGGCCGCTGTTCTTTTACAATATCGTCCTCCTCACAGTAAAGTAGAAATATTTTTAGAATTTGTTGAATGTTTTTTTGGAATTTGCTGCTCCCAACAAATACAATGAGATAATATTTGGTGATCTACATATAGATTTACTTGAAAATAGCAATGTTAAAACACATCTGATTGAGGTAATGTCATCTTATAGGTGTGAAAATGACGTGAATCAACTCACAAGGGTCACTAAACAGTCTGCCACATTGCTTGATGTCTGTTTTACAAGTCTTCATCCGGAAAGCGTAGTGTCTGGTGTGTTTTAGTCGAGAGTGAGTGACCACTTGCCATTTTTTGCTCTGTTCGCCCTAAAAAACAAGTATCAAAATCTAATTCCACGCGTCGGATAATAAACCCCACAAGCCTTACGAACTTCTGTTCTTTAATGAGTGAAACTAGCTGGGATGAATTGTACCGCGAATCTGATACATCGAAAGCCTATGATATCTTTATTAAAAAAAATCAGTGAGAACTATAATTACGCTTTTCCACGTGTTATGGTTAAGAAGCACAGAAAAGCTAGAAAAGAGTGGATTACACCGTCATTATTTAAATGCATTAAAGAAAAAGACTTCATGTTCGCTCGTTTTCTGAAAACAAAGAATCAGGCTATTTAGTCGCGTTTAAAAAGTATAGGAATAAATTAAGCTTGGACCTAAAGAAGGAAAAAAATGCATATTATCAAAATAAGATTTCGCCGCTAATTTATAACCCTAAACGGCTTTGGGGGGCTGCTAACAAAACTAAAGGAATTGAACGACCACGTATACCTACTGAACTACACATAGTTGGAACAGCCATCTCTGGCACGACGCTTTCAAATCAGTTTATTATGCATTTTTTGACACCAGGTCCTTTTCTTGGCCCCAAGGTAGCATTATCTTCGAAATATGCTATTTCCTACATTCCTACAGCCTACAAGGATTCTATGTTTTTAACACCTAGCTCAGATGTAGAGATAGCATTTGCGGTATTCGCACTCAAAGACACGTGCTCGCCCGGTTACGATGAAATCAGCGTTTCGCCGATTAAAGCTGCTATCTGTGACATTTCTGCCCCACTAACTTATATCTGCAACATAATGTTGGAGACTGGCATTTCTGCAGAGAAAATGAAGGTTGCGCGTGTTACTGTCATTCATAAAGGTGGCAGTAAAAATGACCTGAAAGATTATCGACCAATATTGGTGCTGCCTCTTTTTTCGAAAATCGCAGAGTGTATCATTTATAAACGATTGTATGATTTTATTCAAGTTAAAAATATTATCTCGAAACACCAGTATGGCTTTCAATGTGGAAAATCAGTGGAATCTGCTCTACTGCAGGTAAAAAAAAAGATCTTTAGTAATATCGAAGAGCGATATTTTACAGTTGGAATTTTTCTTGGCTTTCAAAAAGCATTTGATTCGATCAAACATCAAATCTTGTTTCATAAGCTAACGACATATGGTATCCGTGGACTGGCCCTTACATTATTAAAGAGTTACCTCGAAGGCAGAATGCAATATACACAGCTTCAGGAATTGAAGTCAGACTTAGGTAAGATAAACTATGGGGTCCCACAGGGATCTATTGTGGGTCCTTTCCTCTTTGTTTTATATATTAATAATATTGCTAACATTTCCTTTACTCCCGCCATTGCTATGTACGCCGATGACACTAACGTTTTCTTTTTTGTTCCAGATCTAAATTTATTAGAGCACCGCGCTAATATCTGGCTAAAAAAACTTCATACCTGGCTTAATGTGAACGAAATAAACTTAAACGTAAGGAAAACACAGTACGTAATATTTCGTCCAAAAAATAAACCACTTCTTCATAACGTAGAATTGAGTATCAATAACAGTATAATAACGCCCGTCAACTCTTGCCGCTTCTTGGGAGTCGTTTTTAGGTTTGACCTCAGCTGGTCTGAGCACATAAATTATGTTCGTGCTAAGCTATCTAGATCTCTTGCTATGTTATACAGGCTAAAATATTTATTGCCATTGCGTGTTGGAAAACAATTGTACTTCGCTTATATTCATTCCCACTTAACATATTGTCACCTAGTCTGGGGTACGTGCAACAAGACGGATGCTGAACGTGTTTCCTCTAACAAAAAAGGAGCCTAAAAATGATTTCTTTCCATCCTCCTCCATCAACTGACTCTGTAAAAAAGTCTCAACGTACCACCATTCTCAGAGTTATATCAGCTTTCTTTGGCGGTAACAATTTTTCACAAATTCAAACGCGATCGCACCATGTTCTCAAGCAAATATCTAAACAGGCAAGTGGCATATGACCTTCGCACTATTTCAATGACGGGATCAAGACCAAAAACTAATTATGGTACTAAAACTATAGATTATCAAATTATTTCATATCTGAATGCATACCCATCCCTAATCGAATTGGCTAATCAGAACTCAAGTATGTCTCGTTTTAAAAAAGAATTAAAGCTACTTTTCCTGCCTCCTTGAAATTACAATTATTTTGCCTTGAACACGCGCGTGTGCGGCCGAATGTGCTGTTTCTCTCTTCCCTCTCTGCTCTCTTTCATCTCCCCCATCCCTCTTTCATGCGCAGGGTAGCAAAGCGGCTGCCTTTAGGCTGGTCAACCTCCCTGCCTTTCTTTTGCCTCTATTTACCTTCCTTCCTTGCCATGAACACGAAAATATGTACTTTTGTATACTTATGTAATTTTATAAAACGGGTAAACCTGAACAATGTAAACTTTGTATTATTTTTGTCCTAATGTGTTTTTTACTGCTCGTATTTTGTTTATATAAGTTGTGCAATAAGCATTGTACTTATTTTCTCTGATTTCGCTCCTGGCTGTCCGACGTGTAAGTCCGGGGTGAAGGCCTCGTCAGGAGACATACGAGTCTCCTTTTGCCTTGCCTCGTGGGCATATTTCATGTCATGTAACTATGTCCAAAATAAACTGAAACTGAAATGAAAATAAAGTCTAATAATACTAACACACGCCGGTTGGGGCATGTAGAATCAGATTCATTTATTTTCACGCGCTATATTGATCATCCTTTGTGTGCGACTTCACGTATGTATAAATAAATAATCGAGTAATTCACTTTTTGTGTTTAACGAAACTTCGTGAAGGCACATCAATCGCCCAGGGCTCTCGTCGATTCCATGGGTAAATGATCTGAATTTCTTTATGAAGTATGACTCTCGCTGTTCGCGCTCTCGTGTTATGGAAGGCGGATTGTAGGAGTATGTCACTTACGCGTTCGAAAGATTGAGCAGAAAGGTTGATACGTTTGGAGAACGGCAAATCGGGGAGGCCCTTTACGTGTGCCCTGTGTTTCTTGAAACGCAAACGGAACGCGGTATCCGTGTGTCCAATATATTCCTGTTTGCACACCTTACAGCGAATTTTATATACCACATTGGTTGAGTCACAGTTAAGGTCATCTTTAATTTTGTACACATAGTCTGAACAGGAGGCTTCGGCCGTTTTTGTGGTCACCATGTGTGTGCACACCCTGCAGCGAAATTTCCCGCACGGTATACAGCCCTGATGTTGGTCGGATTTGTGTGTTTTCGCCCTGACCAGTAAGTCTCTAAGGTTTTTATTTCTTCGATAAACCACCTTGGGCGGAGTCTGAAAAACGGCAGAGACGTGACTACTCTGTTTAAGTATGTTGAAGTGGCGGGTTAGTATAGAAATCACCCGAAGGGCGGCGGCGCAGTAATTAAGGATTAAATTCGCCCCTAAAGTTGTATCTATTTCCGCGTTTTCCTCCCATTGTTGATTCTCGGTCCAAAGAGCGAGCGCACTGAATCGCACTGTCAATAATTTTTTTGGGATACTTTTGACGCAAGAAGACTGCTCTCGATTCCTGTGCGTGCGTGTCAAATTGCGTGATTTCCGAGCGAATTATTCTGTATCTGTGGGCTTGAGAGTAAGGAGCACCTGTTTTACAGTGATGGGGGTGACTGCTGTGGAAATGCAGATACTGTTGGCAGTCAGTTGGTTTTCTATGCAGGGAAGTAGATATGGTGGTTCCACTGAGTGATGCAGGGCCATCGAAGAAGTGAACATTCTTCTGCGAATACGTGTGCGTGAATGTTATCGAAGGATGCAGGGAGTTGAAATCAGAAATGAATCATCGAGGAAGCGTTGGTAGAATATCGGTTTGAAGAGAGAATTTTCGAGGAAAAGAATCAAGAATCTCGAAAGAGGCCATGAAAATATTTGCGTAATTTGGGGTCATTTTGGTTCCCATGGCAGTTTCGTTTACTTGTAGGTAATGTTTTTGGTTGAATTCAAAGTTATTATGTTTAAGTACAAGATTTAGAAGCACCTCTAAAGCGCTTTCATCGAACTCACTCGTCGATTTACTTTTTCCATAGGTGGCGATCGTGGCGGCGATTCCTTCAGTGTGGGGAATGTTTCTATACAGTGATGAGACATCCATGGTGACCAAAAAGCACTCTAGAAGTACCACAAGTTTTGAGACTTCGCGAAGGAATGGGCTGGTATCTCTAATGTATGATTGGAGTGATTGTGGGATGTGCTTCATGAGAGAGTCAATGAAACTAGAGATTTTTTCAGTAGCTGTACCCTTGCCCCTTTTTACTTCCTTTCCTTCTTTTTTCTTCTTGTTGTCTGTTGCTACCTCGTTCTCCCGTTTGTCTCGTTTTTTTCTTTCTTATTTTCTCTTTTTTCTTCTTTTTTGTAGGGTCTTTAAACTGTGAGGGTGGCCCTCTGCTACGAGAACGTGTACCATTTCGCTTAGATCCTCTGAAGAAGGCTGGTCCACCAGCCGAAACCGCTAGGTGTAAATAAATATTTTATTGTTTTGTTTCCTATACTGCACTATTCTCGAAGTTTATAACTTTTATTACGGTAGCCGCAAGAAACTAAATAAATAAATAAACTCTGATCATCTATTTTATCCACACACACACACACATATTACATATATATATATATATATATATATATATATATATATATATATATATATATATATATATATATATATATATATATATATATATATATATATATATATATATATATAGTTTGCGTTGGGTTGAGATGTTCACACTAGGTGGCCTTGAGAGCAGGAAATGCACCTTCCGCTCGCATACACTTTAAGAATGACGAAGCAGATGAACTAGTGACGACAAAAAGCGGTGCTTCTTCGGTAATTCTGGCAACAGTGGTCTACTCTGGCAAAGGAAGTGGTTCTGGTGTCGTGTTGCAGGCCGTGATGCTTGCATAACCACGGGAGAACCGCACTCAACAAGATGCGATGGTAATCTCTCGAAAAATGCAGCGCTGGCAAGGAACAACCACAGCGTCACCGTCTAGAATGTCTCGTGACTTGCTCGTAAGGACACGTTCTTGTCCGGGAGGCAGGAAGAAATCCGCCGCTGTCACAAGGTTGGGCGACGAAAGGTCGGCAGCAGAAGAAAGCTCAGCGTCCGTAATACGAATGAAGGGCCGACCACACAAAATTACAGCAGACACCGCTGACAAGAAGTCCCAGCCTAAGATTATCTGATGAGCGCACGAAGACAGCACAGCCAATTGTATGTGATGACGCATTCCATCGATCAGAACTCGAGCAGTGCACAACCCGGTCGGGAAAATTGGACTGTCATTAGCGCCGCATAACATGGGACCGCCATAAGGAGTTTGCACTTTACGCATGCGAAAAACACAATTCACGATCAATTACTGCAATTGCGGCTCCAGTGTCTATAAGGGCGTCAACAAAACACCTTCCACACAAACAGACAGTAAATTAGCTGGATGAGACGGAGGAGTAGTAACGTTCCGACAACAAGCATTTTCCCCTCCAAAAACTGCACCTTATAGTTTTCCGAGTCCAGAGAGATCGACGTGGGACGCAGGGGTGATGACGTACGCCGAAACGGTGACGAAGAACGGCGGCGAGATGAACGAGAAGGATGAGGCCCAGCATGAGACCATGGAGAGGAGGGCGACTGACGGGAGGTGGAAGGGTATGGTGTGGGATCGTATTCATCGGGTCTCGGGGCAAAGTCTCTCTCGTAAGCTGAGTAACCACGTCGTTCATCCTGCTGACAACGGTGGCAGAAACGGGATATATGACCCCTTATGCCACAGTAGAAGCAGATGCGGCGCGGAGGATGCCATGTAGAATAGTGGCGTGGCCTTCGCACTTGCGTTGTCATCGCAGCCACATGGTCGCGTCCGACGTCCAAAGGCACGGTTGGAACTGGTGCAGGTGCCCGTGATGGAAAGTTTGCGTACGAAGGCACTGGGAAGCTCACAGGAAACGGGGCATGTGCAGCGCTTGTCATTGATGCCAGTTTGTCCTTGATTATCTCGTGCGGGTTGGGAGAAGGTGTGCGGACAGACGCAATGGTTAGGTTGCCTGGAATGAGGCCGTGAAGTTCTTCTCTGACAATTGCGCGGATAAGAACCCGCAATTCATGCTCTTTGGTAAAGCGAGCGTCGCAGGAGGCGTGTGGAAGGCGCATAGAATGAAGCGCGTCCACGCGTTGGCGTGTAGTGATGACGTCCTGGACGGTAGTCGGATTCTGGATCACGAGAGCATTGAAGGCCACAGAGTTGATACCTTTCAGTAGATGTCGGATGCGATCGGCCTCCGTCATGTCATTTTGTGCTCGGTGACAGAGAGCGAGAATATCTTCAATGTAGGACGTATACAATTCGTCGTCTCCCTGGATGCGGGTGGCGAGCTTCTGTTTCGCTACTGCAGAGCATCCTGCAGACGTGCCAAATACCTGACGGAGATGCCCCGTGAAGGCCGTCCAATTGGAGAAGTCGCTCTCGTGGTTGTAATACCAGGTTTTAGCGACGCCATTGAGGTAGAAAGGAACGCAGCGCAGTTTGTGTGTCTCGTCCCAATAATTACAAACGCTGGTTCGATCATAACTGTCCAGCCATTCTTCGACGTCTTCGTTGCGAAGGCCGCAAAATACAGGAGGGTCTCGATGAGAGGTACTCATGGTGTAGTGAAGCCTAAGTGGCTGAGAAGGAGCGGTCGCAGCAGCGGACGCGTTGGGTTCTGCCATCGCTGTTGCTTGAGGGCACAACCGTCGACCAGACCGGAGCTCCAGGGGTGACGGGTAGAGCAGGAGGACGTGGGAACCAAACCGCGCTGCACCACTCATGAGACCACGTCCGGTACTGCAGCAACCAGGTTATCCTTTTTTTAATCCAGACGCACGAGCCAGAGAACCAGCCCGCGTGACATACGATGATGATCACTACAATGGTTTGGTCATACAGATGAAGATGAAGTACATAGTCAGCGCTCACACTATTTTCCCCCTTCGCGAAAGAGGGCAGCAAGTTAGAAAGAGTAGGGACGCCGAATATATCGTTTCAGTCGAGAGACGTGGGCGATCTCGGTGTGGCGGCGACGACGATCAGAAGCCGCGTTGACAGGAGCAACGCGATAGTTGACTTCAGATGTTCGTTCCATGACGGTGTATGGACCGAGATACTGGTGAAGGAATTTTTCGCAGAGCCCAGGTACACGAACAGGTGTCCACAAAAGGACTTCGTCGCCTGGGCGGAACACAACAACTCGACGCTTCGCATCAAGGTCGTTTTTTCTCTTGTCCTGAATGGTAGTGATGTTGGCACGGGTGATTTTACGGCAGCGGGCGACGCGAGTGGCGAACTCTTCCGGGAGAGATGAAGATGGATTGGAAGATTTGGACAAAAAGGTGGTGTCCAGAACAAAAGTCGGTACACGGCCATACACGAGAAAAAAAGGGCTGAAATTCGTTGTACGCTGTATGGCAGTGTTATATGCGAACGTGACAAAAGGAAGTATTGTGTCCCAGTTTTTGTGATCTGGTTGCACGTACATAGAAATCATGTCGGACAAAGTTCGGTGAAAACGCTCAGTCAGACCATTAGTTTCTGGGTGATACGCTGATGTGGTCTTGTGAATAGTGTTAGAGGCCTTTAAGACTTCAGCAAGGGCATGTGAAAGAAATGTCTTGCCACGGTCACTAAGGAGCACACGTGGTGCGCCATGTCGTAAAATAATGGCGCGAAGGAAAAAATCGGCTACTTCAGAGGTAGCACCAGATAAAAGAGCTGCCGTCTCCGCGTAGCGAGTAAGGTGGTCTACGGCAGTAACAATCTAGCGGTGACCGGCTGACGTAAGCGGAAGAGGTCCGTATAAGTCTATGCCCACAAATTCAAAGGGAATGGACAGGCACGGCAGTGGTTGCAGTGGCCCTGCGGGAAGAGACGTGGTACGTTTTCGGTGCTGGCATGACGCGCAGGAAGCGACGTACTTGGCGACAGAAGTGGAGAGGCCAGGCCAAAAGCAGCGAGTCCTGAGGCGGTCGTAGGTCTTGTGGAACCCTAAGTGGCCAGCTGTCGCATCGTCATGAAACGCTTGTAGAACTTCCAGACGAAGTGAGTGAGGAATGACGGGAACCCATTGGTTACCGAGAGGATGGTAAATTTGCCGACATAATGTTCCCTCTTGAAGCTTGAAACGGGCAAGTTGTCGTCTTAGGCGGCTGTTTGGAGCACGCGATAAGCCAGTGAGCCGATCGATGATTGTGCGGCAGTAGGTATCGGCATGTTGTAGCGAGGCGAGATCTGTGGACGAAAGAAGGTCCGCCGAGGCAACTAACTGTTTCGAAGGAGCAGCCGTCTGTTTGGTCACTTTGGCGGGCGGTGACTAACAGATGGAAGGTGACACTTCGGCGCTCTGCGAGAGTGGGCAACGGTACAAAGCGTCGGCATCTTGGTGCTCTCGAGCCGACCCATATGTGACGCTGTAGTCATACTCTTGCAATCGTAGTACCCAACGACCAAGGCGTCCCGACAAATTTTTTAGAGACGATAACCAACACAGAGCATGATGGTCAGTCACTATTGTGAAATGCCGGCCGTATAAGTAAGGACGAAACTTTTGTATGGACCACACGATGGCGAGACATTCTTGCTCAGTGATGCTGTAGTTTCGCTCAGCATGTGACAGAGTACGGCTCGCGTAGGCCATGACTTGTTCTTCGGAAGCGTGGTTCCGCTGAAGAAGGACAGCACCGATGCCAAGTCCACTTGCGTCAGTGTGTAGTACAGTAGGGGCTGCAGGGTCGAAATGGCGAAGCACTGGCCGTGATGTGAGGCATCGCTTGAGGGTGTGAAAAGCAGCTTCGCAGTCATCCGACCAGACAAAGGGTGCGCTCGTGGTCAGAAGTTTGTGCAGAGGAGCCGCAATAGTAGCGAAATCACGTACAAAGCGGCGGAAATACGACGCTAAGCCAAGGAAGCTGCGGAGGCTTTTCTGTGTGGTTGGTGTAGGAAAGTGCAGCATTGCGGCAACCTTGTCGGGATTGGGCTCAACGCCATGTTTACTGACGACGTGACCTAATACCTTGATGCTGTTACTGGCAAACCGACACTTCTTAGTGTTGAGCTGGAGACCGGCCTTCGCTAAACACGTGAGGACTTCGTCTAGCCGTTCCAGGTGCTGTGAGAAGCTCGACGAAAAAATGACAATGTCGTCCAGGTAGCAAAGGCAGGTCTTCCATTTTAATCCCCGCAGTACCGTGTCTATCATCCGCTCGAATGTGGCTGGGGCATTGCACAGGCCGAAAGGCATTACATTGAATTCAAAGAGCCCATCTGGCGTAGCAAACGCAGTCTTCTCTTTATCAGACTCGTGCATTGGAATCTGCCAATAACTGGAGCGCAAGTCAAGACTTGAAAAGTACTCGGCACCTTGTAAAGTATCAAGAGCGTCGTCAATGCGAGGCATTGGGTAGACGTCCTTACGAGTGATTTCGTTGAGTGATCTGTAATCAATGCAAAACCGTACCGAGCCATCCTTTTTTTTCACTAGTACGACAGGAGAAGACCATGCGCTTGTCGAAGGCCTGATGACGTTGCGCGCGAGCATGTCGTTGACTTGTTCTTCTATAAGCTTGCGCTCAGAAGCCGACACACGGTAAGGGCGGCGGTGAATCACACGGGATCCGTCGGTGTCGATACGATGGGCGGTCACTGTTTGACCCAGACCTTCGGGACAAACGTCAAAGCAAGTTTTGTGCTTCATTAATAACGCTAGCAAGGCATCCGTTTGCGTTGGGTTGAGATGTTCACACAAAGTGGCTTTGAGAGCAGGAAATGCGTCTTCCGCTGGCATACACTTTGAGGATGACGAAGCAGATGAAGCAGTGACGACACAAAGCGGTGCTTCTTCGGTAATGCTGGCAACAGTGGTCCCTCCAGGCAAAAGAAGTGGTTCTGGCGTCGTGTTGCAGGCCGTGATGCTTGCATAACCACGGGAGAACCGCACTAAACAAGATGCGATGGTGATCCCTCGAAAAATGCAGCGCTGGCAAGGAACAACCACAGCGTCACCATGTAGAATGTCACGTGACTTGATCGTAAGGACACGTTCTCGTCCGGGAGGCAGGAGGAAATCCGCAGCTGTCAAAAGCTTGGGCGACGAAAGGTCGGCAGCAGAAGAAAGCTCAGTGTCCGTAATACGAATGAGGGGCCGACCACACGAAATTACAGCAGACGCCGCTGACAAGAAGTCCCAGCCTAAGATTACCTGATGAGCGCACGAAGACAGCACAGCCAATTGTATGTGATGACGGATTCCATCGATGAGAATACGAGCAGTGCACAACCCGGTCGGGCGAATCGGACTGTCATTAGCACCGCATAACATGGGACCGGCATAAGGAGTTTGCACTTTACGCAGGCGAAAACACAATTCACGATCAATTACCGAAATTGCGGCTCCAGTGCCTATAAGGGCGTCAACAAAAACACCTTCCACTGAAACAGGCAGTAAATTAGCTGGACGAGACAGAGGAGTTGTAGCGTTCCGACGACAAGCAGTTTCCCCTCCAAAAACTGCACCTTCTAGTTTTCCGAGTCCCGAGAGATCGGAGCGGGACGCAAGGGTGATGACGTACGCCGAAACGGTGACGGAGAACGGCGGCGATATGAACGAGACGGATGAGGCCCAGCATGAGACCGTGGAGGGGAGGGCGACTGACGGAAGGTGGATGGATACGGTGCGGGATCGTATTCATCGGGTCTCGGGGAAAAGTCTATCTCGTAAGCTGAGTAACCACGTCGTTCATCCTGCTGACGGCGGCGGCAGAAACGGTATATATGACCCCTTATCCCACAGTAGAAGCAGATGGGGCGGGGAGGACGCCATGTAAAATAGTGACGTGGCCTTGGCGCTTGCGTTGTCATCGCAGCCACATGGTCGCATCCGACGTCCGCAGGCACGGTTGGAACTGGTGCAGGGGCCCGCGATGCAACTTCTGCGTACGAAGGCACTGGGAAGCGCACAGGAGACGGGGCATGTGCAGCGCTTGTCATTGATGCCAATTCGTCCTTGATTATCTCTCGCAGGTTGGGAGGAGGTGTGTGGACAGACGCAACAGTAGGGTAGCCTGGAATAAGGCCGTCAAGTTCTTCTCTGAGAAGTGTGCGGATAAGGGCCCACAATTCATGCTCTTTGGTAAAGCGAGCGTCGCAGGAGGTGTGTGGAAGGCGCATGGAATGAAGCGCGTCCAGGCGTTGGCATGTAGTAATGACGTCCCGGACGGTAGTCGGATTCTGAATCACGAGAGCATTGAAGGCCACAGAGTTGATGCCTTTCAGTAGATGTCGGACGCGATCGGCCTCCGTCATGTCATTTTGTGCTCGGCGACAGAGCCAGAATATCTTCAATGTAGGACGTATACAATTCGTCGTTCCCTTGAATGCGGGTTGCGAGCTTCTGTTTCGTTACTACAGAACATCCTGCAGACGTGCCAAATACCTGACGGAGATGCCCCGTGAAGGCCGACCAATTGGAGAAGTCGCTCTCGTGGTTGTAATACCAGGTTTTAGCGACGCCATTGAGGTAAAATGGAACGTAGCGCAGTTTGTGCGCCTCTTCCCAATAATTACAAACGCTGGTTCGATCATAACTGTCGAGCCATTCTTCGACGTCTTCGTTGCGAAGGCCGGAAAATACCGGAGGGTCTCGATGAGAGGTACTCACGGTTTAGTGAAGCCTAAGTGGCTGAGAAGGAGCGGTTGCAGCAGATGGCGGGTTGTGTTCTGCCATTGCTGTTGCTTGAGGGCACAACCGTCGACCAGACCGGAGCTCCAGGGGTGACGGGTAGAGCAGGAGGATGTGGGAACCAAAGCACGCTCCACCACTTATGAGACCACGTCCGGTACGGCAGCAACCAGGTTATCCTTTTTTAATCCAGACGCACGAGCCAGAGAGCCAGCCCGCGTGACATACGATGATGATCACTACAATGGTTTGGTCATACAGATGAAGATGAATTAGATAGTCAGCGCTCACAATATATATATATATATATATTTATATATATATATATATGTATATATATATATATATATATATATATATATATATATATATATATATATATATATATATATATATATATATATATATATATATATATATATATATATTGCTCGTATTGACGATACACTAGATTGGTTGCGATCCGCAAAGTTTTTTTCCTCCTTAGATCTGAAAAGCGGAGATTGGCAAATAGAGGTCGACGAGTGGGACCGGGAAAAAACGGCATTCGTAACACCAGATGGCCTCTACGAATTTAAAGCGCTTCCATTCGGCCTTTGTTCCGCCCCAGTGACGTTCCAGCGAATGATGGACACTGTCCTTGCCGGATTGAAATGGCAGTCATGCCTAGTGTATTTGGATGACGTGGTGGTATTCTCTGCAACGTTTTACAAACATCTAGAGCGACTACGCACAGTATTAGAAGCCATCCGGTCAGCAAAATTTACAGTCAAACCCAAAAAATGCCACTTCGGCTTCGAAGAGCTGCGATTCCTTGGACATGTCATTACTTCCGATGGTGTTCGTCCTGATCTCGAAAAGACAGCCGGTGTTCAGAGGTTCCCTACGCCCACAGACAAAAAGTAAGTGCGTCGATTTTTGGGTTTATGTGCCTACTATAGGCCATTTGTTGAAAATTTCTCAAAGATTGCGGATCCTCTTACAAAACTGACAAAAGACGACGTGCCCTTCACATGGGAAAGCGAACAACAGAAAGCTTTTGACGAATTAAGAAAACGACTACAGGGTTCACCAATACTTGTCCATTTTGATGAGACAGCCGTTACTGAAGTCCATACCGATGCCAGCAATGACGGCCTCGGCGCCATCCTTGTCCAGTGGCAAAATAGTCAAGAGAAAGTGTTCGCCTATGCCAGCCGCCAACTATCAAGAGCCGAGGTTAACTATTCTGTAACTGAAAAAGAGTGCCTCGCAGTCATATAGGATATAAACAAGTTTCGACCCTACCTTTATGGTAGACCACTCAGAGCTGTCAGTCACCGCCATGCTCTATGCTGGCTGGCAAATCTCAAGGACCCGTCAGGTCGACTAGCAAGATAGAGCCTCAGGCTGCAGGAGTATGATATTACGGTCGTGTACAAATCTGGAAGGAAACACAGTGATGCCGACTGCCTGTCACGCTCTCCCGTCGATCCAAGTGTACCTGAAGGGAAGACATCCCGTTTTTAGGCGTTGTCGACGCATCCGAAATAGCTCAACTACAACGAGATGACCCGGATTTGCTGGCGCTTATACAACACCTGCAGGGTCTCGACGTTCAAGTTCCTCGCATATTCTCTACAGGGCTCTCCGCGTTCTGCCTTCGAGGAAGTGTCCTTTACAGGAGGAACTTCGAACCTAATGGTGAAACGTTTTTACTAGTCGTGCCCACAGCCATGCAAGAGGAAATTCAGCACGCATGCCATGACGAGCCAACATCTGGACACATGGGTGTGAGCCGAATATTCGCCAGGATTCGCCTGAAATACTATTGGGCTAAGTTGCTCGCATCAGTGCAGCGCTACGTGAAAACTTATCGTCAATGTCAACGGCGCAAAACTCCACCCGTAAAACCAGCTGGCCTTCTCCAGCCAATAGACCCTCCAGATGCCCCATTCCAACAAGTCGGCATGGACTTCCTAGGACCTTTCCCGACATCGTGTGCAGGCAAGAAATGGATAGTCGTAGCCACAGACTATCTGACCCGTTATGCCGAGACTGACTCTCTGTACAGTGCGACAGCTGCCGAAGTCTCCAAGTTCTTTGTGAACAACATAGTGCTCAGACATGGTGCGCCCATCATCGTTATTACGGATCGGGGCACCGCATTTACTGCAGACCTAATGCAATGCCTGATACTCATGACAAATACCGATCACAGAAGAACAACGGCGTATCACCCTCAGTCAAATTGCTTGACCAAACACCTCAACAGAACTCTGACCGACATGCTATCAATGTATGTCGATGTTGAACATAAACAGTGGGATGACATATTACGCTACGTAACATTCGCATATAATACAGCCGTTCAAGAAACAACCCCCAGTGCCCCTTTTGAACTAGTATTCGGCCGAAGAGTGACCACCACGCTGGATGCCATGTTACCACTACAGGACGAAAGCAGCTATCCACCTGACTTAGATGACTTTTTGCTAAGAGCCGAAGAAGCACGGCAAATGGCAAGATACCGAATACGCCACCAACAGCACGTCGATTCTAGTCGGTACAACAAGCAACGCAGTGACGCACTTTATCATCCCGGTGACAAAGTGTGGATATGGATCCCAGTGCACCACCGCGGACTCTCTGAAAAGCTTCTTTGCCGATACTTTGGCCCCTATTAAGTACTCAACCGTATCAGCAACGTCACTTATGAAGTCAGAACCACTGGACAAGTGAGTTCAAGACGCCGCTATTCCACGAAAGTGGTACACGTAGTCCGCATGAAACCCTATCCTGACAGATCGTCGAAAAACGAGTGAGTGTGCGCATGTATCTTTTCACTCTCTTAAGCATCGGGACGATGCGTCTGAGGAGGGGGGTAATGCTGCGACAGGTTCGCCACGTTCAAGTAGCCCGCCACAGTCATCGTGGCACCAACACCAGCAATACCCGGCTGGCATGCGCCATGCGTTCGTGCGCTCCGGCAACAAGGAAGAGGAAGATAGTTGGATCTGCGCCACTCGGCTACTCGGACTTGACGACCATAGTCTTTAGAATCGTGGGCACAAGTTCGCCCTGATAAATACGCTTGTTTTTTAAACCTGTCTACCTGAGCATTGCTACAATATATATATATATATATATATATATATATATATATATATATATATATATATATATATATATATATATATATATATATATATATATATATATATATATATATATATATATATATATATATATTAGTTGGAAAGAGGCAGCGAGGCAGTATGTAGTCGGAAATCCTGAAAGACGACTACGACGAAGAGCTATGCTCGTGATAGTGACAGACGCTCCTTGAACCAGGCAGTTGGTTTTAGTACATAAACCTGCTTATAATTTGGTGGAGGTGCTGGGTAGTCTTCGAAGCTCGAACTACGAAGTCGCACCTTACCTTCAGTGCCAGCAATGCCGGAAGAACCCTCCACGCAAGGTACCTCGCAAGTTCCCGGCTCTACATGTTCCGCCGCGTGGCCACTGCGTCACCCACCGATCTTCAGCGGCACTGACGGCCAAGACGTTGAGAAGTGGCTGGCTACTTACCCCAAGGTGAGTGAAGCGAACAAGAGGACGATGCGGCTAAGCTGACCTATGTAAGCTTTTACTTGTCCGGCGTCGCTAGTCTCTGGTTGTGCAATCACAAAGCCGACATTGCAGGCTGGGATTCATTCAAGGCCTCCTTTTCGCAAGTCTTCGACCGCGCTGCTGTGCTAAAACTCCGCGCAAAACAACGACTTCGTTAGTGTGATCAACAACCTAGAGAGACCTTTACCAGCCACATCGAAGACGTTGTTGACTTGTGCAAGCGGGTAAACCCAGTGATGCTCGAAGCCGCAAAAATTAAACAAGTCCTCAAGGGCATATGCGATGACGCATTTCAGATGTTGCTAGCTAAGGACCCACAAACCATAGCCGATCTAGTCAGCTTGTGCCAGAGTTCTGATGAATTGCGCAAGCAACGCGCCCAAACACGGTGCTCTCTGGAACAACGTGACTCGATCGCGGCCTTGACTCTCGGAGACCAGAACGACATGTTGGCTCGCATAAAGCAGTTTGTGCGTGAGGAGGTCACTCGGCAGCTCTCCATTTTATCGAGCACGCCCGAGCCAGCACAAACACATCCTCTGGCCCCAGATCATCTGGCCCCGGCCATAAGGCACGTCAAACAAGATGAAGTAGCTGACGCTTTGCCTTTTGCTCTTTCACCACCTCTGGAGGCCGTACCCTTGACGTATACGCAAGTCGTTGCAGCCAAAGCACCTCGACAACCCACTTATGCTACCTCACCGGTCCCTGTTCCGTCATCACCAGTTCCGTTCAGGTGGCCTATTGCGGCGTTGCCGAATCCGTGGCGCACCGCAGACAACCACCCGATTCGCTATTCTTGCGGTTATGCAGGACATGTGGCTCGCTTGTGCCACCGCTGCCCCCTCGTTCACAGCGACACCATGCAACAATCGTCGCACGATTCTCGGCGCTTTAACAACACGACACGTCAACAAGGATCCACTTCACCCGACCGCCCTCTCTCAGTCAGTCCCCGATCTCCATCTCCCCGACATCGCTCCCTGTCACCTATGCGCCATCGACCCTGCCCTTCAGACGCGGAAAACTAGATGCCACAGTTCCGGAGGCACGAACTGCGTCGTCATCGAAAGAATCAAGTCCTCGCATTTCTACATCAAGCCGTTTGTCTGTGGGTGATAGCTTGTAGAGGTGCGATGAATAATATTGCACTCACTGAGAAACTTCTGGACGACTTGCGATAGAAACGCATGCCCCATTCGCTAAGGAGCTCACGTGGTGCGCCATGGCGAAGTACAAAGCTACGCGAGATGAACAAGACGACATCACGAGCAGCAGTGGCTGGCAAAGCGGCGGTTTCAGCGTAACGGGTTAGGTGTTGAACGGCCACAATAATCCAGCGATTTCCAGCAGGAGTACAAGGCGCGTAGAGTTTGATGCCGATTCTATCAAACGGCTGAGCTGGACACGGCAATGGTTGTAATTCGCCAGAGGCATGACCAGTTGTTTTTCGTCGCCGGCAATCAGTGCAAGAGCGTATGTACTTGCGAACGTACGAGGACATTCCACGCCAGAAAAATCGCTGACGAAGGCGTTTGTATGTTTTCTAAACGCCAGCGTGTGTGTTTTGAGGGTCTGCGTGGAAGTACGCGCACATGTTAAAGTGCAATATATATATAGATATATATATATATATTATAAAATACATATTTTATATATTATAATATATATATATATATATATATATATATATATATATATATATATATATATATATATATATATATATATATATATATATATATATTTATATATATATATAGCTGTATTGCGGATATTTGTTCTCCTCCAACCAGCAATGTTCCGATGTGTAACTTCAAATGACTTTTTGTACATTCTCTCTTTAGTGAGATATAACGCGTTATTTTTTGTTGAGTTCTTTCAAAGTTTGATGTTTCCTTACGGTTTTGTCGCGACACTCACCCTTTGTAACCCCCCTTACACAATGCCCTGCAACAAAAGCCTGTAAGGTAATTTTAAATAAAATAAAATAATATATATATATATATATATATATATATATATATATATATATATATACCGCTACAAATCTAGATGAACACGACCACATAACATGGAAAAACGTCCTCCTTGAGGCATCTCTTAAATTAACAAAAATCGCTCTTAATCACAGTGATAAGCAGGTAAAGATACCGGTCGCTGTGACCAACACCATTCTCCGCCACAACACTTTATCGAACGAAGAAATCACGCGGTTAACAGAATTCGAACAGAATAAATACCAAGCCATCATGACCACAAAAATTCATAAACTCAAAAGAGACCATGTGCCCCAACCCGCGTTCCCTGATATAGTTCCTTATCACAACAACACCACCACCCAGGAAATCACTATTGGTACAAACGAGCACCCATCTAGGAACACACCCTGTGACACTGTGGTTGTAAACTTATCGGACACGAGCTTGTCACCTGACAAAGAAAAACTGCTATTTAAGGAACTAAGCTTCTGCCCGACCACAAAATTTTTCGATGAATTCCACTTGTTTCGAGACCTCGACAACTTCGCTCGAAGCTTAAGGTTGCGTGAATATTTCTTGGACAGGCCTTCTCACCACGAAACAATTCACCGTCGTAAATCAAATGATTGGACACCAAACAGTAATCGGGACAAGTGCTTGGACCTTTATATCCCCGCAGTACAGAAAGATAATGCCACGTTCCATTTCCTAAGTTTTTGTTATCGTCCCAAAACACCACTCGATTCTCAGCGCAAACCGTGCCTGCAGTTTTCGAGAAGGTTCCGGACTGTAGTAGATCATTTCGATAAGATCACGCCCACTGTGCGAACGGTACAGATTGTTCTGGAACCTACGCCACCGCCAGCGATAACGCTAGAACATTCGACGGCAAGAGTATAAATGCCGACGCGCTTCGCCGCTTGTCAGTTGTTGATCGATGGCCGACGCTCCGTTCGCCGCTATCAGACCGAGACTGTTATCTGTGCGAGACTGCTGCTGTAATTGGACTTTCCATTTACCGTGCACAGGTTCGCCCAAATAAACAGTTAAATCCCAACACGAAGTCTCCTGTCTTCGGCCACGTCACGACCCCGTGACATCTGGTGGAGGTGCTGCTTTGTTCATGTACCGGACGCCCCCGTCAACCCAGCCCACGTCGCGGTATTCATGTACCGGACGCCCCACCCAGCCCACGTCGCGGAGAAGACACCGACGCCATCCAGGAGCAGCGAACAAGCCGGCGACACCAAGGGCTACCACTGGAGTACCGGCTTCTACAAGACAAGGCGCGGAAGACCAAGGCCATGACCGCGACTGCAGCGACAATGACAAACGATGGTCATGCATCAACCCACGATGGTCATGCATCAACCCAGGGAACCACCAATTTTCCATGGGTCATCGTTCGAAGACCCGGAGCCCTGGCTAGAAACATACGACCGTGTGGCCGCCCTCAACCACTGGGACCATGACGAAAAGCTGCGTCGTGTGTTCTTCTATTTGGAAGACACCGCAAGGACCTGGCTCGAAAATCGGGAGTCCACGCTCCGAACGTGGGATGTTTTCTGCGGCGCATTCCTGCAAACGTTCGCGAGCGTCGCTCGCAAAGAGAGGGCCGCTGCTTTATTAGAGACACGGGTTCAGCTACCAAATGAAAATGTCGCTATTTTCACAGAAGAAATGACCCGACTATTTCATCACGCTGACCCAGACATGCCTGAGGAGAAAAAAGTTTGTTTCCTCATGCGAGGGGTTAAACAGGAGCTCTTCGCAGGACTGATGAGAAATCCACCGAAAACCGTCCAAGAATTTGTAGCCGAAGCGACCACTATCGAAAAGACCCTGGACATGCGCACCAGACAGTATAATCGTCGCCTGACTGCAGACTGCGCTGCTGCTCAAGCCAGTAACTCCGGATACCTGCGTGAAACGATCCGAGTGATCGTCCGGGAAGAGCTGCGCAAGCTGTCGCCTTCGGCGCAGCCTCAAGTGGATTCAATCGCCGACATTGTGCGAGAAGAAGTTCGGCAATCGCTACAAATTCCCCACGCACCACTGCCCGAGCCGGAAGCTATGAGCTACGCCGCTGCACTGCGCCACAACGCTCCTCCCCGTCCACGCCAAAACGCCGCCCCATCGCACTTCCGTCGACAGACGCCACCGCCGCCACCACCCCCACCGACGTCATACCGTTCGCCAGGGGCCTAGCGCAGTGCACCGAGGAAGACTGACGTCTGGCGCACCTCTGACCATCGCCCGCTCTGCTACCACTGCGGCGAGGCAGGACACACATACCGCCGTTGCCAGTACCGACAGATGGGACTGCGTGGCTTCGCCGTCAATGCACCGCGTCCACAGCCAGGAGAACGACCACGTGACATCGCCGACTACCTGACAGGAACTCAGTGGACACCACGAAGCCCTTCGCGTTCGCCGTCGCCCAGCCGCCGCACGTCACCGCACCACCGGCAGTACTCTGGCCCAACATGGGGCCGGTCTCCTAGCCCGTATGGGGAAACTAAGGGCAGCAACCGGTGAAGGTGCGGTTGCTGTGTGACGAACTACCGAAGATCCTCCGACGACGACGATGCCACGACGGAGCTTTCCGAACACAACGCCAACCAGTCAAAGCCCTGACGGCGAAAGCTCACTTACCGAAGGTGGCCTGACGACGCAACATGGCAGCAGCGGAACAAGCTGACGCAGCCGTGACCCGACGCCACGCCCTAACTGTAATGCGAGACGGCGAACTAGTGACCTCGACGTTCTTATCGACGGCCACAGTGTGACCGCTCTCGTCGATACTGGAGCCGACTATTCTGTCATCAGTGGGTCGTTCACCGCGAAGTTAAAGAAAGTTAGGACAGCTTGGAAAGGCTCTGAAGTCCGCACAGCCGGAGGTCATCTCGTAACGCCTGCAAGAATCTGCACAGCGAGAGTCACCATTAACGGCCGTATTTATCCTACAGACTTCGTAGTCCTACAGCGTCGCTCGAAAGATGTTATCCTTGGCATGGACTTCTTATGCCTCCATGGTGCTGTCACCAACCTAAAAGCAAAGTCGATAACGTTATCCCCAGAAGAAGCACTACCGCCGCGCACGCCGTCAAGACACCATGCCTTGAATGTGCTGGAAGAACAAGTCACCATTCCGCCTCGCTCAAGCGTCATTATTTCAGTCAGCGCTCCTAAATCACGTGACTTCGAAGGCGTCGTTGAAGGCAGTCAGCATCTGTTGGTCACCCGAAATATTGGCGTCGCAAGAGGAATTGCAAAGCTGCGGGAAGGCAAAGCAACGGTTATGCTCACGAATTTCAGCATTGAGTACAAACATGTGAACAAAGGAACAACGGTCGCATACATCGAAGAAATTATCGAAGCCACCAGTGCTTTCGCCCTCGCCGATTCTGCGGAACCTGCTCAGAGGAACCAAGCCTCTCCCATAGCTTTCGACGTCAATCCCAGACTTCCGAACGATAAGCAAGAACAGCTCAAGGCCCTGCTCCTACAGTAAAAAGATTTTTTTTGCCGTCATCGAAAATTCGGCAGACCGGAATCACGAAACATCGCATCATAACCGAAGAAAACGCCAGACCACTCTGTCAGAGTCCGTACAGGGTTTCGACGCGAGAACGTGCAGCCATGAAGAGACAAGTTGATGAAATGCTGCGGGATAACATTATCCAGCTGTCCAAGAGTCCATGGGCATCCCCCGTGGTGTTAGTGAAGAAAAAGGGTGGGACCCTACGTTTCTGCGTCGGTTATCACCGCCAGAACAAAATCACAAGAAAGGACGTGTATCCTCTCCCACGAATAGACGACGCACTTGATCGGCTCCATAACGCCAAGTACTTTTCGTCAATGGACCTCAAGACTGGCTATTGGCAAATCGAAGTCGACGAAAGAGACCGAGAAAAGACGGCGTTTATAACACCAGACGGCCTCTTCGAATTTAAGGTGATACCCTTCGGCCTTTGCTCAGCGCCTGCTACTTTTCAACGCGTTATGGATACAGTACTGGCAGGATTGAAGTGGCAGACTTGCCTTGTGAACCTCGACGACGTCGTCGTGTTTTCAACGCGTTTGGACGAGCATCTTCGGCGCCTTGAAGCTGTACTTCAAACCATCAAGACGTCCGGACTCAAACTGAAGCCAGAAAAGTGCAGATTTGCGCACGAGGAGCTTTTGTTTCTGCGGCACGTGATTAGCAAGTCTGGCAACGACGCTCGATGCCATGTTACCCAACGTCACCGACGAAGAAAGCCTCGATGTAAGCGAGTACCTTCAACGCACCGAAGAAGCCCAACAACTTGCGCGTCTCCGTATGAAGAATCAACAGACGACCGACAGCCACCGTTACAACCTTCGACGACGCTTCGTGGAATATCAGCCCGGTGAACGTGTTTGGGTGTGGACGCCGATACGCCGACGTGGACTAAGTGAAAAGCTTCTGCGACGGTACTTCGGACCGTACAGGGTAGTTTGACGTCTCGGCCCACTTGTTTACGAGGTTGTCCCCGACGGCATCACGAACTCTCAACGACGCCGATCGCGACCTGAAGTCGTGCATGTCGCGCGCCTCAAGCCGTTTTATGCGCATTACCAAACTGAAACAGTGTTTTTTTGTATTCTTGTTGTATCGTAATTTATTCATTGTACTTTCTTGCATTATTATTGTCATTCATCTTTAATTAAAGCATCGGGACGATGCCTTTTTTTCAGAGGGGCGCAATACCACGTTCCATTTCCCAAGTTCTTGTTATCGTCCCAAAACACCACACGATTCTCAGCGCAAACCGCGCCTGCAGTTTTCGAGAAGGTTCCGGACTGTAGTAGATGATTTCGATAAGATCACACCCACTGTGCGAACGGAACATATTGTTCTGGAACCTACGCCACCGCCAGCGATCACGCTAGAACATTCGACGGCAAGAGTATAAATGCCGACGCGCTTCGCCGCTTGTCAGTTGTTGATCGAAGGCCGATGCTCCGTTCGCCGCTATCAGTCCGAGACTGCTATCTGTGCGAGACTGCTGCTGTAATTGGACTTTCCAATTACCGGGCACAGGTTCGCCCAAATAAACAGTTAAATCCCAACACGAAGTCTCCTGTCTTCGGCCACGTCACGACCCCATGACAATATAGTACACGAAAGACAGAAAGAAAACCAAGAAAACTTGACAAAATCTGACAAAATAAGTATGAGAAATTTGGCATCTAGGACAGACATATCAATAAAACCCGCTGACAAAGGAGGAGCAATTGTAGTCCTTAATACAACCAACTACTTACAAGAAGCATACCGCCAACTAGACGACTCAAGATTTTACGAACGCCTCCCAGGTGATCCGACAGACGAATACAAACGTATCGTATCAACAGAACTAAAGAAACTGTTGGATGCACAAAAGCTAACCAACTTTGACCACAAAGTGATGCAAGCAGCATACCCTCGTCCAGGTCGCTTCTACATCCTCCCAAAAATTCATAAACCCGGTAACCCAGGTCGACCAATCATATCAGGCATCGGTACCATAACTGAACCCATATCAGGGTACGTGGACAAACTAATAAGCCACATTCCATGCGCCCTCGCGTCGTACATAAAAGACACCACACATTTTCTTCGAGACATTGCAGGTATCTGTGTGCCGAAAAACTCGTACTTGGTTACTCTTGATGTCTCTTCATTATATACAAATATTCCTCACGATGACCGCATGGCTGCATTACAAAACATGTACACAAACCATAAACAATCTAACACCCCAGATTTCTCTGCCATTGCAACTTTGACGAGGACAGTCCTCAAATTAAATTCATTCGAGTTTAACCAAGAGTATTTTCGACAAATCAGCGGGACCGCTATGGGCACAAAAATGGCACCTAATTATGCCAACATATTTATGGGAAAGCTAGAATCTTAATTTGTTGCACAAGGTTCCTTGAAACCAGTGTTATAGAGAAGATACATAGACGACATCTTTCTTATTTGGACCCACAGCGAGGACGAACTTCTCAGCTTTATCGACACTTACAATGCTGTACATCCGAACATACACTTCACACACACATACTCGCAAGTAACCGTAAATTTTCTAGATGTTACCATAACGATAGAAGAAGAGAAGCTCTCTACAACCCTATATTGCAAACCAACGGATCGACAACAATACTTCCATTACCAAAGCGATCACCCACGCCACTGTAAAAACAGTATTCCATACAGCCAGGCTCACCGGCTTAAGCGAATCTGCTCTAGAGACGCTGACTTTGACACGAGCTCACAGAGGCTAAAACTTATGCTCGAGAAACAAAAATACCGCTCACATGTAAATAATGACACTGTTCAAAAAGCGAGAAAACTAAAGCGTGAAGACTTACTTATGAAGCGACCACCACGAGAAGACCCACAACGAACAAACTTCTGCTTGACTAACAGCACAAACTTCCCCAATGTAAACAAAATCCTTAAACGACATTACAACATTCTGGAACAAAGTGAACGTCTGAAACGCTCATTCCCATCCGCTCCAGGCGTCATTTACGGACGACCACGTAAACTCAAAGACAAGCTTGTCCACTACCAAATTAACACATCACCCCCCAATAATTCATGGCGCCCTTGTTTAAAGCCACGATGTCTTGTATGTAAGGCGATGCGAGAAACAAAGCAACCAGCACGCAATCCAAGTTTTCGACTAACATACGAGGAAACCTAACATGCGATTCCTCTAATGTGGCATACCTACTCGAATGCAACGTGTGTGGTATGCAGTACATCGGACAAACAGAAACACATTTAGGATTCGCTTCAATAATCACAGAGCCCATGCTAAATCAGCCCCAAGTCTACCTCTATCAAAACATCTCAATCTTCCCCACCATGCATTCGACAAACTAACAGTAACGCTCTTAGAGACGGGATTTAAATCAAATCGAGAACGTGAACAACGAGAGTCGTACCTTATCCACCGATTTAACACCCTTGATAGAGGAATAAATGAGAATCTTGGTACACTTGCAGCAATTAAAGCATTAGAAAACAATAACGGCAACAATGAAAATAGTAACTGAGTTCACGGCACTGCAGCTGCGAAGGGCACTGGACAACCCAAAACAATTCCAAGTGTAACTACTCTTCCTAAGTGCAGCTGTCGTCTGTTTCCTGTTTTATTTCACTACCCAATCAATTGTGACATGCATGACATGCCCAACAGCAACCCTGTGCACAGCCGGGAGGCCCCCACTACACGCGTAATCCAGAAGCAGGCAAGGAATTCGCATTGCACCCGCTTGCACAGCCTACCGCAATACGGGGCACCCCTCTTTTTACGACGAAATGTTGACAGGGCGCGGAGTAGTTAAAGGCTTAGAACTTCCTAAAATGCCCACTTACCAGCCTCTGCCACAATACGCGGCACCCCTCCTTCTACGACGAATTGTTTACGGGACCCCGAGTAGTTGAAGGCTTAGGACTTCCTGAAAAGCTCTTTCTTGCCCCACACCGAACCGCCAGTGCCAGGAGGGGCCGTCTGATCGGGGGGAATGCGTTAGTGAACGGAAACATACACAGACCGCTGACATCAGAAAGGTGAAGGGGAGAAGGGGGAGAGAGATGAAGGGGGAAGTGGAGGGAAGAGTGGGGGGGGGGAAGTGGAAGAAAGAATGGAAGGGGGGCACCTGAGGGGCGTTCACCGTATTTTCTTTTTCTCTTCTTCTCTTTTTTCTTTTCTTTTTCTTTCCTTTTTTTCTTTTCTGTCTTCTTTTCCTCTTTCCTTGCCCTCCGATTTGAGATTGTATAAAGCTGAGCACCAACAAACTGTATCTTTAATCCTGATGAAGGCCAGACTCTAGGCCGACACTGACGCTTCAGTGTGTCACTGCTTTGAGCGAGCGTTCCATTCTCTTTGTATCCCTGACGGTCGGTACCAACCACGGAGGAAGGAAAGGTAAGGAGAGGACCTGACGTCACTCGTTGCGAAGCCGCGATGAAGCCGGAAATCGGCCATATTGACTAGGCAAATTCTCCTCTCTTGTTTACATGTGAATGCGAAGCAGAAGGCGCGACTCCCTCTCTGTCTCAAAAAGCACGTGGCCTGCGCGTCGCGTGCGTCGGTGCTATCCGAAACCAAAGGAACGGGTTTCAACACGCTGTCTTGCCGCGATACGGTTGACGAAATCTCTGCGTATGGCTGTTGTACTCTTGCATTACCTGCGTTAATGATAAACACGGCAAGTTGCACGTTAAGCTTCTTTATTATTTTATGTGTTCTTTGTGAAAATAAAGATTATATTTCGGACATTGCCGCACGACGAACCAGGCACCGAAATTTGTACAGCTTCTTTCAGATCAGTTTTTCCCCCTTTTGCGCTTCTCTTTAGGTTTGATGAAATTTTCGGTCAGGCTGTGGGCTAGACACAACGATAAAAAAAGAAAAAAAAATGTCTTCCCTGCAATAAACCTGGAGGTCCGTAACTATGCCAGTAAAGTGGGCTCGGTGGCACCGGCACCGAGTGGGCTCGGTGGCACCGTCCAGGCCGCCATGAAAAACCACTTTCTTCTTCTCGTACAGACGCTGCTCGGACTGGAGGGGCCACTGCTAGCTGCGACCGGTTTTCGAGAATTCGGCAGTATGACTCGGGAACGTCGGCTGTCCTGCATCGAAAACAGCACCCCGCTGTGCTGTTATCACGGCCGACGGCGGTAATCCTTCTTCCTGTGAATCCAGCTATTTGGACTATCGCACCGCACCATCCCTTCGGCCAACCAGGGACAGCAGCGACATCGGACGAAACGCACAAAAGGCCCCATCAGTCACGTGCTCCCTTCAGTGGGCTCGGTAGCACCGTCAAGGACGCCATGAAAAACCACTTTCTTCTTCTCGTACAGGTTAGAAGGGACTATCTATTTTCTAAGTGTCACAAAAGTGATGTTCTTTGCTTTGTGGTGCTGCCGAGCCCTGAGTGTATTTTGTGTTACGTTTATGAATCGTTCAGCATTGCTCGCTCACTGTTGTTGTTGCTTAGTGGTGATATAGAAGAAAATCCTGGCCCAAACACGCTCGACGAGATCCTAAAAGTGGTTACAGAAATTAAAACTTCGCAACTAACATTGGAAGAATGATTGCAAGGAGTTCAATCCAGAGTGGCAGAGATAGAAGGTACTCTAGCATCGATAAAGCAGTACCATCAAAAAGTGGAGCAGTGCGAGCAGTATGTCGCCACAATGAGTAAGGACATCAGGACTCTGAGCAAAAAAATAGACGACATGGAAAACAGAAGCCGCAGGAATAACGTTATTATTTACGGGTTGGAAGAAAGACTGAATGAAAATAGTACCAATTTAGAACAAGCGGTAGTGAAAGGAGTGTTCAAAGACTAACTCGGGGTAGAAACAAGATCAGTCGAGCGTGTAAATCGCATTGGAAAGAAAAGACCAAACAGTACAAGACCTGTAATTATGAGGTTTTACAACTTCACAGAAAAGATGACCATTCTGCGTAACTGCAAGAAGCTCAAAAATAGCTCGATATCTATATTGAAAGACTTCTCGGCCTCAGTACGTGAAGTGCGCAGTAACCTTTGGCAGTCTTCTAAAGCAGAGCGCAATGCGGGCGATAAGGTAACACTACTATACGATAAGCTCAAAGTGAACGATCAACTGTACCTATGGAATGATGAACAAAAATGCAGACTGCCTTTGAACAGTGTGCGTCACGGCGGCGCTGGGAAGTCCAAGGACCACAACGCATGACGAGTACGGGTTGTGAATTCACTGTCGTTAATAAGTTTTAATGCAAGGAGTATTGTGAATGAAGTTGCAAAACTAGAAGATATACTGCTCATTCATTCTCCTGACGTTGTGTGCATAACCGAAACATGGCTACACGGCGTTATTCATGATTCAGAAATAGTTCCTCCCTCCTATTCTCTTATACGCACCGACCACGATAGTCGCGGCGGTGGAGTCGCTACTGCAGTGCGTAAGGGTTTATCGTTTCGTAAAGAGCAAGGCATTCCAGACCATGAAAGTGTGTGGTGCACTGTATATGCCCATGAATCGCCCGTGCTGATTGGTGGTATTTATAGGAAGCCAAACGCGTCTGACGAATACATCAAAAAATTCACGACTTCCTTCATGGCAAGTTGAAAGACCGTACTAAGTTAATTCTTGCCGGGGATTTTAAGTTGCCCACTATTGACTGGAATACACTGACAGCTGGTAAAAGAGATGTTTCTAGTTCTGAGCTGCTTTTGAACATAGCATTTAGTTTTTCATTATCTCAGCTTGTCACAGAACCAACGCGCATTCAGGGGCACACGCTTTCAATACTAGACCTTGCATTTATCTCTAACCCTCTAACAGCTGATGTCACACTAGAAGAGGGCATATCTGATCATAAACTTGTTCTTCTAACAATCACTATCGGTCACAGCGTACCAGTTCCTAAATCACGCGTAGCTGTTAAAAACTACAATAGACCTGATGATGTCAGCCTTATTGACTACCTCGAAGTAGCGCTAGAAACGTTTTCTATTGAAAATCACCACACAGTGAATAATCTGTGGCTTAAACTAAAAGATATAATAAAATATTGTGAGGAAACATTCGTACCCACGCGACTCAAACGTACAAAACGCAGAAACCCGTGGATTACGCGTGGTGTGATCCACCTGAAAAGAAGGCTACAAAGAATTCGAAGGAAGAAACGTAATCCTGACGATATCCGCCGACTTTCGGATGAGCTAAAGGCATCTATTAGGAACGCAAGAGACGTTTTATTTTCAACGACTAAAACAAGTTTCATGACACAGCATCCACAAAAGTTTTGGCGCTATCTATCATAGCCCGCGGACCACGTTACTCAAATCGATACCAACGGGACTATTACGGATGAAGCTCTCACTATTGCCAACACGTTTAACAGGTACTTTTAGTCGGTTTTTACACGCACTTCTGCGTCTGCTCAAAACAAAACTGTGCTAGATTCTGCGTTATCAATGTCGGAACTAGTCATAACTCATGATGGAATACTTAACTTGTTGCAGATTGACGTCAAGAAACGTTCAGGCCCTGACGATCTTTCAAATGCCTTTCTACGGCGCTACGCAAAACAAATAACTCCCTTTCTACATGCAATTTTCGTATCATCGCTTAAAAAAGCCACACTGCGGACGGACTGGCTTCGTGCCAGGGTCCTTCCTATTCATAAAGGGGGTAACAAATTACTTGTGACCAGTTACAGGCCGATTTAACTGACTAGTTCTTGTTGCAAGCTAATGGAGCATATAGTCAACAAGGCAATCACCACTTACTTAGAAGATAACAACCTACTTTACTCCAAACAACACGGCTTTCGAAAAGGGCTCTCTACCATAACCCAACTTCTCGAAATAGCACATGACTTTGCTACCGTAATTAACTCAAGACTTCAATGTGACGCAATATTCATAGATTTCTCCAAAGCATTTGATAAGGTGCCCCATCAAAAACTAATTGACAAGCTGAAGATTATCGGGATTGAAACCAACATAGTACACTAGATAGCCGCCTACCTCTCAAACCGCAGTCAGCACGTTAAAGTAAACGACGCTGAATCTGAAGAGTTAGACATTTACACGGCGGTCCCAAAGGGTCTGTGCTAGGCCCGATTCTTTTCCTAATTTTCGTTATTGACATTCATTGTCCTGTTGAACCTGACGTCACAGTTAGACTGTTTGCTGACGACAGTGTCATTTATACCACAGTACGAGCGATCGACGATCAGTTGCGGCTTAATACCTCCCTAACTAACATTTCAAGATTGTGTCAAGAATGGGGAATGGAAATAAACGTAGAAAAAACTTCGTATATGTATATGTGACGTAAGAAGGCAGGGATGGTTGGGAGAAGTAGAAGAGGAAGAAGTGCTTGAGAATAAACATGGGGTATGCGTAAGGCATTGTTCTTGCCTTACGCAAATTACCCTCAAGCGAATCATTAGCAGTTATCATTACAGATTCGTTATCAGTTTGTAATGCACTTTCTACGGCAGTAAATTCAGAGCTGATGAATACGTTTCGGCATTTAGTACCGAAAAACGTAAAAAAACTGCATTTGCTATGGGTACCAGGCCACCGCGGATTATATTTGAACGAAATGGCGGACTCTTTAGCAGCAGTATCCCTGGGTGGGCCCACCATCCCAGTTTTGCCAGATACGGCTTACGTAACCGCGCTAAGGTTCCGAAATGCTTGCCTGCAATGGGGAAAAGGTAATTTGGATAAATTTAAAGATTTCGAGCATTTGAGCTATTGCTGGAATAAACAGTGGTGTGTATCTCGCCAGTTAGAGGTCACTTATACCAGATTGCGCTGTGCAGTTCCACAACTAAATTATTATCTTAATAAAGCTCAGCTCAAGGCGTCACCGCTATGCATTTGGTGCAACGAAATTGAAACAATTGAACATTTCTTTTTATTCTGTCATCGTTATTCTTATCAGAGAAAAAGATTTTTAGTAGCCCCATTTCAAAAGCTAGGAATACAAGTAAATTTACCAGTAATTTTATCACTTGGCGGAACTTCATTTGGTTACTGCCACAGGGATGTATGCTCCACTGTGTTTGATTACATCAACGCAACTAAAAGATTACCATGCTAGACCTTTTCAGATCTTTATTTTATAATTCGTAGTTATGTCTTTAAAAAACAAAAGATGGTTTGACCGCTTGCTCAGCACACATTTTTGTTTTTTGGTAGTATTATTTTAAGCTACTTTTTCAGATTGGCTTCATTTTCAGTTTAGTTTCATTTAAGTATCCTGCCGCCCGGTTCTTGGCCCATTCCCCTTTGTGGGTAAGCGCCACCATCAAAGGTCATCAGCATCAGCATCAGTATGAGCCAGGCCACGTCACCCATTCATCATAAGCGTCACACAAGTCGACAGAATGAAGACCTTGCAACCACTTCATCGCTCGGCCATCATCATCGAAGACCTCAGCGAGACGCAGTGACCGAACACGGACCACAGAAGAACGCGGACCACCAAGACCACCAAGCATCATGACAGCACCATCAGACGACCTTGACATCCACAAGTACACCGGATCAGCGGACGACGGACCCGTACAGGACTGGTTCAAACTGTTCGAGCTCCATGCCGCCGCTGCTTCATGGTCGGAACGGGAGATGATCACCAACTTTACCGACTACATCTCCGGTGAGGCATTTAAGTTTTACCTGATACACATATTCGAAAACGACGAATCATGGCAAAAGATCAGAGAAAAGATGATTGCCCGTTTTAACGACTACGACAAGGACTTCCTCATTACCGGCCATCTGCATAAAACCACACGCGACCGTCGCAGTCCACGCTTATTTCTCAAGGAACGTAGCTTTCCACCAGGTTTCCCTTCACGAAAGCCGGTATTTTCAAAGTCGTCGCTCCAGCACACGACACGACACGTTGCTTACCCACCTCATGCACTTAATTTTTCGTCTCGAATACGTGGTCCACCACCCGGTTTTCCATCATGCGGCTCTTCAAGCGTTCCTGTCACTCACCGTTTGCCTCATAAGGACACCATGTTCACGATAGACGAGTTGACGCATCGCACGTCGCACGCTACCAGGCGCAAGAATCACTCGCAGTAAACAGCGAAAAGGAAGCCCCTGAAGAGCTTCCTGCCATTTCTACGGCACCGCAGACTTGCCAAAATCTGCAGTTCAAACCTAGTAATGCCATGTCACCTATAGGGCCCACATGCAGACTTCACCAATTCAAGAATCGAACAAATTCAGAAGTACATGATACATCAAACCTCTTACAGAGTTGTCTTTCGGAAGCGTGCGTAATGAACCACGTCACCGAAGCCTCTGAAGAGCCTGCTAGCGATGAGGACGCATTACCAACTATGCCCGACAAGCAAGACACCGATTCACCAAGCATCAGCTGTCGACAGGACACGTCCAATACCGAAGGAAATGAATGACCCATTCCGGAAAGGGCGTCACTACAGCCATCTCTTGAGCAGCTTCAGGAAAGCAAGCAAAGCCAAGTTCATAAACTCATGCTACAACGAGAGAGACTGCAACGAGGGCACCGACGAACGCAAAATTCAACGGAAGCGCGCTCACCAATAAAAGAACATCGGAAAATAAGATCTCGAAAACAAAAACCAATTCAAGACGTCAGACACTTTCGCACAAAGAAAAGTCACCAGAGACACTCCCTGCCTCAGCTATTACACCGACTGCACCACCACAGAAAACGCCGACAAAGACACGGAAGCACTGCTTGCACACCGCAAGCACCCAGACACTTCGTCACTGTCTGTCAAAAAGCACGAAAGCAAGAAGCACTGGGATGGCACCATTCACGACGAAAAATACAACCCCGACGACATCCGAACTTCAAATGCTACAGGCACTCCCAACCTTGTCCGTTCTTCACAAAAACTCAACCGATGTCATCATCAGTTCAGATTTCCAGGGTGTGGTTATGCCATCCAGGACGCAACAGTCAAGCTCGTCCACCAGAGTCGTCATAGAAATCACCGGACTACTCCCTCAGCCTTGAAGATTCAGTGAGATTGTGAAACTCCGTCGGGATGTGAAATTGTGAACTTGGCCATTGTTTTGTTTATTCTCTTCTTCAATTTGTTGTAGTTTGTAACCGGTGCCATCTTTCGGGGGGAGGGGGAATCCTGTGACGTAAGAAGGCAGGGATGGTTGGGAGAGGTAGAAGAGGAAGAAGTGCTTGAGAATAAACATGGGGTATGAGCCAGGCCACGTCACCCATTCATCATAAGCGTCACACATATATAACCCGAAAGAGAGCACCCTTAAAATTTGCGTATCATTTAAATGGACTACACGTAGCAGAGGCCGCTTCGGAGAAATATTTGGGTGTTACCATCACAAACACATTAAAATGGGATGTTCACATTAACCAGACGTGCACAAAAGCGTACAGACAGCTGGGATATCTTCGCAGGAAACTCGCTCTAGCCCCTTCCAAAGTTAGACTAACAAGTTATAAATGCCTTGTACGACCAATACTCGAATATGGCAGTGTAATCTGGAATCCGCATCAAACTTACCTTCTTAACCAGCTGGAGGGTATACAAAATAAAGCGCTCCGATTTGTGTATTCTCAGTATTCTCGAGATGTCAACATAACCGCGCTCCGCAATAGGGCAAGCATTCAAACACTGGCGATCCGGCGACGCATAGCTGCAATAAAATTTTTTATCTGCTTTATCATGACAACATTAACATCAACAAACACGAGTACTTGAAACCACCATATCAGCGCTCCGCCAGAACAAACCACGACAAGAGTATCAGGCCTTTAATCTCCCGTTGCAATTCATTCAAGTATTCCTACTTTCCGTCAGTAAAAGAAATATGGAATAACGTGCCACGTGATATAGTGTCCTCAGAATCTCTCGAATCATTCACTGCCAATCTTGAAAAGTTTTTGGATCAGTAAATTGCAGCGTTGTAGAATAATGGCGCAACTTTTCATTGAATGTACGTTTTGATTTGTATGCCACTCGATGTTTCAATTCTCAGATCTGTGTCTAATATGCACTCTTTCCTGTTAGCCTGTGGTGTTTTTATTCTGTTTTATTTCTTGGTTCTTCGACTAGATGTACAGTTGTAATTTGTAATTGTTTAGAGTAGTCTGTACTGTTCTTTCTTATCTTTTCCCGTGTTCATTTTTTTTCTGTGGTCTAATGTGAAGATGACAATCTGTATAATTACTTCCCACTCCTGTATGAGCTTGTTAAGGCTTACAGTATCAATAAAAAATAATAAATAAATAAAGTCGGCGTTGGTGGAGCTTGTGTGCGCGGCAGCCCGTTGAGTTTGCGCCGGCCTCTTTGTTTTCGCCCCTCTTTTGTCCGACGCGCACTGATTCCTACGGATATCCCAAAGGCCATGATTTCATTAGGACGAAAGCAGCGAAGACCACCCGAAAGTGTGTGGAAATACGTCTCTAGTGTGATTCACGCGCACTAGTAGCTACGGAAGACGGAGACCAGGATCGCGTTAGAGCGAAAGGTGGGAAAGTTAGCCGAAGGAATGCGTGAGAAAAGGTCTGCGGGAAGCTTCACGCGTCAACACAGTCGTCAAGAACGGCAGGGAAAGCCAGCCAAATGCGAGGGAAGATGTCTCCAGGATAAGAGGAAAATAAAGAGAAGGCGCTTGTTTCTGTCTTCCTTAACTGGAACAGAGCTCAGCGCCGACCGTCAACCGGTAACTGTACAGGAACATGAAAAACAAGATTAGATTACAGTCTTAATAAGGGTCTCTGGACCACAAATGCGTCGTCCGTCGTCATAAGAAGCAACACCGCATAACTGTCACTAACCTGCAAGGCATTCATTGAACGAATTCTTGAGCACAGTCGTTATCTTCTATGATTGCTTTTCAGCATCATTTTGACGGACGCTGCAAATTCAGAGTACGTATAGGCGTGCTCATTCCGTGGTTTCTAGTTCAGACACCTGGTTACAACCACCACCGGGGGAAAATCGCGTAGCTAACAATGTGGCACAAAGAATGAATGCTGTCGAACACCTGCAGTACGCCACGGTTAGGTGTGAGGCCCATGAAAACGCACACACCGCCGCTGGACCACCTGAATGGTGCCGCACCGCACTACATCAATAATAAAAAAACGCCGCCATTGTGCCTAGTGAATACGGCCGCGTGTGACGTAATTTCCGCCACATTTTTTTACGCCATGCGACGGGTGAGCATGCCTTCTCCTTACCTTTCCTTCCTCCGTGGTACCAACAATACTGAGGTGGCCCAAAGAGCTTCGTCGCGCCCTCTGGTCCACTATAGGGAACCAACAATCGTCGACTGACGCCACCGTCGCGTTGACTTCCGCGCCACCAACGGAGATATTGCCAATCACGCAGGCGCTCTACCGCGCGTCAGCACCCTTGGAGCCTTTCTTTACACTGATGCTTGCGATCGTCACCGACGTCTCGTCTTCTCACAAAGTAACAGCTCCCACCAAGTTGCAGTGCCCAACGGAACCTTCTGTGTTTGCTCAGGAACTTCTCCAGTCAACAGAACCCGTACACAGCGCGCAAGCTACGCGTGATATCGCGGGTTCTGTATTGCGGTTTCTAGCCTGTCGAAAGCCTCGACATTTATTTTCAGCTATCGCTACTGCGGAAAGGACGCCGCTTGCTGGACAATAATCATGTGTTCGGCGTTCGAGAGACTGACCAGACTCCAATCACCGCCAAATGCCTGTCGGAGCAAAGCAAGCACGCATATGAAGTTTGCCTACACGTAAGTAAACAAAACTATGTTGCTAAAATATGCTTTGTTAAATGCGTGGTACGACGAGGCTTGAAAAATGTATTAACCGACTGTTGCCGTCGTTCAGTCTTTGTGCAACCCAACTTCATATTTATTTATTTTTGTTTGATCTTGGATTATTCCTAAGGCGCTTCCTGTTCTCTAATCCCTATTGGCAGTTGACGATTGAACTCCGAACAATAGAAAGTGGAATATGCTCCTGCCGTTATGACAGCCTGGACAATTGCAAACATTGCGCTGCAGTTGCTTCGTATATCAATGAATTTGAACATAAAACGTGCACAAGTGCGCCACAGGTCTTGGAAAGCCCCGAGGGAAGCCGCGGCTAAATGACAAGGCCAGCGTGGAAGAACTGTTTGGAAGTAAGATTCACTCGCTGCATTGCTGTTGCATCGCATGTGTGCTGCTAATATTTCTTGAATGAAACACCTTTTTTCCTTTTTTGTAGCTGTATTCATTGCTTAGCAAGAATGATGGTAGCACATATTAACTCAAAAGATATGTCACTTTTTTCATTTCGCGGTTTCTGGGGTTTTTTTTTATTATTATGCGCACACACCTTTTTTTTTGTATCTACGCTTTCCCCCCTTTGTAATGCCTCTTATCTCTTATCATCCTTGCAACTATAGCGATCTGTTATTGCATGTTTTTTTCTGTATATAGTTGTTACTTATGTTGTCCTGCACTGAGAAAACTCCCCGCAGGGGCGTCTGCGGAAGCAGATGTTTGGTGGGTAGCGACACCATGGACCCAAGCTAACGGGGGGGGGGGGGGGTTCGACCCCCTCCCACGCCTAGCCGTGCGTGGCTTTGCCATGTCCGGGGGAAAAGGAATCCTGGGGGTTGTGCTGACACTGGGCGATTGGACCTTTACGGCCCCCCGGCAGAGGCAACATACCTCTTTGGCCCCGGCTTCGCGTAGACGGCACCCCTGGGCTGACCCACAAAGGGGAAATCGGTAGTCGCCTTTTCCTGTCTCTCTCTCTCTCTCTCCTGGTCTTCGTCTTTTATCTCTTTCAATCTTTCCTGTCATCTCCTCACTTTTGTTTACTTCTATCCTCCAGGCGGCAAGGGTTAAACTTATGTATTTATTTATTTTTTTATTTATTTACTCTCAGGGCCAAGGGCATTACAGAGAGGAGTGGGGGGTAAAACACTCTACAGGTATACAATGCAGCAGGAGTGTGGTTACACATATGAAACATATTTGAAATATCCGCATAAACTGGAAAAATAAACAAACAATAACAGAAAGGAAAAATCAACAGGCGCAAAAAACATTTGCCGTACACGGGAACAACCGAGCAGGATTTACACAAAAACGCGGAATTCGCGAAAAAAAAATCTGGTAATATGGCCACTAATAGCCACTTTGAAATTGGCTGGATTAATTATTGAAGCAATGCAGGTGGGGAGGTGGTTCCAGTCCGAGCTGGTTTTAGGAATAAATGAGTTGAAATAATAGTTTTTCCGGCTGCTGGGTACGCCAACCTTGAACTGATGGTCGTTTCATGTCGAATGATAAGTGGGAGGAAAAAGCATCGAATCTTTGAGCGTTAAATTGGCGTGATAAATTTTATGAAAAAGACAAAGTCGTGATATTTTCCTGCGAACAGACAGATCAAGTAGGTTAAGGGAAGATTTCAAGGACGAGACGCTAGCCGTACGAAAATAGTTTGATAATATGAAGCGTGCGGAACGATTCTGGATAGCTTCGATATCATGAAGTAACAAGTTGATATGCGGGTCCCAGATCGACGACGCATACTCCAGCTTTGGCCGAACTAAAGTTTTGTATAAAACGAGTTTTATATCTGCTGAAGCAAGAGCAATATTTCGTCGTAAAAAACCGAGCATGCGGTTAGCGTCGCTTGTGATATGATCGATGTGTGTTTGCCAAGAAAGGTTATCCGAGATGTACACGCCAAGATATTTGTAACATGACACTTTGGTTAGGGGGTCGTGGTTGAGTATGTAAGTGCACGCTGTAGTATTATGTTTTTGACGGGTTACTCGCATTACTTTGCACTTATTTGTGTTCAGTTTCATTAACCATGTATCACACCAGGTAGAAATCTTATTAAGGTCAGATTGTAGCGCACTTTGGTCGGCGGAATCCAAAATTTCTCTGTAAATTACGCAGTCGTCCGCGAAGAGTCTAATAGTTGATGATAGTGTATTCGGCAAGTCATTAATATAAATTAAGAATAATAGGGGACCTAAGACAGAACCTTGCGGCACACCAGACGTAACAGAGCAGTGCGTGGAAATAAAGCCATTAGCAACAACGTATTGTGTGCGGTTACTTAGAAAACACTCTAACCATTTGAGAATATTTACATCTAGATTGATTGAGTTTATTTTATAAAGCAGTAGTTTATCACAAACGGTATCGAATGCCTTCGCGAAGTCGATAAATACGCAGTCGATAACTGAAGAACGGTCAGCGGCGCAAAATAGGTCGTTAGTGAGGCTAAGTACTTGAGTTTCACAGCAGTAATTTTTTCTGAAACCATGTTGGAGTTTGCTAAAAAAGGAATTGTTTTCGAGAAAGCGGACTAAATGGCTGTAGATAATGTGCTCAACAATTTTACATGGTGCACTGATGAGTGATATGGGTCTGTAATTGATGGGATTGTGAGTGTTACCTGTTTTGGGCAAAGGAACCACCTTCCCGACCTTCCAATCCTGTGGTATTGCAGAAGTTTCCAGAGACTGTGAAAAAATGTTACATAGAATTATAGCGGATAACATTGCAGTATTTTTTAAGAATTTGGGGTTAATACCATCATCTCCGTGGGAGAAAGGTTTCAGATTCCTTATCAATTTGGCAACACCCACCCAGTCTATGATTAATGGATCCATAGGTAAATAATTGCAGGCAGGGAAAGGGGACAAACAGTATGGCGTACAGGTCACAAATACCGACGAAAATGCCGTATTTAAGGCTTTGCAGCACATTTCACTTGGGATCATACAGTCGTCTTCAGACATCAGTTCAATTTTCTTTTCACTTTTTCCGTTGATGGTTAGCCAAAATCTACGGGGATTAGTTCTAAGCATAGAGGGGAGGGTAACTTCAAAGAAAGAACGCTTAGCCATGGCAAGCGTGTGCGCATATTCATCGGCTGATTCATTGTACGCAGCCCATCGGTCAGTTGACCTCGAGCGTTTGGCTTTCCGAAAAAGGCGCTGCTTTTTATTGCGTAGTGGCTTTAGGGTCGGTGTGAACCACGGGGATTGAACAGTATTCGTTATTCTACGCAGTGGTACATAGTGGTCTATTAACTCAGACACCTTGGATTTGAACCGATGCCAGTTTTCGTCTACAGAACGCTGATCAAAATTTTGAAACAGTTCTTTGGTGAATATTTCAAGCTCCCTATTTATTGCAGCATAGTCTGCACGTTTATAGTCTCTGAATATTTTGGAGGTTTTCTGTCGTCTGGGATTCCTGTTGGGAATAGTAAAGTGAATTGCTGAATGGTCACTGAGACCAGGTATCACAGAAAGGGATGTAACAAGATCTGCGTGAGTTGCGAGGACTAAGTCTAGAATAGTTGAGCTGGTAGTAGTAACACGGGTCGGGTACTTGACAAGATGTATTAGATTGAAATCTGAGCACACACTGACAAAAGATGCGCTTTCAGATGAGCTGGAGCAAGCACTTGGTTGGGGTAAACACCAAGAAATATCGGGCAGATTGAAGTCTCCCAGAACAAAGAACACTGCAGCAGAAAATCTAATATGTATCTTATTTAAAACATCATGAAATGTCTCGGAAAAGCCTGAAGAAGAATTTGGAGGCCGATAGCAGGCACAAAGAATGTAGTCTTTGTGGTTCAGGCGAATGCACACTCAAACTAATTCTAGTTCAGAAGCGACATTAACTTTGAAAGACACAAATTAATTTGATACCGCAATTAAGACGCCTCCGCCAGAACGGCTACCCCGGTCGTACCGATAAAGAACGTCGTTTTTTGCACCATGCAAAACTTCCCTGCTATCCATTTTCGCTGACAACCAAGTTTCCGTCAGTATGATTACATCTGCCAGGCACGCATGAACAAGGGATAATAATTCGTCACGCTTGTTCATTACGCTCCTTACATTACAAAGGAGAAAGGAAATTTCCCGCTCAATAGCATCAGCCTGTGTGCGCACACCTAGCTACGTTGAAGACTGACCTTCACTTTTGTTTGGGGAACACAATCCGGCTTGGCCCAGACTATTATGATTACTTCGGCAGTTTTGAAAGCGCCCATCCTTTAGTCCAATTTCAACAACACGATCGGTAATGCTGCAATACACATAGCTCTTTTGTCGATTACAACTTTGTTGTACTTCAGAGAAAATGGCTGACTGGTGGCCTTCGCGAAATCCAGCAGCTTTTTACGTACGGTGCGCGTTGCCTGACAAAAGTCCTGAGCAACTGAAATGTTTGTACCGCGTAGCTTGGACTTTTGTGAAAAAATTGATTCTTTCGTTTTAAAAGACGCAAAATGGACGGTGATTGGCCGGCACTTATTTTCGACAAACGCTCCTAATCTGTGCGCACGATTAATCGCTTCATCGGACAATTGTATTTTGAACTTGTCAGAAAGAATTCCCCTAATTTTATCTTCTGCTTCAGCCCACGTCTCTTCCGCACAATCAGATATTCCATAGAATACCAAATTTTCTCGTCGTGCCCTTTCTTCAAAATCATCTAGCCGTGATTGTAGTGTGGCGCTTTCATTACGTACAGCTGACGTAATCATCGCGTCCAAATTCGCTTTATCATGTAGTGCGTTAAAGGAACTTACTTTTTCTTCAACAGCGGCAAGACGCATTGTTAAGTAAGATAGCTTGGTGTCAAGAATTCGTTGGTTTTCTTTTACCTCATTGATAGATTCCAAAAGCTGGTCGTGCCGCTCGTCTAGGTGCTTAGTAAGACGGTTAATTGCAGACAAGACTTGGCTAGTTTCAGCTGCAGGGTCCAGTTTTGGGGGACCAGGGTTAAGCTCAACGTCGCCTCCTAGTACAACAAGTTTAACAACATACACAATGTCATAAAACTCAGACACTAAAACATGTGGGCACGGGAATAGCAGCAGGCAGATATTATCGGATATTTTCGAATAGAGCGAGGGTACAGTACCAACCTGAACAAAAAAGCAGAAAGGGTTTTTAGCGACCATCGTCGCTGCTTCCATTCCATGCCCACTGAATTGTGGCGAAGTCGGAAGGCGGCTTAAGTAGGCCATGCTGGATGCGGTCGATGTCCCTCTGGCGGCTTGGGCAGCGTCCCCTTGCGGAGACACGTATGGAGGCAGGTCACATGGCGCAGAATGAATCGTTGTTATCTCCAGGACCGGGCTTTTCTCAGCAGCATTTGGGTGCGCCGAAGTCATGGCGCAGACATAACGGCACGTGTGAAGAAGTGCAGCCAACTGAACGAAAAAGCAGAAAGCGTTTTTAGCGACCATCGTCGCTGCTGCCATTCCATGCCCACTGAATTGTGGCGAAGTCGGAAGGCGGCTTAAGTAGGCCATGCTGGATGCGGTCGATGTCCCTCTGGCGGCTTGGGCAGCGTCCCCTTGCGGAGACACGTATGGAGGCAGGTCACATGGCGCAGAATGAATCGTTGTTATCTCCAGGACCGGGCTTTTCTCAGCAGCATTTGGGTGCGCCGAAGTCATGGCGCAGACATAACGGCACGTGTGAAGAAGTGCAGCCAACTGAACGAAAAAGCAGAAAGGGTTTTTAGCGACCATCGTCGCTGCTGCCATTCCATGCCCACTGAATTGTGGCGAAGTCGGAAGGCGGCTTAAGTAGGCCATGCTGGATGCGGTCGATGTCCCTCTGGCGGCTTGGGCAGCGTCCCCTTGTGGAGACACGTATGGAGGCAGGTCACATGGCGCAGAATGGATCGTTGTTATCTCCAGGACCAGGCGTTTTTCAGCAGCATTTGGGTGCGCCGAAGTCACGGCGCAGGCATAACGGCACGTGTGGAGAAGTGCAGCCAACTGAACAAAAAAGCAGAAAGGGTTTTTAGCGATCATCGTCGCTGCTGCCATTCCATGCCCATTTAAGTTACCCAACCTTGGGTAGTTACTTGGGTTAGTTACCCAACCTTGGGTAGTTATATTCGGTTATAGCGGCGATGCATGGCTGGCGTCTTCAAGTGTTTACTATTCAACCTTGTAGCGTCTCCTTGTTGGGCTCGGTGGTGGGTGGCCATCATCGCCGCCGAACTTTAAACGATCTGTATGGCTAACTTTTTCCCCCTCTCCCTGATCGCCGCCCGAAAAGGTGGCGCACCGAAGACCCGTTCCTCCTTTCAAAACCAAAGCAGTCTTTCTCCAAGTTTCATGTCAGACAAAGCCAGAAAGAAAACAAAACAGCCCGAGCAATGTCACCCTTTTTTGTTTCAAAAACACTCACAGAAGCAATCGGCCCAGGATATCGTGTAACCAAGTTGGGAAGCGGCGACCTCCTTTTGGAGGTTCGCGACAAGCTGCAATATGATAATTTACCTAAACTGGTAGATATTGGTGATGTGCCAGTTTCCGTAGGCCCCCACAGGTCCTTCAACACAGTCCGCGGTGTCATCTCTGATGACGACCTTCTTGGATCATCAGAGAGCGAATTATTGGAAGGCTGGCAAGACCAAAATGTAGTGAAGGTTCAAAGAATAGTAATGCGACGAGACAAAAAAGAAACACGAACGAAACATATAATTATCACCTTTGGTACTAGCGATTCACCCGATCCAATCGACGCCGGCTACTGCAAGCCTCGAGTGAGGTCCTACATACCAAAATCTCGTAGGTGGTTCAAATGTCAGCGCTTTGGACACGGTTTGCAAAACTGCAGAGGGCGCGCGACTTGCGCAAACCGTAGCTCCAACGAACACCCATCGGACAATTGTACTGCTGCAGCCCACCGTGCAGATTGCGAAGGAGACCATCCCACCTACTCACGAAAGTGCCCATTCTGGAAAAAAGAAAAACAAATCCTTCAACTCAAAGTTAAATTTAATCTGTCTTTTCAAGAGGCGCGCCAACAAGCACTCTCCTTCTTTTGCAGGTGTGACGCGCCAGGGCGCCATGCTACATCTTCCTGCGTCTGCGAATGTGACACGAAGTGTGACTACGGTCGCGGCATCTGCGCCCAAAGCTTGACTAGCCTGTGCTGCTCCGCCTCCTGCCAAAGAGGTTCAGCAGACTTCAGAGTTTGCCGGACCCCGGACCACTGCACCTGCAGTTGCGTCCGAAACTTCAATGATTGTGCCTGCTCATCAGGCACCATCCGCCACCTCGCAGGAGGTGATAGATACAAGTCCCACTCCTCTGGTGCCTTACACGCCGAAGGATAGCCGCAACTTTTTGGAGCGCGCCACGAAAAAAAAACGTCAAATTACGGGGCCCCAAAAGGCCCTGTAACGTGAATTGACACTTCTTGTAAACACAGCACCACACATCTTTAAAATGACTCATATAATACAGTGGAACGTGAGAGGCTTACTGACGAACCTCGACGATATCCAAGATCTTTTACACAAACATGGACCAAAAGTGCTATGTGTGCAAGAAACACACCTAAAATCAAGACACACTAATTTTCTTCGAAATTACGTTATCTTTCGAAAAGACCGAGATGATGCTGTTGCCTCATCTGGTGGTGTTGCCATAATTGTTAATCAAGGAAGAGCCTGTACACTTTTACCCCTTCAGGTATCCCTGGAAGCAGTAGCAGTCCGAGCTGTCATCTTCAACAAATTGGTAACAGTTTGCAGTATATACATACCGCCACACCATCAACTGACTAAACACGAGTTTCAGTCGCTGATAGCAGAACTTGAGAACCGTATCTCGTCTTAGGGGACTTTAATGCTCATAGTAGCCTATGAGGTGACTTTCGCTGCGATGCGCGAGGTCACCTCATTGAACAGTTTCTTTTTTCTTCTGGTGCGTGCCTTCAAAATCGGAAAGAGCCAACATATTACAACATCGCTAACAATACATACTCTGCCATAGACCTCAGCGTAACATCTCCATCACTGCTGCCTCTACTTAAATTGAAGGTGATTAATAATCCATACGGCAGTGACCATTTTCTATCGTTATCAGCACATCAATAACAAATATATGTCCTGCACAGGTACCCAATTGACTCACCGACAAAGCCGATTGAGAACAGTATCAAAAATCGACTCTCCTAACTTGGACTGACATGGAGGGGTTAAGCGTAGAAGCTGCTGTGAGCTACTTGACAGCATTTTTGATTGATGCTGCAACGATATGTATACCCCAAACATGTGGACCATCAGACAAATGACGAGTCCCATGGTGGAATAATGAGCACCGTAATGCGCACGAAGAACAAAATAAGGCATGAAAGTTGCTTAGAGACTTGCCTTCAGTCGATTATCTTATAAACTTTAAGAAGATCAAGTCGCAAGGAAAAAGGGTGCGCCGGCAGAGGAGAAGAGAAAGTTGGCATAAATTCTTATCAGGCATTAATTCATACAAAGATGGGGCGAGAGTCTGGAACATGGTTTGTAAGGTAGCAGGAAGACAAGTACACACACTTCCTCTAGTGAACACACAAAGGGAGAGCTTGGAAGACCAGGCAAACACTCTTGGGGCGCATTTCCGGCAGTTCTCCAGCTCATCACACTATAGTAAAGTGTTCCAACGATACAAAACCAGAATAGAAAAACAGAGATTAAAGTTCAAAACCACAACACATGAAACATACAATGAACATTTTTGTTTGGCTGAACTACAAGCGTCACTTACCTGCTGCAATAAATATACCTCAGGCCTGGACCGTGTGGCATATGAAATGTTAAAATACCTGCCCACTGAAACCCAGAAAGCTCTCCTCTCTCTGTACAATGTGATATGGTCTTCCGGCGAGCTACCCTCAGCCTGGAAGAAAGCTATCGATATCCTATATTTAAACAAGGCAAGAACCCGGCCTCAGTTTCCAGCTACAGGCCAATAGCGTTAACCAGCTGTCTTTGCAACGTCATTGAGGAAATGATGAACAGGCGCCTGATGCACTTCCTTGAAATTAATGGCCTACTTGACCCATACCAGTGTCGGTTTAGAGAGGATCGGTCCACCACTGACCACCTTGTCCGTATCGAGGCACAGTTCGCGACGCTTTTGTTCAAAAGCAATTTTTTTTTCTGTGTTCCTCGATATAGAAAAAGGCATATTTGACACTACATGGCGCTTTGGCATATTGCGAGACCTGTCATATTTAGGTGTGCGGGGTAGAATGCTGACAATTATCGAAAGCTACCTGTCCAAACATACATTCCGTGTGCGAGTTGGCACTGTCCTATTTCGAGTATTTGTCCAAGAAACAGGAGTGCCACAAGGAGGTGTATTGAGCTGCACACTTTTCATAGTTAAAGTGAATTCCTTGTACCTGTCTCTCCCACGTAATATTTTTTACTGCATTATGTCGATGATGTGCAGATTGGTTACAAATCGTGCAACGTCTGAATGTGCCAACATCAAGTTCAACTAGGGTTGAACAAGATATCTCAATGGGCAAATGAGAATGGTTTTATACTCAAAGCGCGAAAAAGCACTTGTGTCTTGTTCAGCCAAAAGAGGGGCCTCAATCCTGACCCCGACGTTGACCTGCATAGGCAACCTCTGTCAGTGAAGACCGGACACAAGTTTCTTGGTCTCGTATTAGACGCTAAACTAACCTTCATCCCACACATCAGGTATTTAAAGGACAGGTGCTTAAAAAATAATTAACATTTTAAAAGTGTTGTCACGCACTACATGAGGTAGTGACGCGAAATGTCTGATAAATTTCTTTAAAAGCCTCATACGCACACGCCTAGATTACGGTGCTATTATCTATCAGCCGGAAACACCGTCAGCCTTGAAGATTCTCGACTCCGTCTACCGTCTAGACATTCGCCTCTCTACGGGTGCTTTCTGAACTAGCTCTGTGGAGAGCTTGTACGTGGATTCGAATGAATGGTCGCTCCTCCTACAAAGATGTTCCCGGTACTTTTTGTATTTTTTGAAGGTGAAGGGAGACAAGAAACACCCTTCCCATTTCACAATTAATTATTTGTCTTGTTCTGGCTTGTTCAAGAACCATCCTTCGTTTAGGCAGCCCTACGCGCTCCGTGTAAGCGGTCTGGCCGAAGAAACAGGTGTGCCTCTTCTTGAACACAGTTTGGTGGCTCCTGCAACATATCTGCCACCGCGGCAGTGGCAGCTTATAGAATGTGATGTCTCTTTTGTTGAGGTCACAAAGCACGCACCACTTGCACACATATATACATACTTCCTAGAACTACAACATAAATACACATGTCCTGAGTTCTTTACCGACGCGTCAAAGTCAAGCACTTCTGTGTCATATGCTGCGGTAGGCCTGCTTTTCCGAGGCCGGCGTTCTTAATCCTGATGCAAGTATTTTCACAGGAGAAGCTTACGCAATACTGGCAGTCTTAAACACATCACACAGATAAAATTACAAAAGGCGGTAATATACACAGATTCCTTAAGCGTGGTCAAAGCCCTGAAAACTAAAAAACACAAGAACCCCGTGCTGGTGTCGCTTTACTCACTTCTGTGCACACTGTACGCATCAAAACAGCACGTCGTTGTCTGCTGGGTTCCAGGGCACCGTGAGATACAAGGGAACGTATTAGCCGACAAGCTGGCTGCTTCCGCCATTGACATGCATCAATACCAATCCCTGAACTTGACCTAAAACGTTTTCTAAAACGAAAGCTCAGGGGGTGTTGGCACAGCACGTGGGATAAAGACACAGACAATAAACTCCATGCTATTAAGCCGTGACAAGGTTATTGGCCGCCACTATCAAAATCACGACACACAGAAGTAACACTAACAAGGCTTAGAACAGGACATACATTCTCTACATATTCATATCTTTTGTCTACCGGCAGTCCACCGTGTTGTAAGAAATGTGGAGAACCACTTACGGTTCTCCACATTCTCGTACAGTGTAATGAGCTTGATTCTCTAAGGAAAAAGCATTTTTTTCTGCCCTACCGACAGCAGCTCCCACTGCACCCTGGGATGCTCATCGGTAGGGATTCGTTCTTTAAACTGCATACACTTCTCACGTTTTTGAAAGATGTGCATAGCTTTCACCCGATATTTCGAGGTCATCCATAGCACGACCTCTGTACCATAGTCTTGGCTGAGATGACTACTTCTCCTCCATGGTATTAATACCATGACATTTCCATCCACTTTCACAGCACATATTTCACACCGCTGCCATGCTTTTATTACTTCCATGTTTTAACCCGCGCTAGCGCGAGAAATTTTAAGGCCCCTTTACATCCACGCATCATATCATTGTTCATATCTCTAGACTATTGAAATGGCGCTCTTTGGCCATCAATTGGCCCTTGCGCCATTAAAAAGCACTCATCATCATGTACTGAGAAAAATGATTGGATATTGCTTGATATGCAGCGAATTTTGTAATTCTCACTCCCAGTCTACAAGAGCCCCTTTGTGGGAAATAAACAGCCGGCACAGCTGTCCCCATCTTGTACATTGAAGTTATTTCCAGATATTCTTTCACCATTTACGGAGACACTTAAAGAAATGACTATAGGAGTGAGGCAGAGGTACATGTGCTGCAGATGTCAGGAACATATCTGAGGTCTCATGTAGCAGCAAAAAACTATGTACTACTGTTGACGCGAGAGCAGATGGAGTTTTACCAGAGAAATATTGTCTGTGAGTCACCATCAGACCTATGTAAGGCCACCGTGGGCCAGTAAAGCTGCGTAAGGTATGAGAACAATGGTGACAGAGAACATTAGCGCTCCTAAAGTTTATTGTTCATGCTTCCAACATTGGGTATGTTACTCTTATTTAGGTGGCACAAAGAAAAGAAGTTTCGAGTAAGCAGTGCGACAAGCCACACAACACTCCACGCCCGACGGAGCCACGAGGAGGTTGCCAGGGCCATCCTGAACTCGAGGCCATTTTCTAAGGAGACCACGGCATATGGTGCGTAAAATGGCTAGGTTTTTTAGGGGAGCCCTCTGAGTTTAAAACAATGACAGAAAAGAAGCCACATACTCTTTCATTTTTGTGTTTAGTCCTGTGCATTCCAGTTGTAGAATGCCAAGTTTAAGGTTATATTTTTCATTTTATTTCTTCAACTGGAGGACTTCGTAGAGAACCCGAGGCCCGTTTACAGTTTGAGCACCTGTTAGGGGTTGAAGTTGTAAAGGTGAGGCTAAACGAAAATTCATGTGCTCAGCACTTTACAATGAACAAACACTTCAAAGATAAAACCTCTGAAGAAAAACAAACAGTGCGAGGTCATTACGCTAAAACTTGCCTCCAGAAAAGGTCAGAGGTGTTTAAGATGATGACGCTTTCACTAGACTGTGAGACAGATATTGTGTAGGCTAGCCTGATTTGTCATCACCAGTGACAAGCTACAGAAATCATTCAGTTCTTGTAGTGCCTGGTTTAAATAATTTTTCTGTCTTTTTCATCATGCACCCATCTGTCGTTTGATCATTCACCCAGATCAGCCTTGGGTGTGTGGCAGCCCTGATGGCGTTTTCTGCCTCTCCGAAGAAACGTGCCTTTTAGAAATCAAATGCCACACAAGCGTAAGGAAAAAGACATGTTCAGCAGCTCAGGAGAGAGCATCCTAGATTACATCCAGGGGTCCGGCGGCAACCGAAAACTGAAGAAGACGCACAATTATTTCTCTCAAGTACAGATATTAATGTATCTGTTCAATGTACGCAAGTGTTTTTTATGTATATTGCAGCAGGCACAGTGTTGCTCTTGAAGTCAGCTGGGATGACATTTTTCTTCACGAGAGCGTCCCAGCCTTTGAAAATTTTTATTTCACTAACTTTCTTCCCGCGGCAGCGAAATAAAGCACGTGCTCATTGAGATTTGTTTGTATGGCTACATCTTTCACGCAATACGCACTGAAAGAAAGCGTTTAAAATTTCTCTCTTTTATTGTGCAACCAAAAAAGTGCATATACCCTACAGGTACATAGTAATGTTAAAAACTTTACAGTGTTAAACATTAGAAGAGGGTTAACGTGGTTTTTGTTCGCTAGCTCTACTGTTCCATGTCCATCCACACTAAATACGCAAGTCTGTTTACAAGCCGATGCAGTATGAGAAGCTGAAGTAGACAGGCATTTATTTCAAAACTATTCAGCTAACAAGCTGATGTTTCCTGAAGCACCCCTTATTTTTAACTAAAACTAGCAAATCAAAAAGAGGTTGACAATCATATCAATATAACATGCTTCAAAACATACTTGCCTCACAATAGTATGAAATACTGAGTCATTTAAACATGACTGCATAATACGTAAGTAGAAGACAGTAATTCAGATGTATAGAAAATGAATCGACACGTTAACACAGGAGATTATGCATAATTCGCAAATGTTCCGTGTACACTTCTGACTTAATTCAGTCACGGTGGCCTGGTGCTCTTTGGCCATACGTCGTTTTTCAACCTCGAAAAAAAAAGCCACATTCATCATCAACCACACTCACCCAGCTCAACCCAGCCTCCTAACTTTATACCAAGAAAAAACAAGTTGTTTCCTACTGTAAACCACGCATGTACTTGCAACCCTCTGAAACATGCTCATCTCACCAATTTCGAACTCTAGTGACAACACATCGAGAAACAGAAGTTCCTCACCAAAACATAAAACATAGAAGACAGGTGAGTGAAAACAACACCTAAATAAAAAATTGGTTATTGCATGTGCACGCTGCTATACAAGTACCGATGCTCCCGCATAATTCGTTCATTTCGTTTTCTGTAATGTAGAGTGAAGCCAACACAGTGATTGAAGTGTTTTTTTTTGTTTTTGAAGCAGACTTTGCAGCAGCAAAATATAGTAGTTTAGAGCAGCTATTGGTGTTTCAGGAGAAGACATTAAATTTGTCATACAATCAGCAAAATTCACAGCATTGTGCAAGTGCTTTGTAAATATTAGTATTTTTTATGAGATACATTCAAGAGACAACGATCCCAGTATATTTCATTTAGCAAACAATATGACAGCTATGTTTTCAAAAACATGCTGTGAATGATATAAAATTTAAAATACTAGTCTTTGGGACACATATGAAAAAAACTAGAAAAACTGAACAACAAATTTTAAAAGTAACGCAATGTCGTATAGCTGTTGCCAAATAAGCAGTATATCATCTGTATGGGGACTATCGTCACGCTCTTACATTTCACCACATTATCTTGCACGTCTAGCTGAGAAAAAAAAATTGCCAAATGCGCTATCTGTTTATTAGGTCGATTCTTGTCGCACAAATGATATCACAGCCGATAACGCTGCTCCCTAGTAACACACTGGGATGATAGCAATCAGATTCTTTTCAGTTCTCTTAGGACTTATGAGCCAGTCAAACAGTAAATCTTCGTCATTCTCATCCTCTCAGTGTCATTTTAAAGCAGGTTTGGAGCAATTACTAACAAAAAATTACTGTTCAGAGTAGCATGAATCATTATATTTTGGAGCAATTAGAACAGCATTTCTATCACGGCCAATAAGTTTCATAGTTCATGATGCAGCCATGACAGATGGCTGTGGCTGTTCTTTACGCTTAATTATTGGAAGCTGGTGGTTAGCTAGCGCACAGCAGACATGAAAGATATCACTCGTGCATGGTAAAAGCTCTGTTGGTACCCTATTGTTCAAGGTATTGTAGATTTTAGTACGCCGAATCATTCTTTCGACGTGCATCTGCACTTGAGCACTATTGTAGGTTTGCCTAACCTCTTCTGGTGAGAACTGGGAGGCATGCAGAAACGGAGGCATAACAAGAACAGCCTTCTGGCTCCCTAAAACGGTTTTAATGCCTGGGAATTTATTGTGAGAAAGAATTACATCACCAGGTTGAACTATATCCAGGAAATCAGAATAAATAGTAATATGGGTGTCTGACAGCCTACAACCATAGACTTTTGAAAAAAAAAGCAAATCACTCTTCTTGGTGTTATGACAACTAAAAACTTCAGCGTATAGGTTCCTTTGTAATGTGAGTACAAGACTCATTCTTGTTGAACACTTGCTGGTTGTTCTGTTCGTATTTCTGTGCTGTCAATGATCATGCTACAGCCAAATAATGCAGCCTAAAACTGTCTGGCATCGTGGCCTGAATCACTTCTGATGGGTGGCGAAAAATCAATTTTTTGTTTGCAACAACGAGCGCTTTCAGAACGCTCTGAAAATGTCGTGATGCACATGTATCACTTACAGAGAAGAGAACACCCAGTGATGAATAGCTAATTCCAAGCTTCAGCTTCATTAGAAATAAAAGGAGCCTATTTTTCATAATTACATCACACTTCCGGTCAGATGAAGGAGGAAAAATACTCAGAAGCATTGCAAATACCTGTAGGCTGGAACAGCGCAGGTCTAGCAATGCATTTTCAGATTGAGCGACACTGTCATAGCCAGAGAAGTAGCTGGTTCTGCGATCAGGGCTGCTATGCTTACTGCTGACCTCTGGTTTAAATTGCACACTGCTGTCGCATGTCTCAGAGTGTGTTATTTGAGTTGATGCCTCCAATTCATTAAAAAAGCACATAAACACTCAAAAATTCTTGTTTGACGAGCTTGTGTCTTCGGTTTGTGTTTCCTGCATAAAGTTTCAGTAAGAAAGAATAAATACATAGATACTGGCTTGCAGTCTCAATCCATAACATAAAGATTCATTCATGGTAAATAAATATTTCAAACTAGCCCTTGCAGAAAAATGCGGTCACTAATAGTGCATCAAATGAGAACAGAATGAGCAACAACGCAACGAACTTTGCTCCCTGTGTTAAATGGAGGCACAGCTGAATATGGTATAATAGCAAAGAATAAACATATCTTGTTGTGCAGTATTGCAGGCAATTACCGCTTGCGTTTGAATTTTTTAGAACCTTTCGTTTCACTGATAATTGGGCAGGTTGGTGCGGTTTAATGATTAAAAACAATGTAAGAACCTTACCACAGATTTTACAGCAGTACAACGCTCAGCAGCGAAAGTGGACAATAGATCCAAACCCTCTGTTGAGCTCCACTCACGCAAGGGGTCTGTACCGATGACTCCTGCTGCCTCCGTTACGTGGAAAGGAGATCCAGGAAAAGCAGCTGGTACTGGAGCAGAAGGTGATGTGACACCAACAGGGGATGAAAGGGCAGCAGAAGGAGCGGGTGAGCTGGAGTGCCGCTGCTTCCACCTGCACGTTTAACTGAAGCTTTAATGCCACTGTTACAATGGATGGATGGATGGATGCTATGAGCGTCCCCTTTATAACGGGGTGGTGACAAGTATGCCACCAGGCTCGACAAAAAAAAACCTTTTTTCTTTTTTTTATGTTGGCCTAATGCCTCTACTTCGATAAATTCTATCTTAATGGAAAAAAGGTAAATTTTCAGCTTAAGTTCTCTGCCATTTACGGCACACTGTCCATATTTTATTTTTCCAATATTTATTTTTGTCCTTTCTCTCTAATTTTCTGCCACCAATACTCTAACCGTCTCTTACTTATTTCAATCGCGGGTGTGTTCAGCTTTCCATTGTTGTCCCTAAAACCCAAGGCTTCCTGTAGGCTCGTGCCCAAACGTACACCTGGGTGGATATCTCCACATTCAATCAGAACATGCTCCGCCGTTTCCTTATCTTTCCCGCAGCGTGTGCATTGTTCTTCTTCTTTACTGAATCTTGCTTTATAACTACGTGTTCTAAGGCAACCCGATCTCGCTTCAAGCAGTAAAGCGCTTCCCCTTGAATTATCGTAAAATGCCTCCCTCCTTATTTCATTTTTGCCCTTTCGGTAGTTACTCAAAGCCGGTTTTTTCTCCATAGCTGCCATCCAGTAAATCCTCTCCGCCTCCCTGACTTTTCCCTTCACGCTCTTTGTTGACATATGGCTCACAATACCAGCCGTATATTTACTAGTGAGTCTTCTAGTTCTTTTTCTCCACTGTGTGTCCACGCTCTTCCTATACAAATAACGGAACACCTTCTCTGCCCATCTACTCTCCTTCATATTTCTTAGCCTTTCTTCGAACCTTATTTTGCTCTGCGCTTCCCTCGCCTCAAAACCTGCCCACCCCATATCGCCCTTTACAGCCTCGTTTGTCGTCTTCCCGTGAGCACCCAACGCGAGGCGTCCCACAGTCCTTTGATTTACATCCATTCCCGATTGCACCTCTGCCCTCATGCACACCACTGAGTTCCCAAAAGTAAGCCCTGGAACCATTACACCCTTCCACAGACCTCGAAGCACCTCATACCTATTGTATCCCCACAACGCTCTGTGCTTCATTATTGCCGCATTCCTCTTTCCTTTTACTGCCGAGGCTTTTTCCTGTACCTCCATGTATCTATCACTCTCATTATCACAATGTTGGTTCAAATGCAGCGCCCCCACGCGGCGCTGATAGTTGTGTTGAGCTGTGCGAGGCTGGCACAGCGGTGGAGTGGCCGTTTTGGGAAATAAATAAAACACAGTTCGTTCTGGGCTAAGGGCTCAACATGTTCTCGTGTTCTTCGCGGGCCTGATTGCCTACTGTTCACGGTAGTCCCTACCGCCTGACCATCAGTTAATCTACACATGTAACAACTGGCGACGAGGATGGGAGATGTTACATGTGTAGATTAACTACTCTTGATCACTACTCTTGATCCCCAGAGTAGGCAACCCTCATGGAGACTGAGTTCTGAGCTTCTGGTACTGAAAGGGTTCCACTCTGGTCCTACTGGGAGGCTTTCTTCTTTCAGAACGGCAAGAACAACATGGCCCAGAAGTGGGTCATTTCATGTGGCTTGGGCCACAATATCTGGTGAAAGGAGTCTCTGATACGCCTTCTCTAGCAAGAAGATTTCAGCAGGTCGTGGTAATGCAGTAATGTCAGTTGGGAGAGGCAGTCTACTAAAAGCATCAGCGTGGGCGAGCTCTTTGTCAGGCTTGTATACAAGCTCGTACTTGTAAGCAGACAGCATCAGAGCCCACCTGACCACTCGAGGCGAAGCTTGCACGGGAACGCGCTTGTTGGCACCCAGCAGACCAGGAAGTGGCTTGTGGCCAGTGTGTGCTTCGAATGAGATGCCCCACAAGTACCGGTGGAACCGATCCAAACCAAACACTAAAGCCAGTGCCTCCTTGTCGAGTTGACTGTAGTTTTGTTCTGCTTTTCACAAGCTCCTCAAGGCAAAAGCAATGGGGTGTTCCCCGCCATCAGCATCTTTGTGCGCCAGAACTGCACCTATACCATAAGGCGATGCGTCACAGCTGAGGCAAACAGGCCTGGCAGGGTTGAAATGCACAAGAACTGGAGGTGATGTCACCAAGTGCTTGCAGGCATTGAATGCATCTTGTTGTTCATGTCTCCACTCCCACTTCTTCCCTTCACAAAGAAGTAAGTGCAATGGACAAAGGAGTGACGAAAGATTGGGTAAGAAGCACTTGCAGAAGTTTACAAGTCCCAAGAAACTCTGAAGTTCCCTGACATCCTGAGGCACAGGAGCATGCAGAATAGCTGCTACCTTGTCAACATTCGGGAAAAGGCCTTCCTTGTTAATGATGTTCCAGCTGTCTGAGGAAAATCTGTCTGAGGAGCATCAGCTGTCTGAGGAACAGCTGTCTGAGGAACAGCTGTCTGAGGAATGATCCAGCTGTCTGAGGAACACCACCCCTTCAAGTCGCTTCGCTGCCTGCCCGGGTTTTTTAACACTGAAGAGGCCACGGAATTTCCGCTGCTTCCCGTGTGAAACGAGCCACTCATCTGGCAACCTGGTGCTATGGTCAACGCGGAACCTTCGTCATTACTTATGCCACGACTGCACCGACGCAACTTGGGGCACGTCACCGCATCAAACGCGGTCATGCCAACAGCGCTCTCTGTGCAGGTTAGTTATTTACCGCACGCTTGTTGTACGCGCACAAGCGACCCATTCTTACTTGCGGTGTCGTGCCCACTCGAATTTATTGATTCTTGCCGAAAATTGTTTTGCCAGACTAGCTTATATTGTATCAATGCGTATGTTGTTCACCTTCTGCTTGTCCTCTCTGGTGACGTTGAACTGAACCCAGGTCCCGGTACTAAAGATGCAACAGCAACTCTGCAATCAATTGCTGCTGCGATAGCACGACTTGAGCTTTCACAAAACACTGTACTTGCTGAGCTTACAGACATTCGTAGTGCACAGACCAGCATTGAAAATCACGTTACCACTCTTTCCATGCGCGTTGATGCCTTAGAAAAAGTGGTACAAGCACATCAAGCCAATGAACACACAGTATCGATTAACTCGAACGATGAAATTGCCAGGCTTTCCACTGAATTAAAAACGCTAACGGAGAAGTTCGACGACGCAGAAAATCGCTTGCGTAGGTCAAACTTCATCTTTTTCGGGATAAAAGATACAAACGGTGAAACCTGGGAGCAATCTGAGGCGCACGTTATCTCCTTCTGTTCACAGAATCTTGGACTGTCGATACATACTAACGATATAGAACGTGCACATCGCATGGGCCGCTTCCAGGATTCTAAAAATCGTCCCATAATTGTTAAACTGGCGCATTTTAAAGTCAAGTCGAAGATCCTTGCAGCAGGCCCGAAGCTGAAGGAAACAACATTTTCGATTCGAGAGAATTATTCAGCTCATGTACGATTGGCCAGGAAAAAACTGTACTCTTTTGCAAAAGAAAGGAACGCCTCATTCAAAATGCGTTACGACAAGCTACTGATCTAAAAGAAGCAATACACATATAACGCCGCTACGGATTCCGTAATCGAATTATCTTCATAGCAATCACTGCCCACTTCCAGGCCTCACCATAAACCTGCTAAGCCTCTTCTAAGTTCACCTAGTAAACCATCTTATCATATTATGACTCTCATGCTAACAAACATTCGCAGCTAGTTACCAAAAAAAGGATGCCATAGAAGCCATCCTTAAAGATAAGTGCTCCGACATTTCAATCTTCACCGAATCATGGCTTACCGCAGATATTTACGACAACGAACTCATCGAGAACAGTAGACTGTTTAGTGTCTATAAATTTAACAGAGATGGCCGAAGAGGCGGCGGTGTCCTTGTTCTTGTTAAAGCTACAGTAGCCTCACAATTAGTACACATGAATTGTAGCCTTGAACTAGTGTGCATGAATCTGCCCCTTCCTTTCGGCAAAGCCATACTTGTCGCATGCTACCGCCCGCCAGATTCCGATAGTTCTTTTGCTGATGAGTTGTATTCCGTCCTTTTACATCTACAGTCCCGATATCGCCGTGCCAAGTTCGTGCTTTGTGGAGATTTTAATTATCCTGACATCGATTGGGAGGAGCTGTCAGCAGGCTCTCGTCAGTCAAAACGATTTCTTGATCTAATCCTTACCTTCAATTTGATTCAGTGTGTTAAAACTCCAACGCGTGGTAGCAGGATTCTCGATCTCGTATTTGTCTCAGAACCAGAGTTGTGTCAGTCTTTATCGTGTACCAGTGACCTTAGTGATCACCACTTGCTTTTCTTTAATCTGGCCATCCCACATTCTACCCGTAGGCCATCATTAAAATATATTCGCGACTACAACAAAGCCGACTATGAGAAAATCAACCAGGCTTTGGAAAAGTTTCTTCATCAATTCAGAATGAGTGCCCATACTCAAACACTTAACACTTAGTGGCTGCTTTACAAGAAAAAAATACTGTCGCTTATGAAATCATATGTGCCACTTATCTATATTCGTGGTGATGCTGATAAGCACTGGTTTTCAAATGCCCTACGACGGCTGCTAAATAGGAAAAAACGTCTTTTTCGGGTCGCCAAAAAATCAGACTATCAATCCAAAGGGACAGGTACTTTGAATGTCTCCGTGCTTACACAAATCTTTTAAAGCGCTCAAAAAAAAATTCTTCCATACGGACTTGCAAAATATGATTCGAAATAACCCGAAAAAATTCTGGAAGGTTCTGTTACCCAACCATAACTCTTCACAAAATATAAGTTTGCATGACCAAGATGGCACAAACATTCCTCCTGATCGTTGTGCTGATGTTATTAATGACTACCTCTGTATTTACTCGCGAGCCTGTAGGCAATATACCCCACTTTCCCAGCCTTAATTTTAGTCAAATGCCTCCAATTTTCATATCAGCTGAAGGCATAGCTAAACTTATCAACAGATTGAAGCCATCCAGTGCTCCGGGGCCTGACGACATAACTACAAAGATCCTAAAAGGTACTAGGGACATTTCAAGCCAGATATTAGAAATAATTTTCAGTCAGTCAGTATGCACTTCTTCGATTCCAGATGATTGGAAATTAAGCAAAGTCACTCCAGTTTTCAAAGCAGGCGATCGTTCTGATCCATCGAACTATAGACCAATCTCATTAACGTGTATTGTTTGTAAAATGCTAGGACATATCATTTACTCACAAGTCGCTTCTCACCTGGAGAAAAATTTTTTTCTTTTTTTCCAAGCAACATGGATTCCGCTCTGGATTTTCTTGCGATACCCAGCTTTATGAGTTCACGACTGACCTTAACTTAAATTTAGATTCTTTATTGCAGACTGATATTATCTACTTACAATTTTCTAAAGCCTTTGACCGAGTCTCACATCAACGCCTGTTGGCTAAACTTTCCTCCCTATCTATAGATCCCTTAGTACTGTCCTGGATTTCGTCGTTCTTTTCAGACCGCACTCAGTTTACTGTTATTGGTAACCACCGCTCCAATATATCTCAAGTTATTTCAGGGGTGCCTCAAGGCTCTGTCCTCAGACCACTTTTATTTTTAGTCTTCATTAATGACCTTCCTAGAGGTATTTCGTCCACGATTCGCCTGTTTGCGGACGATTGCGTTCTTTATCGTCGCATAACTTCCACCACTAATCAGCAACTTCTGCAAAGAGACCTTGATGTAATAGAAACCTGGTGCGCCCACTGGCTAATTCAGCTCAATATATCAAAATGCAAGAGCATGCAAGTGTCACGAAAGCAATCCACCCTAGAGTATTCATACACATTAAACTCCACGGCTCTTTCATGCGTAAATTCGTACCGTTATCTAGGTGTCCTTATCACTGACAAGTTCAATTGGTCCAAACACATCACGAAATTAGTTTCAGATACATCGAGAACTCTTGGCTTCATTAAACGCTCCCTTTCTTTGTCTCCGAGTAACATCCGAAAACTTGCCTACGAGGTATACGTCAGACCTAAACTCGAGTATGCCTGCGCTATATGGAGTCCAAATCAAAACTACCTAATTGAATTATTAGAAAGCGTCCAGAATAGGACCGCTCGCTTCATCAGTTCTGAGTATAGTAGTTAGGTCAGCATTAGTGACAACAAATCATCCATCAGTCTCGACTCCTTAGCCCAAGGAAAAAAGACACTGCGTCTGGCACTGTTTCACAACCTGCATCATAATCGTCCTGACCTTCGAACCTCCACTTTAATAGCACCTGTGCGAACATCATGTCGACTTTTCAGTTTCATGAGTGTGCAGCGTATGCACACTCATGATGAGTGTGCAGACGATGTGCAAACGATGTGTGTGCAAACGATGTGCAAACGAGTGTGCAAACGATGAGTGTGCAGGCTCCACAACCGCATTCAACAAGTCTTTCTTGCCATTGGCCATAGAGGAATGGAACTCGCTTCCCGAATCGATAGTACATCAACGTGACTATTCGAAATTCAGGCAGTTAGTATCAGCCCATTTAGCAAAATGAATTTGACCGACAACAGACACCTGTACTCCACCAACTCACACTTACTTTACACAAATTTACTTTTGAGCTGCTGCTTCTTCTAAGTGTATATTAAATATTTTGTACTGTGCCTTTTTTATTCTTTATTCTTTCGTAAATATTGTACCGCTAAAGTTATATAATACCACTGTCCTCGACTCCGTAACAATGTATAACGAAGCCACTCCTTATTGTAGATTCTGTTTTCAAAATCAGTCCATCTATCATTTTGTAAACACGTACTATGATGTTTGTTTGTTTATTTGTTTCTTATTAGCTTTCTTTTTTTCCTTTGTTTTGTGCATGTCAAACCGCAATTGCAAATACTTTGCAAACGCATGCGGAAACGCGTAGCATGTGTCATTTTTGTTTTTATTTTCAGTTTCGTAGCATTGCACAGTGCTAACATGCCTTTTTCCTTTGTAAATGTGACCTTGTGGGCATATTTCGATGCTCCCCCCCCTTATGTAATGCCCAACCCAGGGCCCTTAAGGGACAATAAATTTCATTTCATTTCATTTCATTTATTTACTCTCAATGTCGTAAGGCGTTAGAGAGAGGAGGTTTACAATATTAAACAATCAAGAGAAAAGACAACAGCGGGGTGGTTACAAAAAGTGATTGCTGACAGTGGACCTGAAGTGCGCAGAGTCGCTGATGGAGACGATGGAGGCTGGAAGATGATTTCACTGCACGATGGTCGTTGGTCGAAGAGTTGATGATGATGATGATGATGATGATGATGATGATGATGATGATGATGATGATGATGATGTGCCCGAAATACTCAACTTGCGACACGAAGAAATGGCATTTTTCAAGTTTCACCTTGAGGCCTGATTCCTGAAGCTTGCTAAGTACAGCACGAAGGTTGCGAAAGTGCTCAGCATCATTTGCGCCAGTCACAAGAATGTCGTCAAAATAAACTGCTACATGGGGCAGCCCCCTGAACAAGTTCTCCATCTCGCGCTGAATTATGGCAGGAGCAGATGCGACACTAAAAGGCAACCGGGTGTACTGAAATAACCCCATATGCGTCGAAATTGTGACATACTCCCTAGAGGCCTCTTCATGGACAACTTGCTGGTACGCATCTCGCAAATCCAATTTTGTGAATTTCTCACCTCCAGCAAGCACAGTCCACAGGTCCTCGATCCTTGGGATGGAGTACTGCTCCATTGTTGCCACTGGGTTTATGGTGACACCGAAGTCTCCACAGATTCTGATGCGTCCATTCCTTTTGGTAACAGGAACAATAGGTGCAGCCCACTTTGCTGTCTTGACTGGAACAAGAATGGAATCTCTTCTTAGTCTATGGATTTCTTGAGTTACTCCATCTGTCAAGGCGTGCGGCAGTGGACGTGGCTTAAAGAACCGAGGCGCAGCATCTGAAAGAACATGTAGAGAAGCTTTAGCACCCTTGAATGTACCCAGGCCTTCTTCAAACACTTCGGCGTAGTCTTGGACTAGGTGTTTGACGTCGGAAAGTGCGTGGATGTTCACTTCAGCATCGGAGACGCCAGTGCCCAGCTCAAGCATCCAGTTGCGTCCAAGAAGAGTGGGCGATCCGTCTCCGGTCAGAAAAATTGGTAGGTCGGCCTCCCTGCCATGAAACTTCACACTGAGGTCAGATTTGGTCTGAACGTTTTTTAGTTGTCCGGAATAGCTTCGCAGAAGCACTTGTGACGGCTGCACAGGAACCGAAGGCAAAAGCTTAAGAAGACGCGACTTGGCCATGACAGAGACACTTGCCCCTGTGTCCACTTCCATGCGGAGCGGCTTGCCGCAAACGTCAACAGTGACGGTGAAAGGTGGAGGCGGCGTGGCGTAGTCAACCAGCCACATGTCAAAAAATTCGTAAGATGAAGTGGTAGCGGCGTCCTGCTCACGTACCGTATTAACACGATGACGGTTACTCGACGACGGTGAACTGCAAGCCGAGAACGAACGTGCCTTGGTGGGGCTGTTGCTTTGGGCTTGGCTGTCCCTTCGTCGCGAATTGCACACCTTCGCCAAATGACCTCGTTTGTTCGAGTAATTGCAGATTGTCTTCACATGCTTGCATTTTGATGCAAGATATCCATCCCCACAGCGGTAGCAGGTGATGCCTCCAGAACCTGACGAGACACAGTGAGTCGAGAAAGCGCTGCTTGTGTTCGCTTGCGCTATCTCAGCTGCGTTCCTTTTTGCTGCTTCCATTGCCAGGGCGGTCTGCACAGCATCGACGAAGGGGAGGTCCGTTTTTTCCAGTAGTCTTGTTTGGACATCCACGTTGTTTATGCCACACACGACGCGGTCGCGGAGCATGTTTTCGAGTTCAGCCCCGAAGCTGCAGTGCTCGGACAGGCGTTTTGGTGCTGCGATAAAATTGCTGACTGATTCCCCTTCCGCGCGAACGCGCGAGTTGAAACGAAAACGCTGCATGATGGCAGAGGGCTTCGGACAATTATGGCTTGCAAGTACTTGAAGAATCTCGTCCAAATTCTTGTTAATGGGCTTGGCGGGCTTGACCAAATTGCAGAGCAAAGGATACGTTTTCTGCCCGCAGCAGCTGATGAACACGGCAGTACGCTTGTCATGGGCGACATCATTCACCAGGAAAAATGCTTTGAGCTGGTATACGTGACAGGGCCAGTCGTCTCCTCCCCCCTCGAATGGCTCGAGTTTGCCGAAACTTGGCATGGTGAACAGATGGCAGGGAGCTGCGGGAACGAAGACTTACACGAAACTTCCTTTCATTCTCGTCGTCAGTTGTTACTTGTGTAGATTAACTGATGGCCAGGCGGTAGTGACTACCGTGAACAGTAGGCCATCAGGCCCGCGAAGAACACGAAAACACGTTGAGCCCTTAGCCCAGAACTAACTGTGTTTTATTACTTCCCAAAACGGCCACCCCACCGCTGTACCAGGCTTGCACAGCTGAACAGACTTATCAGCGCCGCGTGGGGGCGCTGCGTTTTAACAAACAATTTAACAGCCACTCCTTTTTGTAAGCACACACAGCTTTTGTTTTGACCACATCTACACTCATGAATTCATACTGGGAGAGACTGAACACTTCATGGTGAAACTAAATGGGAAAACATGGAATGCAATTAAGGTTCCGAGCTTTTTGTATGCACACCAAAGCCCAAGTAAAATATCAGAGACTACCTTACCTCTTGAATCTAGCCAGCGGAGCAGTAGGCGAAGTTGATCGCTTCTTGTACAGGATCGAGAATATTGTAGGTATATAAGCTGGATGGCTTTCAATTGTGCTCTTCTCGCCATTCACAAAATGTTTCGAGCACACATGTTTCGATTTGGCTGCCAACTTGAGGAGACCCCGAAACTGAAATGAATAAAACAAAAGTAAGTCCCATCAACCAGCTGCAGCTGTTGGAGCAGTGTCCATCAATGGAAAGGTCATGATGGAAGCAATAAAGAAACACACCGCACATTAATATTGTCTTCTACGTCATCCTAAGTTCACACATTTCCTAAGTTTTCTCTCCTGCATGAGTGGCGCTAAATTTTCTCGCATTTTCAATGTACAGGAATGCGTTTATACAACAGTCGGGGAAAAATAGCATTAATGAATAGCGCAAAAGTATCAGCAGACAAGAAACACGCATTACAGCACAGGTCCGCTGCCGTTTCTTGCCCGCCACCCCCAACGCTGGGTGGAGCATGCGGTGTCGAAAGAAAATTAAGCGCGAACAAAACGGAGTACGGTTTCCAGTGAACATGCAATTTCCCGTTTCCTTGCGACGAACCACACGATAATCCACTTTTACCTAAGTGTAGTGTGATTGTAACAAAAAAAAAACAGATGGCGTAAGATGGCAACTCAGTGTGTCGCAAGCTAGCGCAGAAATCGTGTTGCACGTCCTTCAATTCATGAGGACGATATCCGCAATTTTATGTCGAAAATATAAACCTGAAAAACGTGAGTTGATAACAATACAATAAACTCACATTAAGAACCCCCCTCCATGTATAAACTACCCGCTCAACGACAAAAAATATGTTACACGAATTTGCTTCAAAATAAATACAACCTTGTCCAGGGCTGCTTTCGCAGTGTGTAGTGAAAGCAGCCCACTGCAAAAGAGGAATTCATAAAGAGGAATTCACTCACTTGACTCGTCACACGGCGTTAATCCACTTTTGCCTTTGTGACTTCTCCCAAGGCTTAGACGGGAAGCTGTACAGCCTCACGCCCGGTGTCCCTTCTCCACTGTGGCAGTCTTTGACCGAGCAGTACCTGCGTCCACTTTTCTTCTTGATATGGGGACGACTAGATGGTTCTGATGATGCCATGGGAGCTTCGATTACAGAAACTGGCTCAAATATTTCGGACGCGAAGGACAAGTGCTCGAAAAGCCTTCTAGATCCACGCTAAAAATGTGCAGTAAAGACTGGCCTGCGCGCGCGAACGCCTTCAAGCTTATCGTTTGGGCCGCCAGATGGCGCACTCTGTTTTTAAAACTGCTGTTTTTAAAACTGTTTTTAAAACTGGACTCAGTTCGGACTGTCATGGTGGATGGACGTGTTTTTTGAGCACTCGCGATCGACTGCGCAGATACGTTGTTTGGGATGTTTTGAGCTTGTCTTTATAATTATAGGGCAGCAGTTAAAATCCCTGTGGCACTTATAATATTCTACAGCTTTTTCGGGGGTCAGTCACCAGGTATTTATTAGTTTGTGTGTGTGTGTGTGTGTTTGATTTTTTGTTTTTTTTTTCTTGTTTTTCTTTTCTTTTGCCAACCCGTGGGAAAGGTGCACGTACAATAATGACGCAATTTTTTCTAGTAGAGCTTAGACTTTCTCTTTTTTGTAGAGCAGGGCTCGAGTTTTGTAATTATCGAGTGAGACAAGTCACAGAACAATTGGTGTCGGAAAGACATGGTTAAAAAGACTGTGAAGTGTTCGAGATGTGGGGTTGGCTTTAAAGTGGACCCAAGTGTAGAAGCGGAAGGAGAAGAGGCTGACGCGAAGTAAAGGCCATGTGAAGTCGACGAAAAAATGGAGAAAATGATGGTTACCCAGAGTGACATGCTGATGAGAATCACCAAGCTCGAGACTGTGTTGGTGACAGAGCAAGAGAGAACGAGGGCTATGGGAGAAAAGCTGAAGTCCGCCGAGGAAGCACTAGCCAAGGTAAACAGAGGAGCGGCCTACGGAGAGAACAATAGGGAAACCGGCAACCGGAACTGTGGAGAAGAAAGAGCAAGCAAGTTTGAAAAAAAAAACAGGTACAGCCGGTTCATTTGTCGCAAGGCCCAGCGAAGCTTCAGCGAAGTAATGGTGGGGCTAGAAGAGGACAAAGCAGCCGGCGTCACAGGTGCAAGTAACCCCCAGGTGCAAGACGCTCCAGCTGAAAAGTCACAGCATGTGATCATCGCCGGGGACTCGAATTTAAATCGATGCACAGAAGCCATCAAAGAGAGGGTAAGAGGTGACAAGAGGCTTGCAGTAGGGGCGTTCCCAGGACGCATGCTGGAAGCAGTCATGAGGCAAGCGTGCGCAAAACTCAAAACTACAGCTAATAGACGAAACCTCGTGATAATTTAAGGCAGTTTAAACGATGTATTAAATGAAGATACAGCAGTACTAGCAACTACACTGGCGAAAGATGTCGATGACATGTACGCCACTTTTCCCGAGGAACAGGTAGCGATATGCACAATACCGGAAGTACCGGTGCGTGAAAGCAACCTGAAAAGAGCGGCTGTCAACGCAAACCAAGAGATATGGCGGATGAGTCGAGAGAAAGGCTTTGAGGTGGTGGAAATAAACAGAGAGGTGCATAGGTGGGGTGGTTTTCAACGAGACAGAATTCACTTCGATGGGCGGCTAGGTCATGAGATGGGTTGGCGACTTGCAGGACGCGCAGTAGCTTTTTTGGGGGGCAAGCGGGCCCTTCGGGGTGCAGGATAGCTAGCAACATGGAAAACAACCAGGGAGGCTTTTTGACAGGTGGTATAGACAGATACGATTCCAAAGTGGCACCAGTATCTAAGATAGGTAGAGGCCGGGGCAGAAATAAACGTAGCCACGAGCGCCGAGCCATTTCAGACATAGGGTATATCAACATGCATGGCGCCGGGAACAGGATGAAGTGGGAAGAGATAGAAGAACAGCTGAGAGAGGAGAGGCCGATGGTGTACGGTTTTGTAGAAACACATCTCAGGGACATGGAACAACCGCCTAACAATGCGTACTACGAGCGGAAATATTGTAATAGAACAGAATGCAGCAGAAAGAGGGGTGGTATTGGGGAATTCATGCATAAAAGTACAGACTGGCAAAGGGTCAAACAGGAGTGCAAGGAACATTTGTGGCTAAAAGGGAAAGTGGCAGGGCAAATCACACTTCTTGGTTATGTGTACTTGTGGACGGGAGCAAAGGCCAGAGAGGAAAACCAGGCAATGGTAGAGTGCATATCAAAGGACATTCAGAAGTTAGGAGGAAAGTGCGAGATAATTATACTAAGAGATATGAATGCACACATAGAAGATACAGATGGGTATACCAACCCGACAGGCAAAGTGATCATCGATATGTGTGAAAGGCTGGATTTGATAATTTGCAACAGTACCGATAAGTGTGAAGGGCAAATAACATGAGAAGTAGAAGGGCTGCAGTCGACGATAGACTACCCACTGATGTCACATAGGATGTATGGTAAGCTCAGTGGAATGCACATAGATGAAGGTGGCTCCAGAAGTCTGGGTGGTGATCTCAAACGTATCAGGCTAAGTTTTGGAACAGCAGTGAAAGTGGGAAGGAGACAAGATGAGCAACTACAGGAAAATTTTTATTCAGAAAGGCAAATTGAAATAGCCACTAAACATATTGAGAAAGTAATCACTGAGGATAATAAAACGAAGTGGTCATACACGAACCTAATTAGACTGTTTGAGCTAGAGCTTGCTAAGGCACGGGACAAGTCACCCCGGAAAAGAAGACACAAACCCAAAAGTTTGTGGGTCGAGGACGTTAAGAGAGCCATAGCAAAACGTCAGGAAGCCTCCAGGCAACACAGACATGCTGAGCAGCGGGGTGAACCGGCAGATGATGTTGAAAAAAAAAAGGGAAATCTTTCTAAGCTGTTGAAAGGATGCATCCCTTTTGATCAATGAAAAGATTAGAAGAAAGGGAGCCCAGTGGCTGGCAGAAGTGCATAAAAAAGATAGAAAGGCAGCTGTCAACTTTTGGAACCATCTAAACTCCCTAAGAAATGAGACGAGCCAAGACCAGAGGTTTATAACTACAACTCAAGGTGCTAGGCTAGAAGGGGACGAAGCCATTGAATATATAAGAACAAGGGTGACAGAAAAATTTGAACACAGAAGTGCTTTTCATGCAACACAATAGACAAGGATGAATCAAGTGGCGCAATGGCTCCATTTTCACAACAAGAGTGGGAAACGGCCGAGAAAAGGGTTCTGAGTGGCTATGAAAGAGGAAAAGGAAGAGAAAAGCCCTGTCCCGTTACTGCCTCTCTTAAACGAAGGCACCTCCACAGTTAAGCGCAGGGAAGGGGGAATGAGAATGAAAGAGTCAGAAGAGAAGAGGTAAGTATAGAGTGGTGAAAAGCATTCGATCACTCGCCCCGCGCACGCACGCAAGAAACAACGCAGCCCACGCAACCGAGCCAAAGACCGCCGAGAAACCTGAGACGATGAATGCGCCCGAGTAGTAAAAAAAAAAATCACACACACGCACACACACACCACCGAACAGGCAGCAAGAAGTTTTGGGCGCTCCGCAACCACGAGAGAAGGGGAGAGAGTGTCCGCTCCGACGGGACAGGCTCCGTAGGAGAGAAGAAGAAGGCCGTCAGGCAGGTGGGAGTGGCCTACGTAAACAGTCACGTGGGACTCCGAGGGGGCGCGGCGCGCGGCACAGTAAACAACAACACGTGGGTTTGTAACGGGCCTCTTTAGAGGCGCCTGAAAAGGTTCGCGTCGCCAAAAAAGTCCAGGAGCGCATAGAACGCCCGGCGACGTGTTGCTACGTTTGCCGAGGGGAACAGCAAGTGTTCTGCACTCACGTGGGGCAGGCCGAGTTTCCGGTAGCTGTTGCAGAGACGGCGACGAATGTCTGCGTATCCCGGGCACTGGCACAAAATGTGTTCAACGGTCTCCTCTGCCGGACACTGCACACACGAAGGACTGCCACTGCCACGCTGTTTGAAGAGCAGTTGTGCTGTTCGGCCGCATCCAACACGAAGGCGCAGCAGGAAAGCTCGAGCACGCCGACCGATTCCCGTTGACGGCAGGCGTGCGACAGGCGTGCCGGCTGCTGTGCGGGGGTCTGGGTGAAGAGCGCGGACGTGGCGTGCGATGATGAGTCGCGCCACATCGTAGTTCCGAACGAAGTTCGTTGTGGGAGTGGAGGGGTCGTGGGCGTCCCTTGCGAGCTCATCGGCTGCCTCATTGCCGCGCACTCCGACGTGTGAAGGCACCCACTGAAAGAACACATCGCACCCACTGCGGACGATCACGGTGAACTTGCGCGTGAGGCGCTGCGCGATCGAAGTGCCATTCTCGCCCCTCGCAAGGGTGAGGAGGGCCACCTGAGAGTCGCAGAAGATGACGGCCGAAGACGGGAGGAGCTCGGCCAGCTGATCGGCCGCTAAGTTCAGAGCCGCGAGCTCAGCGGTCGTCGATGTCGCCGGGAGCGGAAGACGACACTTCCTCTCGTCTCGGAGCGCCGGAATGACGCTTGCAGCAGCAGCGGAGCCGTCCTCCTTCACCGAGCCGTCCGTGTAAAGATGGAGGCGGCCGGAGTACCACTGCTCGATCAATGCGCAGGTCTCGTGTAGAAGGGCAGCCCGAGGCGTGTGCCCCTTGCTGCGTACACGCGGAATCCTGATCGAAATGGGCAGCCGGGAGTCCCAGTGAGGAGGGATAGGCAGGAGACCTGCGAAAGGGGTTCCCGAGATGAGGCTGGCGTACTCCAGTGTGCTGCGGCCCATACCAGTGTCGGGAAGCGATAGCAGACGATGGACGAGTGCCTTTCCCCCTCGCGTCATGTGCATGCGCTCGACGTGACGCAAAGCACAAGCCTTGGCTCTGAGCGAGAGGGGAAACTGACCCCTTTCGGCATAGGTCAGGCCCACTGGAGACGCCCGAGGCATTCCAAAGAGGCGGCGGATGATGCCGCGATGTGCCGTCTCGAGTGTTTCCCACTGATTCGGTCGCAGGGCGATGCAGGAGAACGCGTAGAGGGCCCTGCCTCCGGCGACGGCGTTGTACATCCTCAGGGCAATGTCCGGTGAACAGCCTTTGCCCCTCGCGAGGAGAGAGGATGCCGCTCCTGCGACTCTGCGACAGCTTAGCCGGTGGCTGGCAACTGCTGGCTTCCAGCTCAGGCAATGGTCGAGCGTGATGTCGAGGTACTGCACCGATCGTCGCCACGGCAGAACACGTCCCCGGAACGTGAGGCGGCCGACCTCGTATTGCCCCCTGAGAGTTGGGTGGACGAGAAGCGCTTCCGTCTTGGCCGTGGAGAGCTGAAGCCCAATGCTCGTGATGTAAGCATCCACGGCCTCGAGAGAGCGGTTGAGGCTCTGTCGCACCTTCTGCCCGCGCAGAGTGGGTCCACTCGCAAAGAGGGCGATGTCGTCCGCATAGATGACAATGCGTACCTCGTACTGCAAGTCTCGTGGAATGTAGTCCACGATGCGCGCGAGGGCGAGGTTGAACAGCATGGGGCCCAAGATGCTGCCCTGCGGCACACCAGCAGTGGACGGGCGAGGCGCGCTGAGGTCGCCACCAATGCGGACACAGAACGTTCGGCCCCCGAGGAACTCCTCGACGTACCCGAGAAGCCTGCCACACACACCCATAGCACGAAGAGCGTCCAAAACGGCCGCATGAGGCAGGCGATCGAAGGCACTCTTGATGTCGATTAGAACCAAATATCCGGCTTCACCGCGGGACTTTGCATCCTCCAGCGTGGTGACAACGTCGGAGATGCAATCCGCCGTTGAACGGTGACAGCGGAAGCCGCTCTGGACATCCGCCAGGAAGTTGAGGGCCGCAGCTATCCACTCGAGGCGCTTGAGGGCCGTGGCCTCCATCACTTTCCCGGCAGCTGACGTAAGCGAAACCGGCCTGTATGAGGTCGGTTCCGACGCGGGCTTGCCCTTCTTGCGCACCGGAACAACGATCGCCTCCTTCCACGTCGCCGGAAACACACCCGAGCGCCAGACGCTGTTATATTCCTCGAGCAGGCCAGGAAGTTGGCTTTCGTCGAGGTTTCGCAGCATCTGGTACGTAATGCCGTCTCCGCCAGGCGCAGAACGGTTCCTCCGCGCGGAAAGCACGTGACGCAACTCTCCGATGGTGAAATTCTGCGTGCAGAGGGCCTCTATATGTCGCACAATTTCCGACGTGGGGAAAAACCGCTCGGGAGCAAACAGTTCCGGCCGGTGATGCGCTGGCAGAGGGGGAAGCTGCACTGTGTCAGGGACGAGGACAGGGGCGTTGAAGGTGTCGGCGAGCAGTTCCGTCAGCTGGGCCGTGGTCAGCTGCCGGGCGATCGCGATGGATAGGACCGGAGCTTGCGGGACCCGCTGTCGCAGCATCGCTCCGAACACCCGCCAGGCGCGCCGGTTGTTGCGCTGCTGTTCGAAGGAGCGGCAGAGGCTGGACCAGCTCTCGGCGTAGCAATGCTGCGCGTGGCGCCTGCACACCGCGTCGATGCGGTTGTAGACGGTCCAGTCCTCCGCCCTCCCAGAGCGCTCAGCACGGCGTTGAGCACGACGACGAGCAGCCCGTAGGTTGAGCTGCTTGATGTCCGGCACCGGCGTGTTGGCGGGAACACGGCACTTCACTGTAGCCTCGCGCGCGCACTCGGCTATGTGCGTAAACACGTCACCCGCGACTGGCACTGAAGCACACAGTTCGCGAAAGCGTGAGAAGTTCACCACCAAGTAGGCGCGCGTCTGATCAGGCTGGGCGCAGAGGGGCTCGAGGCAGATGGGGTAGTGATCAGACCCCTCCGTGTCAGGGCTTCGGGACCACCGGTAGCGGCAGTCTTCCGTCACGAAGGAGAGGTCGATCGCACTAGGAGCCGAGCCGCGCCTCAGGAAGGTGTTCCTGCCATCGTTGAGGAGATGGAGACCGGCGGCGAGGGACGCATCCAACACCTTGCGGCCCGGGTTGTTCACTCCCGCACTTCCCCACGCCGTGTGGTGAGAGTTGAAGTCACCGCACACAACTGCCGAAGCGCCGAGACGGTCCACCAGTCGCACGATAAACTGGGGGTCCCAGAGTCGAGGGTAGCGCACATAAACACTCGCTATTGCCGTGTCTATAGCACCAACGCGCACTCGCACAGCAACGCACTCGACGCCAGGACACAGAATATCGGCGATGTCGACTGATGACTGGGGCAGTCGCGCACGCACATAAATAGACGCGCGTGAGCATCCCGGCAGATGTAACAGTTGTGTGCAGTGGGGGCTGACACAGTCGGCACGTTCACACTCCGTTGCACTGTGATAGGCCACATGGCCGGGGATATTGAGCTCCCCAGCACGAACGTGCGTTTCCTGAAAGCCAGGACATCGAGTTCGCGCTGGGGAAGTGAGCGCACAAGCTCACGGTGACGGCGGCGGAGAGAACGGATGTTCCATTGGAGAATCCGTGGCCATGGCTTCTTTGACGCACTATCCATGGTGTGTTAGGTCTTGATGTGCGCGCAGAGCTGCGAGGCAATAGTCTCGCGTCGTCGTGCTGCAAACCGTGGTTTCCAGGAGTGCGCAAAGAGCCGCGGCCAGTGCCGTCATAGCCGTATCCTTTGCGTCTTTTTTGGGGGGGGGAGGAGGGGGACATGTGCGCTGTGTGGTGGTTGGAGCCGGTGCTGCGGTGGCTTTGCCCTTCAGGGCATCGCGGAAAGAGCAAAAGGGTTCCTAGTAGTACATCAACAGGCCCAGATGGCATTCCAATTATGCTGCAAAATACATCAGGTCGGAAGTCTAAGCAGACTTTGAGAGAGGCAGTGAGCAAAATAATACTGGATGGAGAAGTTCCCGATGGATAGAAACTTAGCAGGATGAGCATGATCTATAAAGGAAAGGGGGAGAAAGCTGACATAAGCAACTACCGTTTTATAACAGTGACATCAGTGGTCTACAGGCTGACGATGCAGATTAAAAAGGAAAGAATGCAGGCATGAATAGAGGATGAGGGGGTGCTGGGGGAACTGCAGAATGGTTTCGGAAACACAGGAGGTTGGAAGACAATCTGTTCTCACTGACGCAGTGCATCGAAATAGCAGAAAAGGAACACAGGCCCCTGTGGCTAGCATTTTTGGATATCAAGGAAGCGTACGATAGCGTGGTTCAAGAGGAATGGTGGGGAATACTGGACACACTAGGCGTGGAAGATGTAGTCACTAATTTTTAAAGGAGATCTCTAAAAGTAACAAGGTAGTTATAAAGTGGGAAAAACAGGTATCTAAGCCCACAGAGGTGAAACGGGGGCTTAAGCAGGGGTGTCCTCTGTCACCCTTCTTATTCATAATGTACCGACAAGGATTAGAGGCCAAATTAGAGGGAAGTGGACTGGGCTTCAACCTCTCTTTCGTCAAACAAGAAAAACTCATTGAACAGGCACTACCAGCATTGATGTACGCAGATGATGTAGTGCTAATGGCCAACAACAACGAAGATTTCCAGAGATTTGTGCACATCTGCGGTAATGAGGGAGATAGGTAAGAGTTCAGATTCGGTAAGGAAAAATCAGCAGTCATGATTTTTAATGACAATGAAGGTAGTGAGCATAGAATACAGGAGGTCACGCTAGAGATAACAGATAAATACAAATATCTGGGCGTATGGATAAACAATGGGGCCGAGTACCCAAGGGAACACGAAATATACGTGACGACTAAAGGTAACAGGTATGCAGCGGTAATGAAAAACAGGGCACTGTGGAATTACAATAGGTATGATGTTGTGAGAGGAATATGGAAAGGGGTCATGGTTCCTGGTCTGACGTTCGGCAATGCGGTCTTGTGCATGAGATCAGAAGTTCAAGCAAGACTTGAAATTAAGCAACGTGGAATAGGTAGGCTTGCTTTAGGAGCTCACGCGAATACACCAAATCAGGGAGTAGAAGGTGATATGGAATGGACATAATTTGAGGGCAGGGAAGCTAGCAGCAAGGCAAAAATTTGAGAAGCGATTGAGAGAAATGAAGGAGGAGCGTTGGGCAAGGAAGGTATTCAGCTACTTGTACATGAAGAATGTCAATAGAAAATGGCGGAAGCAAACCAGACAATTGAATGGTAAATACTTGGAAAACAGCAGGGGGCCAAGCCAAAAAGAATTATTGGTTAAGAAGACGGTTAAGGAAGCTGAGACCGATATGCAGAGAATCGGCATGATTAAGAAGCCTGCACTAGAGATCTATTGTACTTTTAAGCAGGAAATAGCCAAGGAAAGGATCTATGATGATACTCGGGGTTGTTCTCCACTGTTTGAAGCCAGGACGGGAGTATTGCGAACAAAGACATATCTGGCCAAATACGAAGGGGTAGACACGGCATGCAGAGCGTGTGGAGAGGAAGAAGAAATTGCCGAACACTTGATAATGTTCTGTAAAGTGCTTCACCCTGTAGTTCAGGTTTATGGCACAGAGTTTTTCAAAGCACTGGGGTTTAGGGACAGTGAGGGCAAAATAGACTTTAAGCGGGTAGAATTAACTAGAAGGAGGTTATCTGATTGGTGGCTAAAGTGAAGGCACGAGTGAAAATTGAACCTTTCGCTGCAAAGCACGAATCCTCAACCTCACTATTTAAGGATAAAAATAAATCTAGTTTTTGGTTCATTAAGGATTACGGCTTGGTGGCGCTAGCCACCGCCCGATCTAAAGGGTACAGCCATATCCATCCATCCATCCATCCATTCATCCATCCATCCATCCATCCATCCATCCATCCATCCATCCATCCATCCACCCATCCATCCATCCGTCCGTCCATCCATCCATCCATCCATCCATCCATCCATCCATCCATCCATCCATCCATCCATCCATCCATCCATCCATCCATCCATCCATCCGTCCATCCGTCCATCCGTCCATCCATCCATCCATCCATCCATCCATCCATCCATCCATCCATCCATCCATCCATCCATCCATCCATCCATCCATCCATCCACCCATCCACTACACTTCAGGGGGCCTATACGCTGAGGGTATGTGTGCCACCGGATCATTGTTATAAGGCAAACGACTGTCACTTCAGAGAGCACCAGTGAACGTTTTTTTTCTCGCGTTTGGAGTGCCGGCATTGAGGGATCTGATAATATTTGCAGGGTATTGTTTTTCTGTGCTTTGTTTACTGCACCTATAAGAAACTTTTTAATCTTCATGTATCCTTTGCGCAAGTGGGATATTTACGCTGTTCTGCAAAGTGTTTTGGTATTTGCGTGCTGTCACACTCACACCGGTGTGATATCACATCTTGCGTCGGTAACAGTTGCAATGTGGGTATTTCCCTAACGGGCACCGAGTGACTACTAGCATCTGTAAGGACAAATTTAACGTGACGCATGTCAATACATTATTTTTTGCTTACACACTTGCAGATTATTCAAACGGAAGCAGATGACACGGGGTCGGGCGCCATAAGCTGGCCATACTACTGGGATATTCACCGCTCTTTAGGATATCTGCCGCTACATGATGAGAGCCTTGCAGATGAAAGCGGCTGCAACCAGAATTCCCCAGCAGAGGAGGTAAGTGTGCAGATACCTTTGATGACATATGATGATGAGGCGCCACCAAATTTATTTAACTAATGACTTATTCATTCAAGTTCTTTGTTTCTTCATTTTGATTATATTTATCTACGGGAGAAAAAAGTTGCGTGCTTCATACGTGTTGCATAGTCCGTAAAGCAATAATTTTAGTCTAAACTTGAAGTTTCCCGTTACGTTTGCAGTATTGCAAACAGTGTGGGAGAAATCAAGGGAGTCAAACAAAAGATGAGACAGAATGGATGCTGCGTACGAAAACAGTTCAGAACAGCCTGTGTGGGGGCTAGTTGGTACATGCTCTAGATAAAGGCAGTGCTGCAATGTTATTTTCCTGTCACACAGCACGTTTAATTTCACTCGCAGTGAATGGCATTCTTAACGAATGCCATTACTATCTTGCGGTCTGGGTCCACATGGCCTTGTGAAATGGCATTTGCAATTGATGTCAATGTTTATCGGCAAGCTACTATGATACAAAAAATTACAAATCGCACACTAATTTACCTAACAATGTTCGGTTGAGGTAAAATATACTGCGACGTGACAAAACAAAATCAATAGAAAAATTCCTCGTGCACATCCGAATCAAGACTAGTCTAAAGCCACTGACAACTTGCTGTCCGCACTATTTGGAACCACGACAGTGTTGATGCATTTGTGATCGCGATGAATGATGATCAGTGCAAAGGAACCTTAATTGCTTTCCACCTGCTGCGAATGAAGCATCAAAACCGACCAAAGTGCTTCAAGCTTGCCAGTGAAAAAATATCACATATGACGAGGGATGTAGTTCTGCGTCTACATGCAGAATCGTTTATGTTATAGTTACTCTTGAGACTTTCACTTCGTCGGCGAATAACAGAACTGTGCTGCTGCCCAAGAAAAGATATTTAGTTTCAAAACATCTTCTTAAACTGGTGATAAAAAAACAGCGAGTGTTTGTAAACATGACTGACAGGAGGGTCATAGTGTCGAGTCAGAGTCTGGAAAAAAGTATGGCTTCACAAATTGCTTTTAGTATCGTGTTGCACTCTAGAAAAGTACTGAAAAGTTAACAACATTTAATAAACATCCGAGCATCGTTTACACTTGATTTAAGGTGTCGCTTTTTCGATCTCTTGTCAAGCGCCTGTTGACAAAATTACACAAGCCACGCTTCCATCAGTTCAGCGAATACATTCAACGAGCGTATGCCATCAGGTGCGAATGTCATTTAACATGCCTTTGTAGCAGCAACAAACAAATGATATTATTGCCTAATGTTATTCGCAGCGAATGATGTTACAGGTGCTGTGTGACAGGGGTATTCAGGACAGGAAAAAAATAGCTTTGTCAGTGTAGTAAAAGTTTTCGGTCTAAAACTTTGTAGCTGTGACGAGTGATAGCAGACGACGCTCGGTGCGTGTCTCGCGCGTTTGCGCGAAGAAAACGAAGTTGATCGGCGCCAATCTCACGGGCGCTCGAGGAACGTGGAATAAAAAAGTGGGTCTGGCTGTTCCTTCTTGATCTTGAAAAAGTGTGGACGTCCTTCTTAGGCCGCCTCAGAACCCAGTATATCCAACGGCCACAACGGCACGTCACAGTTGGCGCCCAACAGGTCGAGGTGAACTGAGAAGACGTTTACATTTATGTGGGGAGGTCGCTTCCTGTGCGCTCTTTTGACTCAACTACTAACGTTTGAACAGCGTTGGCTCCGTGATCCCAAGATGACGACGGCTCCGTGCTCTGTCGACGTGTTTGATTGATATGTGGGGTTTAACGTCCCAAAACCACTATATGATTATGAGAGACGCCGTAGTGGAGGGCTCCGGAAATTTAGACCACCTGGGGTTCTTTAACGTGCACCCAAATCTGAGTACACGGGCCTACAACATTTCCGCCTCCATCGGAAATGCAGCCGCCGCAGCCGGGATTCGAACCCGCGCCCTGCGGGTCAGCAGCCGAGTACCTTAGCCACTAGACCACCGCGGCGGGGCATGTCGACGTGTTTGAGCAGCTGGATGACGCCATAAGGTTGGAAGCCTACCGGTCAGCTGGGTCCGAAGCCGATGTCCTAAGGATCGAGGTGGGTCAGCTTCGGAGGTAATCGGAGGAACTGAAACTGACAATTCTCAAAGATCACGACGCCGCCAAAGACTACGACGCCACCAAAGACCACGACTCACCAAAACCGCCACTTCATTCGCAGATGAAGTCATGTCACGACCTCTTGTGCAACTTACTTGCTCCATGAGTAGAGCGCATCGGGCATCTGGAGTCAAAAACACATGAAACTTCTGACGCCGAATCAAGCACGAGTGCAGAAGAGAGCAGTGCGTTGATGAATCTCAAATGCGGCTCGAGAAAGCAACAAAGACAAGCCAGAAGCGATGATCACGTGTGCATGTCTAACTGTGAAGATGCTCACGACTGACTTTCGTGTTTCACGGCAAGGTCCTTACCGCATCTCGGGAAAGATCTAAACGCCTGGTTTCACCAAGTTGATTATTGGTTTAGAACCTTCAGCGTTACTGACCAGGTTGCCGTACCGTTCATTATTTTAAGGCTTCCAGCGAAACTCTTTACATGGATGCGTCACCAAACGAAGGTGGCTAGTATCAGTAGTTGGGCTGACACGAATGCAGCGTTCCGCCGACGTTATAACATGGACTGCGATGTAACATCTAAGCAGTGAATGTTCGGCGCAACGCAGCGCGCAGGCGAGTCATGTACAGACTTCACATACCGAAAGCAAGACCTGATGGAGCAGTGCAATTTTCCTGTACTACATCAGGAAAAGTGCTAAGTTATCATAACTACTCTGTCACCCAAGACAAAGAAGCACTTTTTTTGATAAAATATTTAAGTGGCTAGACGATATGACAAGCTCCTTTCTGCGCTTTGACCAGATCAGGAATTCGGAGGAGAGCATTCAAATTTTGGCTGTGGAAGAACGCAAAACGCCACCCACAACGCCGTCCGCCGAATGCCGTAGTAGGCTACCGAGGCGAACGCTTTGCCATATGCGCCATCGTCAATGCGTGGACAGCGTAGGGTCTAGCGGTTCCTCAGATAATGAAGTAGCTCAGAGAAAGGTGCTAAAAGGAGGGGATACGAAAGCGAAGCCACCACCATTGCGGCAATCAACTCATTCCGCAACGCGTGTTTTTGAAAGGTCGCAAGAAAATGCCATGAGAGTTAGTAAACTGTGCCTGAACTGCTCCATAGGTGGCCATTTTGTCATGCAGTGTCGTCTACCGCTATCTTGCTTTATATATAGCGCAGCCACTATTACAAAGAACACACAACACAAGCGCTTAACTTCAACTAAACGTTTAATGCAAACGTCAGAGTTTATAAAGGGGGTGAAAAGAGAAAAAGAATAAAAAATGAAAAATGGTAGACAACAAAAAGCACACGTGCTAGTCCCGAACATTACTATCCGTTATTGTCTATCACCCCATCCAAAAAACATAGTTCTTTTTGCGTGAGTGATATAGAGGGTGCACTAACACAATCAAAATCATCGCGTGTCATTTCAGCCACTTCTACTATCAAACGGGCTAACAAATCCCTGTCCCGATACAGCACGCACGTGTTATCGAAATAAGGCACACAACCGCACTCCTTACAGTGGATCGTCAAGTGACCATCGGTATACCCTTCTGCAGTTTATTGTGGTGCTCTTTTAGCCTTTCATTATAGCATCTTTAAGTTGTTCCCACATAAACAGACCACATGACAAGGGCACTCTGTAAACAACCGACTGAGCACACTCAACATATTTATTGCGGTGCTCAATTTGGCAACCTTTCTTTTCTTTTGAAACAGGACAAGTTTGGTGACATATTCTAGACAGTTTTTCAGGAGCAGACATAACCACTCGGACGCCCACCTTATTACCAATCTTTTTAAGATTGTGTGCCACACCGTGGATATAAAGGACAACAGTCTTTTTACGCTGCTGCGGGGAAGTGTTAATACGCTGCCTATTTAATTTCTTTAGGTCCCCATGTTTCTACAGGAAAAGCTGAATATCCTTCAAATTAATGACCCATTTCACACCAAGAAGTCTGAGCAGATTGTGAATTTTTCGGTATCGAATGACAAAACTGTCGTTAAGGCGTTGTTCATAGATGTGAAAGATTTGTACTATTCTTTACCTCATGAAATGTTTCTAGAATTCATTGAGCAGTGCATGTTTGAGTATGGTGCAGTGATTTTTCAGAATACTTGTGGTATGTCAGTGAGAGGTTTTCTGGATTTACTGGCTTTGTACTTAAGGTCCACATTCGTTAATTGGAATGGGAACACCTACATCCCAAAACAGGGTATTTGTATTGGTTCGGCTATCGCACCCGTCCTTAGTGATATTTTTATGGCCCACTTAGATCGATTAATTGATGAGAGGTTGTCGGGAACTAAGGTTTTAAAGATGTTCAGGTCTGTGGATTTATTTTAGTTTTTTTTTGAAGTGTAATGCCAAAGAGTTTCAAAGTGTTGCTGTTTTGACACTTGGCGTATTTGAGACAGTTTGTCAGCCTCTGAAACTAACACATGAAGTGCCCTAAGGTGCCCTAGATCTGTCGTTGCAATCAAGATGACCATGTTTTTTGGCTTTATGAGCCCAGGAGCAAAAAGCCATTGTTGCCTTTCTCTTCTGCCCATACCAAAGTAGTAAAGAGGTCTGTTGCACGAATGTGTCTTTTTAATTCGTTGAAGAAGTCCTGTTTTCACCTCATGAAGAAGAGCTTTGAGCAACAGGTTTTGCGACTTAAGGCAGCAGGCTACCCGCAACGAATGATTATAAGCGTCGCTGAATCGCTACATAGGGACCTAAAGAAACTAAATAGGCAGCGTATTAACACTTCCCTGCAGCAGCGTAAAACGGCTGTTGTCCCCTATATGCACAGTGTGGCACACAATCCTAAAAAGATTGGTAATAAGGTGGGCATCCGAGTGGTTATGTCTGCTCTTGAAAAACTGTCCAGAATATGTCACCAAACTTGTCCTGTTTCAAAAGAAAAGAAAGGTTGCCAAATTGAGCACCGCAATAAATATGTTGAGTGTGCGCAGTCGGTTGTTTACAGAGTGCCCTTGTCATGTGGTCTTGTTTATGTGGGAACAACTGAAAGATGCAATAATGAAAGGCTAAAAGAGCACCACAATAAAGTGCAGAAGGGTACCGATGGTCACTTGGCGATCCACTGTAAAAAGTGCGGTTGTGTGCCTTATTTCGATAACACGTTCGTGCTGTATCGGGGCAGGGATTTGTTAGCCCGTTTAATAGTAGAAGCGGGTGAAATGACACGCGATGATTTTGATTGTGTTAGTGCACCCTCTATCTCACTCACGCGGAAAGAAATATGTTTTTTGGAAGGAGGGATAGACAATAACATATAGTAATGTACGGGACTGGCACGTGTGCTTTTGGTTGTCTATCATTTTTCATTTTTTATTCTTTTTCTCTTTTCACCCCCTTTATAAACTCTGACGTTTGCATTAAACGTTTAGTTGAAGTTAAGCGCTTGTGTTGTGTGTTCTTTGTAATAGTGGCTGCGCTTCTTATAGCAAGATGGATCCTTACCAACTGGCCCGATACAATTGTTTATTGGTCTACCGCTGACTGCAAAATTTGTGAAGTGGCAGGAAGATTTCGAATCTTCCAGCTCACAGCAGCGGGGAAACGAACAGCTGGTGACGCCGGTGCCCGTGAGCAGTCGCCAGTAATTGAGCAAGTGTCATGTGTCTCTGAAGGTAGTACTTTTCAAGCTTGGGGACCTTCGACGCAAAAATTTTGGTGTCTCTGTCTGTCTGTCTGTGTATCTGTCTGTCTGTCTGTCTGTCTGTCTGTCTCCCTGTCTGTGTGTCTGTCTGTTTGTCTGTCTGTCTGTACATTTATCTGTTTGTTCAATCTTACCAGTATCGGGTACTTAAAACGGCCGACCCCATCTGCAGCGACCACAAATGTTGCTCAACGTTGAGCGTTCATGCCTGTGCAATTGTCAATTAAAAAGAAAATTATTGCGCATGTCTGGGGCACCATAACAACACGCATATATTCTGCATATGTATCTCTTACTAGAAAACGAATAAATGAGTAATTTTAAGGACTGTAGTGCTTATCACGCTGCGCTTAGCATGCAATGCTTGCACGGAACGGGGAGTATTTCCAACGTTTCGCTAGGACGAGATGGGGGTGGCACCTACCCGTTGCCTGGCGTTCTACAGCTTATCATCTCTGAGACGGGCGCGCACGGCCACGCGCTTTGTTTTCCAAAAGAAACTGCCAGATGGCACTCATGTCTCACGTGTGACGTGACTTGATGCGCTTGTTCCCCTCTGCTGCACGCTTGAGGCACTCTAATGCAGCGCCTCCGGAATACCATTCACCACTTTTATGGCGCAGAACATCAAATAAATATTTCGTTCACTCCCTCCACATGCAAGACTATTGTCTTTCGAGCACGTTGGCCGAATAAATGCAGATACGGGGCCAATTTTTTCTGTTCCTCTCGCCATCAACGGACAAACTAATAAATGCATCCTGGATTCTGGAGCTGTCAAAAACATGAATACCGCACCAGTAGTTGAAAACTCGAATTAAGAAGGCCTTCATCCCCACGTTTGGTAGGAGCAAGCGTTCATCAGCTACAAAATTTAGGTCGAGTCATTGCTGTGGTGACAGTGGACGACCAAACACCGCAGCATGACTTTGTTGTTCTCCAGTTACCTCACGAAGGAATACTGCTAGGCGATGACTTCTTGCGGGCTTCAAGGGTCGCCATCGGCTGCGGCTCGGAGAGCTTCGTGGTAACGGTTCCCCAAAGGCTACGCAAGGTCTACCTGGTTAGGGTGCAACCACTGCCAGCTTTATCGCGGAAGTCGGTTCCTGTGGCCTGGCATCGCGTGTTGGAAGATAAATATCGTTTATTGGTCATCACCGGGAAAAATTTCTTGTACGATCGCTATTCAGTGACAGTGGAGCCCATGGTACCAGCTTCATTAGAAAATACAACGAAGGTTTTGTATTACTAACTGCTGTTCTCAAGCAGTCTTGCTTCCCTATCAGATGGCAATTGGCCTCATCGAAGGAGGAAGCAGGCTTGAGGATATTGAACTTTCTGGAGAGGACTGCCAACAGATCCTCTGAATTTCATACCTTCCTTTTCCTGTGGACCTTTATGCGCCACAAGCTTATGTGGTCGTTGATAGGCAGCACCGTTCCATCGCAATAAGAGACGTCAGCTTTAACATTGGAACAAAGTTATCTACCAACGAGCTGGAGGTCGTGAAGGATTTGTTGGTAACTAATTCAGCTGGCTTTGCACATTCAAGGACAGATGTAGGCTCCTGCACTGTTGAGCTACATTGCATTCCAACTGAAAACGCAAAGCCAATACCGCAACGTTCTCGCAGATTGTCACCAGCACAACGCGATATCGTCAAAAGTATGATCAAGGACATCGTTGATGCCAATATAGTGCGACCTGCTCGGAGTCCTTGGGCATCACCCTTTGTCCTTGTAGCAAAGCAAGATGGGACGACGCGCAAGTGCGTTGATTATCGACGTCTCAACGCCGTCACTGAGGACATTGTGTACTCTTTCGCAAGAATTGAAGATGTGCTGCAGGCACTCACCGGAAGCACGTAATTTTTTGTTATGGACTTGGTGTCTGGATTTTATCAGATCGCCATGCATCCAGATGTCATAAAAAAGACTACCTTCGTCACGCCATGGGGTCTTCACAAATTCCTCCTGGTGCCATTTGGCGTAAAAGATGCCCCATTCACATGTCAGCGAGTCGTGAATACGATCATTGACGGTATTAAATACGATGATGCCCTTGTGTATATACATGACTGCGTAGTTTTCAACCGGACATTTGAAGAACACGTGCCATCCCATACCTTGGGCACATTGTCACAAAAGACGGTGTATCTCTCGGCCCATCCAAACAGGCAGCGGTTCAGGCTTTCCGGCCTCCTCGAAGTGTACAGGAACTACAATTATTCATCGGGCTCACATCCTAATTCAGGAAGTTTATCCTGAATTGCAGCGTTATTGCAGCACCTCTTCGATCACTCCTAAAGAAAAACGCTACTTTTTTCTTGGGAAGAGGATCAGCAAGTGGCACTTGAGACATGAAAGCACGCGTTGCGCCAGCCCCCTGCCCTTGAGCTATTCTCTGAAAAACCAGAATTTCGTGCCCAAGTACGCACAGTTGCATCTCGGCTCGGCTTGGGAGGTCTACTGCGGCAAGAAGAGAAAGAGCGCCGATATTGTCTAGTGCTATACTTGAGTGAATCTCTCAAAAGCGCAGAGTTTAATTATGCTTCGACAGAACTGGAAGCTCTTGCAGTAAAATTGGCATTAGAAGAGCTACGACCATACCTGATTGGCCGAAAATGTCAAGTTGCCAGCGACCACCATGCACTGTGCTGGGTCTTGCGCTACAAGGAAGGAAACCAACGCCTTCTTCGTTAGTCACTGATTCTGCAGGAATTTGACTTTGATGTCATCTATCAATCAGGAATTCTGCACAACGCACCAGATTGTCTTTCCAGGAATCCCCGCATGGTTGATGATGCTGAACCGATTCTTGCAGTAACATATCCATCACTGCGATTCTGTGACAACATTGGTGGTGAGCAGCGTCAGGATGCATTTTGCACTAAATTCCTGAATATGCTCAGGGGTGCACTGGGCACGAAACAGCAACAGAAACGCGCGCAAACGATGTTTGTCACGCATAACGACGTGTTGTACAAAAGAGAACATGGACAAGTGAGCAGTCAATTTCTCCTCTGCCTTCCTGCACTACAACAAGCTGAGGCACTCCGTGAAATGCATGAAGGACGATACGGACGGCGACCACATGGGAATCAGGCGAACATTCGATGCCCTTAGGTCTAAGTAATACGGGCGAAAGCTCCATGCAGATGTCAGACGGTACGTGCGTCATTGTGACCTTTGTCAGAGGATCAAGATGTCAACATCGGTGCCTTACCCCCGAATGCAGAGATGTTACTTGGCTCGCGACTTCAACTTAACTTGAGCAAGTCGGCGCGAAGCAAGCAGCGGACTTCAAAACGCCCAAGTCAGCCTTCGCGTTTCATAGATGCTCAGGCAGTCTTGCTTGGTCAAGTCAAGAACGAGCTTGAAAGCAGAAACACGCTGCTTGCCTGCTAACGAGGGTATTAATGAAATTGTTCCCGTAAGGCATGCATTACACCAAAAAAAGACCATACGTTTTAAAATAACTATAAAAACGAAGGGCCTCAAGCATATTCTTGCCATTTCTCGGCTAACGAGCGGCACGTGGTGCCTGCCACCACAGCGATGCGCAGTGTTGCTTCTGTAAAGCGTTCGTTGCCCGCTGGTTTTAGTGGCCACCCAAATGCGGTGCGTTTCTCCACGGTTGCTTGTTTGGAGGAGAAACAAGCATCGCGTTGGGTTCTTTCGTCGTTTTTTTTTTCTCGCTCACGAGGTGACGCGATTTTCACGGTATTTGCCTCTGTTCGCCTGTGTGCATGCCTGTAATGGGCTAGGTCCCAGTTATTATGAAAAAAAAAAAACAAGTTCTGGGAACAAATGTGATTCGTATCCTTTTGTTGAGCTTGGTAAACAAGAGAAAAAGCGGAGGTCAGGACATCGCCCTCAGCAGAATTCTGTCTCGCGGGGTGCAGCAATGTATCGCTGCATGATGGTGACGCGGATAAAAAAGCCCGTGATAGGGGCACCCCTTTTTTGTGTGTGTGTGTAATTTTACGTAGCGTTGTGCTACAAGTGATGCCTTTCTGAGCGAGAAACAGCGCCCTAGACGGGACGAAATGATAGACGAGGCACACGGACACAGCACCGAGTCAATTTTTTTTTTACCGAAAAAGACGGAAAGTGTCGTCGTGTTATAGAAAAACAGAAATAGCCTTTGCGGTTACGGAACACTTCGGCGTTGTCGACACCGGGGCTATTAATACGCACGTGTGTGTAGTCGACACAACCTGTCACGCAAGGGAACTCAGCCACTTCATAACAGCCCGCCGGCTGCGGAAAGCGCACCAGCATCGCGTACAGGTGCTTTGCGATGAATAGCGTGACTTTTCCGACAGCACGGCACACTGTCGACTACAGAATGCGGAGGAAATTTCCGGTGACTGGCTGGAATGTGCCAGCGCTGTAAGACCTGAGAGCCATCAGTAGCTGTAACACTGGATGCACGGGCTGTCTTCGGTTGTCACCACTTTCACGGAGCGGCAACATAACGAGCAGCTGCCCCACGGCGTTCTTCATGAATCTGTACCTAGCGTGGAATTGTGGCTCATCGTACAACTCCATCGGATTTCCTTGGTCACGTAAGGCGGTTCCAAGAATCTTCGGCAGGCAATGCGCCTCAAAAAACGCTACGCTTATGGCGAGGCAAGCAAACTCAAAAGCGGCGACCTTTCACGCGACGTCCATTCGAGAGGTGGCCATGTTGGAATGACGCGTCAAGTCGCTTTCAAGCAAGCCCCGCAGCTGACTTGAAACTTGTCCTGACTTCGACCGAGCCAAGTCGCCTTCAAGTCATCCGCAAGTTCGAGAACAATTTATGGCGACCGGCAAGACGGTCTTGAGTCAAGAACGAGTCAAGTACGAGTCAAGTAACATCTCTGCATTCGGGGGTTACAGTCTATTAAAGCATGTAGATATCTACAGCACATCCCAAACACTTGAAATGAACATAATTGGGCCATTCAAAACCTCAAGACGTTACAAGTACATCATTATAGCCGTTGATTACCTCACAAAGTTCGTGGAGGCAAAACCACCCCGTAACATAGAAGCCGCTATCATCCAGAAGTTCGTCGAACGACGAATCATCCTAAAGCACGGATGCCCAGACACATTTATCACAGATCGCGGTACTCAAATGATGACGCGCTCTACTGAAGCATACTTCAAACATCGGGCCATCAGACATGCTACCTTTGATGAATGATATGTGTAATTTAACGTCCCAAAACCACCATATGAATATGAGAGACGCCATAGAGAAGGGCTCCGGAAATTGCGACCACCTGGGGTTCTTTCATGTGCACCTATATCTGAGCACACGGGCTCACAACACTTTCGCCTCCATCGGAAATGCAGCCGCCGCAGTCGGGATTCAATCCCGCGGGTCAGCAGCCGAGTACCTTAGTTTCAGTTTCAGTTTGAGTTTTATTAAGCATTTTCTTCACAGAGTTGCGAAAAAGAAAACGCAAGGATAAGAGCAAAAAGCTGCTATGTTAGCAGCTTGACGAGGCTGATTGATTGATATGTGGGGTTTAACGTCCCAATGACGAGGCTCCTACCCCTTTTCACATGTCATTACAAAAATCCGCAGAGCACAAAACGTGAAAAAACAATTTGACGTCGATTTTCAAAACTTCAAGAAATTAGGAAATAAAAAGAAAACGCATCAAAATTACATCAGTTTCAGGTTTACATAAAATAAGCAAACTACAAAGAGAGAAAAACAACAAAACACAAAATAAAACAGCGTGCGGTCAATCATGAAACAATGCACACGTTACTAAATGGCTACCAAAGTATTACGAAATGATTATACAACGTTTACAACACTGGGTATGCGAAAAGCACAAGTTTTAATGCACAAGGGAAACAATGACGAGTGAAATGTTGCATGTTTTACTCGTAAAAAAAGTAACGAAAAAAATTGTCAAAGAAAGCAAACATCATAGGATGCCATGTTGCACACGAGCACTATTATAGGGTGTTTCTTTTACACATAGTATTGTAGCCGGACAATTAGAAGAAACTAAACTACACGCCGCCATTCTGGTTGAGAAGGTTCTTAAATTGTTTTTTATGTATATTAAAGATATCAGTGTTTTTATTTTCAAACATGTTAAAACAAGCAGGAATACAGTGTTCAAGTCTTCTCAAACCTTGATTAGTTCGCGAATAAGGAACGAACCAGGAAGGCCTTTTCCGAATGTCATAATGGGATTGTGTAATTTTTCTGAGGTTACACAGTTTAAGAAAACAAGCGTTGTTTGATAGCAAGCTTTGTTTGTATTTCATAATAAGGTTGAAGCTGTGTATCTGATCGATTGGTAAAATCTTATATTCTCTGAATAAATGACTTGTATGTGCGTCGTATGGTACGTTTGCAATATGACGAATCGTTTTTTTCTGCAGTAAAAATATTTTGTTCCAATTTGCTTTAGATGTATCTGCCCAGACTAGACTACAATAGTTTATGTGAGATGAAAACAACGTATTATAGAGTAAATGTTTAATGTTTGCTGGAAGTATGTGTCGAAATTTAGAGAGAGCACGACACGTCCTAGCTATATTTCTAGTTACTTTATTAACGTGTTCGTCTCAATTAAGATTTTCATTAAAATTACTCCTAATGATGAAACTTCTTTGACAACCACAATTTTTTCGGGCCCGAGACATATACCCAAACCACGACAGACAGCCTTCTGAACCGGTGCGAATACCACAGCTTTGAATTTTTTTGTGTTGATCAATAAATAATTTGCAGTACTCCATATGAAGATGTCGTTAAGAATGTTGTTGGCTCAGTCTGCAAGGTTACCTAAATCATTACCATGCAAAAATATACTAGTGCCATCTGCATAAATTATAAAGTCCACATATTTGCTGACACTTGTTATGTCGTTTATATAAATATTAAACAGTAGGGGCCCTAATATGCTGCCCTGAGGTACACCTGACGTTATGGTTAGTAGGGAGGATTGGCTGTCATTTATAACTACAGATTGCTTTCTTTGTGATAGATAAGATTTCAGAAAGTCAAGTGGGGTTCCCCGAAAACCATAATGACGCAATTTTGCATAGAGTACTTCGTGGTTGATTCTATCGAACGCTTTAGAATAGTCAATAAACACACCCAGTGTTAACAGTTTCTTTTCAAATGAGTTAAGTATGAGTTCTTTTTGTGTGAGGAGAGCCAGTTCCGTGGACATGCCCCGTCGGAAGCCAAATTGATGCGGTGATATTATAGAGTACTTTTCACCAAAAGACATGACACGTTGATGTATGATTTTCTCTAGCCCTTTAGATATAACAGGAAGTATGTAGATCGCACGATTATTAGAAAAGATATTTCGGTCACCAGATTTGCATAAGGCACTAACTCTCGCATGCTTCATTCTTTCTGGGAAAACTCCCGTATAGATAAGCAGATATTCAACAGATGGGTAAGAACAGGTAACAAAAGATCAAGTGCTGCTTTAATAAGCTTAATTTGTAGGTTATCTATGTCCCGAGCAGTAGTGTTTTAGTGACATCATCATCATCATCATCATCATCAGCCTGACTACGTCCACTGCAGGATAAAGGCCTCTCCCATGTTCCGCCAGTTAACCCGGTCCTGTGCTTTCTGCTGCCAATTTATACCCGCAAACTTCTTAATCTCATCTGCCCACCTAACCTTCTGTCTCCCCCTAACCCGCTTCCCTTCTCTGGGAATCCAGTCAGTTACCCTTAATGACCAGCGGTTATCCTGTCTACGCGCTACATGCCCTGCCCATGTCCATTTCTTCATCTTGATTTCTGCTATGATATCCTTAACCCCCGTTTGTTCCCTAATCCACTCTGCTCTCTTCTTGTCTCTTAAGGTTACACCTACCATTTTTCTTTCCATTGCTCGCTGCATCGTCCTCAATTTAAGCTGAACCCTCTTTGTAAGTCTCCAGGTTTCTGCTCCGTAGCTAAGTACCGGCAAGATACAGCTGTTATATACCGTCCTCTTGAGGGATAGTGGCAATCTACCTGTCATAATTTAAATACAGGCAATACTTCTTCAGGAGTTGTGTTTAAAAAATATGCAGTGCTCATGTTTGGCACACCTAGAAAGTCCCTGTAATCATTATTACTGGCACGAGAAGGGTTTGATAAATCAGAGGACACCAGCGTTGTAAAGTACACGCTAAACTTATTAGCAAGTTCTTGACCTTTTACTATCTTGTTATCTATGTTTAACTCAAGCGCGTTGTCTCGAGAGCAACTTCTATTTAGAAGCTTATTTATTTCTCGCCAAAGCACGTCGCCACGAGTGCTAACCCTCTTAAAGAGAGCTTCATAGTACGCATCCTTAGTTTTTCTCAGGTGGTTCGTTACAAAATTTCTATACCGCTTGAATTCCGAAAGATCGTTATGGTGTCTTGTTTTCACGAATTTCGCGTACAGTAGATTTTTCTTCTTAATCATTTCCAGACATTCTCGCGTCATCTATTGTTTCCGACCTTTTTTTAGGGTTTTGACAGTTTTATATTTAAAACACTTATGGTAAGTTTTTCTTAACAGGCACATGAATATTTCATACGTCTCATTAGCGTTAACTGATTTATAGACAGGATCCCTACAAATCTGCGCAAGTTTACGCCTAAAAGTGTCTAAGGTTTTGTACTAATTTCCTGTATTTTGTATGAATCTGGAGTTGATACTTTTGCACGATTAAGATACTCGTTGCGATTTTGAAACATGTATATAGGGTAGTGATCACTAATATCGGCAATAACAGTTTCAGATACGGTTGAATCACTTATGTCATTTGTAATAAGTATGTCGATAAGGCTTTCAGTATCTGAAGTGACACGTGTAGGTTCAGTAATAATATTAGCACACGCAAAGGAATCAAGTAGTAGTTTGAAGTTACCAGAGGTTTCAGTTTGCTGCAGAAGGTTAATGTTGCAGTCGCCCCCTATGATAATGTGATACTTGTTAGTGCACGCATACGTAAGCAGATTTTCAAGAAATCGAAAAAACGCTTCTGTTTTTCCGTCAGGTGGACGATAAACTACCACATATACATACTTGTGACATGCTAGTGATAATGCCTCATAGTCTGGTGTAATCGCTGAAATGTCTGAGAGAAGGCTGCAAACTAAATGGTCAGCAATTAGTTGCAACACACCTCCCCCTCGACGAGAGGGCCTGTTGAAAAAGAACGATTTATACGTTGGAAAGCATAGTACCTCGTCATTCAACGTGTACCAAGTTTCAGGAATCATGATGATGTCGAACCTAAACGAGAATTTGTCGAGAAACGTAGTTATATGATCGTGCTTGTTGCGAGCTGAGCGAGCATTAAATGCATGATACTGCAATATCCGCTAATGTAAGGTAAATTGACATCACGTGGTAATATCGCCATCTTATCAAAAGGAAAAAAAGAAAAAGAAAAAAGGTCGCGCCGAAAAAACGAAAAGCGCTAATCAGATAAGCTTACGGCATGCTAGATGCCCCGCGGCTGCTTGAAGCGGCCGCGTGCATCTTGTGGAAGTCGGCTTCACATGTGATTTGAACTGCACGAGATGTTTCCGTTTCACGCGCAAATATTTTGCCACCACTTGCCCACGCGAAGCGCCAGCTCATTTCCCGTTTCCGTGCAATCGTCATACCCAGCAAGTTTTTCAGTTGGGGACAAAGGTGCTCATTTACGAAAACAGACTGTTTAGTTGTGAATCCCCGTTTCTCAGCTGTGAATCGAGTTCTCCCTGCTTTCTTAACGATGGCATCCCTCTTAGCTCGGCGATTGAAAACAACCACGATGTTTTCGTTCAGGGGGGCATCACTGCCTGCTTTGCTACCCCGATCGGGAACAGCGCTTGCATGAGGGCGTACCTCGTTGTTATTTGCAACACCTGGGTCTGGTGCCGTGTTACTTTGCGATGCGGCTATCCTCGCTGGCAAACGGTGGCATATTTCTATGTCTTGTTCACTTATTGGCTCCCCCAAGGCATCACCAACTTTGGCAAGCAATTGCACAAGGTTTTCATTAGGGGTACGTGGGATCCCTTTGATTTCTATACCACCGCGGCGGGGCGACATGCTGCCACTACCGCATATCACACCGCAGCAAACGGCTTGTGGAAAGGAGCCAATAAGACAATCAAACCGATAATTACCATCACTACCACCAGGGGGAAAAATGGGCCGATGTCCTCCGTTATAATGTATTCTGTTAAAACACCGGGCACCAAGACATGGTTCGCCAAACTCCCTTCTTCATGGCCTACGGTAGGTTTTCGGTGCTACCATGGCTGCGAAGAATCAATGAGCACTGGTACTTTCTCTGCTCTCTTGTCAACATTTGTTTCTATGTATGTAGCAACTAAATGGGTATATTCACCTTGTTTCACAAAAACTTGAGCACAGATATAAATCCTCCTTAAATTTGTCATTTTATGCTGAAGACACTGTGCGACTTATTAAAAACGCCTAGTTTAATGATACGTTTGCTGTGTACTCATGCAATTAACAAGAGGCTAATTGTTTTCATTTTGTATTGAGCAAACTTTTCAGTAATACTTGTATGATTATTCAGAATTTTGGAATTTTGTACTCTGCAGACCCTCATCGGAAAAGCGTGGGGTGCTGTGCAAGACGGGCAGCTCATTAATGGCAGCCGGTCACCTTTTCCGGTGGTGGCATCTGAATCAGCATGTTCCCCTCAAAGGAGTACATCGTTAGAAACTACAGAGGCTGCGTCCAGCTGCGAAGCTGGGTTAGACAGTGAGAGCTCTAAAAAGAGTCAAAAAAGCGGAAGAGGCAACCTGCTGCATCAACACTTTTCACACAACTGCTCGAGGAGCAACGCCAACTTTGTCTCTCTCTCAAATGATGACGAAGAGAGAGAATTACAACTGGAAGAAGAACAGCTGAAGATCTTCAAGGATATACCTTCAATAGACGAGAAGTTGCTCTCCGTGCTGGGGGAAATTGTGAAAAAAAAATAAAAACGACATTGAAGGCAATTTTATGCAGGTTTTATTGTGTACGAAAGAGAACAGCTTGCCGCAGCATGTAACTATGAAGTGTTAATTGTAAATAGGTGGATGCAATGAAGAGGTCTGAGCTAGACCACGAGAGATGGGACACTTGTTTCGAGAAAAATTCTTTTAATGCAAATCTTGTTTTCTCGCCTTCGTTTGTGCTGGCATGTGTGCTGGGGCACAGCCTCCTGGATTTCCCTTGCCTGATTGATTATCAGCGGTCACTTGGGAAGCGGCCGTCGTTGGAACTGTGGTGGTGCGGCCACTCAAGTAGGGTTGTCTTCAAATGAGTTTTTACATATTTGGTGCTTATATACAACAAACATAACGTAAAAAGATTTAAAAAGGCGAAAATGTAATTTCAAATCATTATGATAAACCCTACGTAAGTGACGCCGCCATGAATGACAGTTCTATCCTGAGGATTTTCGTATGGCTTCATAAGGTTTGCGGACAAGGTAAACGTTTGATCAAACAATATCATAAGAGCAACGCCGACACCTTCAACCATGGCTTGAGGAAACTTGAAGTGTGCAGACTCCACCACCTTTTTTAGCGCCGACGTTGAATAAACACTTGCGTCATACCACTTCCCAAGACTACCAACTACGATATATCCGAGCCTATATCTGTGGCCCACTAGCGCTAGAAGTATCATGCTGTACCTGCATGGGGAAAAAACATAATTTCAGCAATGCTTCACAATTGCAAGAACACTTTCTACCAATACGTCTCTCTTAAATGTATTGTAAAATTTACTTTTGGCCTCAGAACACAAAGTGCACACAGCATAGATAAAAATATAAAACAACACCACATTCACATAAAAATTGGTTAGTAATAGCACAGACAAGACTAATGCTTGAAAAATTCTTGAGGACGTCACAAAATATATAACACGTTCTTCTAAATACACTATTATGGTGTATTTCCGCAATGACGTCTACGTTAAATCCTTTTTATAGACAACAATTTACTAGCATGCCCCAGATTTAATAGAACCCTGCCATCCCTTGCAGTTGTAGTAGTCGGTAGCGTGTTTTTTCGGTGGCGATACGGGAAAAGGGCAACCATCAAGGGCTCCCACAGCTTGGGGAAATCTGGTCACAGCGGAAGATTCTCTTACGTAGTCGGCCATGTCTTCGCACGACGACATGCAAATACATCAAACATGCTTGTCGCATGCGACCAGCGGCCCGCCCAAGAATGTCACGTCACATAATTGTTTCTTGTTTTCTCAATAACTATGCATGAAACGACTCAGACAATACTGGTCGCAAGCATGTTTTTCACGAGATATCTCATCGTGTCACCATTTGCTGAAGCATAACCAAGAAACAAAAACTATATTATGTCAGAATCGGAACACTGATTTTGTTCATTTTGTAGATGAATATCGGTATTTTTTTTAATCCTGACAATAAGTGCCTTTCAGAATTGGCCCACATAAAATATATGTGAAATATCTTCTTTCAATCGGGAACTATAGCTAACGTTTAGTTCAGGCTCCCCCCAACCCTTCATGTCAACCTCCTATGCTACAGTGAAGAAGACCTTTGCCAGACTAAGTATCGCGACTGCAGCCTGCTTTGTGAGGTGCGTTTGGGATTCTTGTAATGTGGTCTGTAACCGTACGTCCCCTTGACTTGCCGCGGCCAGCCTGGCCGCGGCAAGTCAAGGGGACGAAGAACGTCGCATGAAGGGCTTCATACGGGAAACATGGACGACCTCAGTAGTTCGATAACGGCGATCTGCTGGGGGCGTCACGCGATAATTCAATAATGAAGTCTCTTCAAGAACTATGCACGGTCCGATAAACCGTGGCTGAAATTTGACGCACAAACCAGGTGTGCGAATAGGCGTCAAAAGGACCACTTCGTCTCCAGGTTGAAAGGATACAGCACGACGCGATTCATCATCAACGAGCTTTCTCTCTTGCTGTCACGTTTCAGTATTTATGCGAGCACGTTGCGGCACTGTGCTAGTCATAAAACGTATTCCTCTGAAGAGGATGGAGATGAAATCGCATGGCAGGTAAAGAAAGAGACGTCCAGGAAAGAAGTATGGGAGCGTCCATAAACCAGGTAAACTGGTGAGTACCCGGTTGTCCGCTGAATGGCCGTAGTATAGGCGAAAGTGACGAATGGTAGAACTACATCCCAGTTCTTGTGGTCTGGTTGAATATAGGCGGCGACAGGACATGGTGGCACCGCTGCGATGTGGATCACTCACAACCCTTTTCTTCTTGCCGTGCAGTTACTTGGTGTCCTGTGTGCTGAGGGCTGCAGAAACCTCGTCACGCTAAACGCTTCTACGCATGCAACACGACTGTTCCCCAGCGACATCTGCAACCACAGCACCGGAAATCTGGTCTCGCAACCGTTCAGCAGACTGTCATGTAATTTTATGTCATTGGATGCAGAGGACTACGCGCATGAGCTGCGCTGAGCGACACCTTTCAAGGAGCCTATAAAGAGACACCCGTTCGACGACTCAGTCACAGGGCACGGTGGCACCGCAACAATGTGGATCACTCACATACCTTTTCTTCTTGCCGTGCAGGTGAGAAAACACTATGGCAAATGTCTTCGTTCAAGCGATCCCTTTTTATTGGTGCTGCGTGCCCGCGGCCGAGTTGTTTGCTGCATGCTGTTCGTTTCTTACTGAGAAGGTTGCTACTTCAGGGGGGGAGGGGGGGCATTGAATCAAACCCTGGCCCTGATCTTACTCAAATTTCAAAGCAGCTGAAAGAAATCTCGTGTGACATTAAGAATATTAAAGAGAAACGGCTGGTTGAAATCGAAAAGCAATTAGGCACGCTTTCTAACCTGGACGACAAGATAAACACTTACCAGGAAGAACTGCGCAGCATTCGCAGTGTAGTTCGGTCACTCGAAAAGAAAATAGACAAACTAAAAAACTACAGCCACCGATCTAACCTAATCATTTATGGACTAACTGAAACAATAGATGAAAATTCTGAAACTTTCGAAATGACCGTTAACAAAGATATTTTTCAGAGTCTTCTGGAACTAGAAAAAGTACCTATGGAACGAATACATAAATTAGGCAAGCCGGCAAGTAACAAAAGCCGCCCAGTTATCGTGAGGCTTTCGAACTCGAGAGACAAGTACAATATTCTAAAAAATTACGGCATATTCACGGGGTGAATGATGATGAATGGGCGAAGCTCTGGAGGGATTCATCGGTAAACTGTGAATCTTGCGTGTAATTCGTCCAGTCGATCATCATGTAAAGACGTGAGAAACGCTGTGTGTGTATATACACAAATCAACTTTTATTTGTTCTTAGTCGATGGATGGCTTGCGATGTCCCTTGCCTCGCGCGCTCGCACATCGGGATTCTGTCTGCGAGCGCGCGCTGCTGCCGCCTTGCGCTCTCTCCGCTGTGCAGCCTTATCCATCCGGCGACTCCGAGCGCGCGCCAACAGCGAACGGATTTTATTACAACGCTCCCCCTAGCGTACGTCGCCGCACTAATTTGAGCGATTGCCTTCAACCAATGACAAGCGCCATAAGTGACATCATTCCTATTTTATAAGATCTCGCGTCTTTCGTCAACTACAAGTACCGCTTTCTAGTTTATAACATCTTGCATCTTTTCATCATCAGCTACAAGTACCACCATCTAGTAAACACTACAAGAACTAAACGAGAGGTGGCTACATACAGGAGACAGTACCGCCATCTAGTGAACACTGCAAGAACTAAACTAGAGGTGGCTACATACATGGGACGGCACCGCCATCTAGTGAACACTGCAAGAACTAAACTAGAGGTGGCTACATACAGGCTACAGGGGACGCACAGCCCATGCCCTAAGGAGCTTCGCCCCTAAAAAAGGATATAAATTAAAGAACTCGAATATTTGAATCGGTGAAGATTTTTTTTGGAACATTCGGGAAGTCAGAGGAAAGCTGTGGGCAAGTGCGAAGCCAAACCGTGAAAAGCATGAGAAGGTTACGTTATCATTTGACAAGTTGTACATTGGCGGGGTGGCGTATGTCTGGGATGAAGAAAAAAATGATAAAATACTGGTTAAAAAAAACGAGGCCGGAAGGCCAATTCGCCCAATGACAAGAAGTCACACGCAAGTGTTGTCTTAGTTGGAGAAGCTAGCAAGGTTCCAAGCAGCACGAGAAGTTCCCCTTTCACAGATAACGACAATAGTATTGCTCACACGTGTTCATCCCAAACAAAGCAGTTGCGTATCACCAACCTAAAAACTCGCAGTGTTATCAAAAGGGCAGATTCGTTAGAAATTCAACTGCTCATACACGACCCTCATGTCACTATCTTTACGAAGACTTGATTGCATGGTCAGATAACAGATAATATAGTTTTTCAACCATGTTATAAAGTTTTTCGTAGGGACAAAGCACATAGCGGCGGAGGTGTGAATGTCCTTACTAAACAACCAATTGATGCAACACTTATTAATGAATATCCTGACATCGAGTGCCTATTCATTCAGTTGTCATGCTGAAGGAATTCCTTTGTATTGTTCGCATGTTATAGACCACCAGACGCTACACACGAATACATGATAAAACTAAAAGAATACGTGTCTTTTTTTCGGCATAAAAATTTTTCTCCTAGGCGATTTTAACCTGCCTAGTATTAACTGGGAACGTCTTCAGGCAGATTTAAAAAAGGACAAAAATGCTAACATTATCTTCAACCTTATGCTAGAACACGACTTAATTCAAGCAGTTAATGAACCTACCCGTGTACAACGTTTCTCTAGCAATATTCTTGACCTGCTATTTGTGAATCGTGATTTTTCGGAATGCGTCGTTTCAGTTGATGAAGGTTTGTCCGATCACAAGCTTGTAAATGTTTCCTTGCCCATACTAACGCCTGATGTCTCTAAACGTACAAAAAACATTGCTTCAAAAAGTTTGCTAAAGCCGATGATGCAAGCATAATAGATTACATAGAAACATGCCTTGGTGAATTCACTGATACTGACAACAACGTATCCACGCTCTGAGAAATGTTCCTCAAAATTTGTCGCCACTGCATAAATAGGCTTGTGCCTAACAAAACAAAGACGGTCGGTAAACAAACGCCATGGATGACGCGTAACATATTGCAACTGAAGCGCAAATTAAAAAAAAAGCGAAAAGAAGGGTGACCCGCCCCAACTTATCAGTGTTATAAAAAGCAAATTGTCATCAGCGGTTCGAAGTTCAAAGGATTACTACTTCAACGTGCAGCTACCTGGTTTCATGAAAAGTGCAACCGAAAAATTTTGGGAATATTTAGGCGAAGCTAAGAGACCTGTCTGTGAGATAATGGTCAATGGAACCACTACAAAAGACGTGAATAAAATCGCCGAACATTTTAACACTTACTTCCACAGCGTTTATTCCCAGACAGGTTTAGGTAACGTGTTTCATTCTACTGTCTTTGAGCCGCACGAGGTGGACTTTATTTCATACAATGGTATTGTGTCAATGCTTTTAAACTTGAAGACAATGAAATCATGTGGCCACGATAGTATCCCAAATATGTTTATTAAGCGCCATGCAGAATGTATCGGTAGAATTCTTTTTATACTGTTCAGAGCTTCTTTGTTGTCTACTCAGGTGCCCAAAGACTGGAGGACAGCTCGGGAAGTGCCAATTTTTAAAAAGGGCAATCGTTTATCGGTAGAAAATTATCGACCGATATCTTTAACTTCATCCTGCTGTAAACTAATCGAGCATATCATCGCCAACCAGATGACTAAATTTTTAGACCCCCGCAGGGGCGCCTGCGCAAGTAGGCGTTTGGTGTGTAGCGACACCACGGACCCGAGCTAACGGGGGAGTTTCGGCTCCCTCCCACGCCTAGCCGTGCGTGGCTTTGCCGTGTCCGGGGAAAAGGGGATCCTGGGGGTTGAGCCGACGCTTGGTGATTGGACCTTTAAGGCCCCCCGGCAGAGGCAACACACCCCTTTGGCCCCGGCTTCACGTAGACGGCCCCCCTGGGCTGACCCACCCAGGGGAAATCGGCAGTCGCCTTTTCCTATCTCTCTCTCCCTATATCTTCGTCTTTTGTTCTCACTTTACATCTTTCCTGTCTTCTCCTCATTTCATTTTACTTCCAATTTTTCCTGGCGGCAAGGGTTAACCTTGTGTGGCTATCCAAACTAGGGTAAACCATATTGGGTTATAGTAACTGCGTACTACTGGCGTTGCGCAGACATGCCCACATGCTCTGCCACGTCCCCTCGTTGGACTCCGTGGTGGGTGGTAGGCGCCGTTACCGAAATATACACACTTTCTCATGGGATCCCCGACCCCCTCTTTAACTGATCGTGCTTCGAAAAGGGTACGCACCGATGCAACATTCCTACTTTGGCGCAAAAACAAAGAAACTTTTCCAAAATACCATGTCCTCCACTGCGAACAATCATCTACAAAAGCTAGAGCAATCTCACCCTTCCTTATAGCCAAGTGCTTGAGAGAGACCATTGGAACCGGTTATAAGGCCACGAAGGTGGCAAGTGGAGATCTGCTTCTCGAATTAAAAGACAAAGAACAGTACAATAAACTCTCGCACCTCGTGGCCTTTGGTAACATCCCCGTCTCTGTGAGTGCACACCGTACAATGAATACAGTGAAGGGCGTGGTATCGGATGAAGATTTGATGACACTGAGTGAAGAAGAGCTTCTTGATGGATGGAAGGATCAAGGTGTAATACATGTTCAGCGCATCATAATCAGACGCAACAACAACGAAATAGCAACAAAGCACTTAATACTCACCTTCAACTCAACCACTTTACCTGAGACTCTGGAAACTGGCTATATAAAACTCCATGTCCGACCCTTCATTCCAAACCCGAGGCGTTGCTTCAAATGCCAGCGATTTGGTCATGCATCCCAGAGCTGCCGAGGGCAGCTGATCTGTGCTAAGTGTGGCACAACCGGCCACAGTGCTGATGAATGTAGTCATGATGAGGTCCTCTGTGCTAACTGCGAAGGTAGTCACCCCGCATACTCCAGAGCGTGCCCAGCCTGGAAAAAAGAAAAAGAAATAATAACTATAAAAGTAAAGGAAAACATCACATTCAAGGAAGCAAGACAACGGGTCTCACTAACATTGGCACTAAAAACACCTTTTGCCGAAGTGGTGCAAAGAGGGGCGGCACCACAAAGGCCCTTGGCATTTGCCCGGACCTCGCCTAGCGTGCCGAGGCCAATGCCACAAGCCCCTACGGCGGGAGCAGCTAGCGCTGCCCTGCCCACATTCAGCCAGTCCACACCAGCGACCTCGACAAGCTCTAATGGCAGCCAGGGCAATCACGAGGCCAAGGGGGCTTTATCGACCCCCAGCTCGGTGGGGACAAAGACTTCGTCGATTGAGGCGAAGTCTCAGCGACGCACAGATCCCTCTGTAGAGCGGGCGTCCAGTGCCTCGCAAGAGGCTATGGACACCAGTTCATGCCAAACGGCGCAGGGAGCGCCGAAGGAGCGGCGAGCTTCTCTCGACCGCCCCAAAAAAGACAGAACGCCGATTACAGGGCCTGACAAAGGCCCTGTAAAATGAGCTAATCTCCGTCTTTTCTGCACACAGCACTTTTTCTCTTTTTTTCCACTATGGACAAAATCATACAGTGGAACGTAAGAGGATTACTTAGAAATTTAGATGACGTCCAAGAACTTTTGAGTAAGTTTAACGCGAAAGTGCTATGTGTGCAAGAAACGCACTTAACTCCTAAGCACAAGGACTTCCTACGGCAATATATTATTTTCCGAAAAGACCGGGAGGATGCTGTCGTACCATCTGGCGGTGTAGCCATTATAGCTGATCGTAGTATAGCATGCCAGCATTTGAAGCTCCAAACAGCCCTTGAGGCAGTGGCCATTCGAGCTGTACTTTTCAGCAAACTCATTACCATATGTTCTGTGTACATACCACCGCATCAACAGCTACACAGACGTGATCTAGAATCGTTATTAGATGAACTCCCAGAGCCGTTTCTGGTTCTAGGTGATTTTAATGCACACAATGTCCTGTGGGGCGATGCTCACTGTGATGCGCGAGGACGTCTCATTGAGCAGCTCCTTTTCTCTTCTAGTTTATGTCTTTTAAATATAAAGTAGCCTACATATTTTAGCTTTGCAAACAAAACGTACTCCTCCATAGATCTTAGCATTTCATCACCGTCCCTTTTACCTGTTTTTAAGTGGAAAGTTCTTAAAAACCCTTATGGTAGTGACCACTTCCCAATCATCCTGAGTGCGCCGAACAAAGAACAACTACCCCCGCAGGTTCCTCGATGGAAGATTGACTCGGCTGATTGGGAAGGGTATAGAACTCTTACACACATGACATGGACTGAGCTGTCTGCCCTGACCTTAGATGACGCTGTCACGTATTTTACAGCTTTTATACTTGATGCCGCATCTAAATGTATTGCCAAAACGAGCGGCATGTCTTCTAAACGGCGAGTCCCATGGTGGAACGACGCATGCAGGAAAGCACGGACCACTCAGAACAAAGCTTGGGCGTTGCTTCGCGATTCCCCTACAGCAGAAAACCTGGAAAATTTCAAGCGGGTCAAATCGCAGGCAAGGAGAACGCGTCGACAAGCTAGACGAGAGAGCTGGACAAACTTTATATCGAGTATCAACTCGTACACAGATGAGGGATAAGTGTGGAATAAGGTCAAGAAAATTAAGGGCCAACAAACGTATTGCCTTCCACTAGTAAATAGCCTCGGGGAAAGCTTGGAGGATCAAGCCAACTTTCTTGGCGCACATTTCGAACACATATCGAGCTCCTCACACTACTCCGAATCCTTTCAGAATTACAAGGCACGAATAGAAAAACAAAAGTCAGAAAGAAAATCCACAAGAAATGAGGCATACAATTAACCATTCTGCTTAGCAGAACTGCGAACAGCACTCAGCTCCTGTAATACATCTACCCCAGGTTCTGACAATGTAATGTACGCGATGCTGAAGGAACTATCCTCCGAAACTAAAAAAACCCTCCTCTGTCTTTATAATCGCATATGGTTTTCAGGTGTGATCCCCTCCTCCTGGAAGGAGGCTGTTATAATTCCAATTTTGAAGCAGGGAAAGGATCCCTCTACAGTATCAAGTTATAGACCCATAGCATTAACAAGCTGCCTCTGCAAACTATTTGAAAAAATGATTAATTGCCGCTTACTCCACTACTTAGAAACAAACAAATTGCTCGACCCATACCAGTGCGGGTTTAAAGAGGGCCGATCTACCACCAACCATCTTATACGTATCGAGGCACACATACGTGAGGCTTTTGTTCATAATCAGTTTTTTCTTATCTGTGTTCCTCGACATGGAGAAGGCCTACGATACCACGTGGAGGTTTGGAATATTGAGAGACCTCTCACACTTAGGTATACATGGTAATATGTTCAGTGTCATTGAAAGCTATCTGTCTGATCGTACCTTCCGCATTAGAGTGAGCAATGTTCTGTCCCGAACATTTGTACAGGAAACCGGAGGGCCACAGGGTGGGGTGCTCAGCTGTACGCTCTTTATAATAAAAATGAATTCTCTCCGTCTGTACATTCCACGTAATATTTTTTATTCAACATATGTCGACGATGTGCAGATATGTTTTCAATCGTGTTCTCTTGGGATCTGTGAGCGACAGGTTCAGCTCGCCCTTAACAAGATATCCAAATGGGCCGATGAAAACGGGTTCAAACTGAACCCACAAAAAAGCACCTGTGTCCTTTTTTCTCGAAAAAGAGGCTTGCACCCTGAGCCTGAACTGGTCGTTAAGGGTGAGCGTCTACCCGTAAACACAGAACATAAGTTCCTAGGTATAATTTTAGATGCGAAGTTAACCTTTGTACCGCACATAAAACATCTTAAAAATAAATGCTTGAAAACAATGAATATCCTGAAGGTGCTGTCACGAACAACGTGGGGCAGCGACAGAAAGTGCCTCGTGAATCTGTATAGAAGCCTTATACTCTCACGTCTTGAGTATGGGGCAATAGTCTATCACTCTACCACGCCAAGCGCTCTGAAAATGTTGGACCCTGTTCATCATCAAGGCATCCGCCTGTCCACAGGCGCCTTTAGAACAAGCCCAGTTGAAAGCCTTTATGTGGAATCGGACGAGTGGTCACTCCATCTGCAGAGAACTTATTCTTCCTTCATGTATTTCCTTAAAGTAATTGCAAACAGTGAGCAACCTGCGTATTCCACCATCAACGACCTGTCCAGCTCTCAACTTTTTTACAATCGACCTGCAATGGCACGCCCTTTCTCGCTGCGTGTCAGAGACCTAGCTGAAGAAACAGATGTCCCACTGCTTGAATACCACCTCAGCCCCCCCGCTCTGCGGCTCCCGCCATGGCAGTGGCAGGTTATAGACTGTGACACATCTTTCGTAGCTGTCACAAAGCATGCCTCCCCCATACACATTCGGATGTATTTCTTAGAGCTGCAACATAAATATGACTGTCCAGAATATTATACTGATGCATCCAAGTCCCATACTGGCGTGTCCTATGCGGTGGTCGGCCCATCCTTCTCGGATGCCGGCGTTCTGTCCACCAGCACAAGCATTTTTACAGCCGAGGCTTACGCGTTATTCGTAGCCGTTAAACACATCAAAAAATTGAATACGCCAAGGATAGTTATATACACAGACTCCCTGAGTGTCGTAAAGGCGTTGAAAATCTTAAAAAACACAGAAACCCTATAATTATATCCCTTTATTCGGTACTCTGCGCGGCCTATACTTCCAAGCAGCATATCGTCGTGTGCTGGGTGCCAGGACATCGCGAGATCGAAGGAAATGTGTTGGCCGACCAGCTCGCCACGTCAATTAACGGAAGCTCCGCCAACTTTTCAGTTGCTGTCCCTATAATGGACCTAAAACCAAACATACGAAAAAAGCTCAGGGCTTACTGGCAGAAGTTATGGGATCAACAAACTCATAACAAGTTACACTTGATTAAACCATACCTCGGTAACTGGCCACCCATGTCGAAAACACGCCGCACAGAGGTCAGTCTCTGTCGGCTTCGAATAGGACACACACACAGCACGCACACACACCTTTTGTCTGGTGGTGACCCACCCAGCTGTCACAGATGTGGCCGTCCACTTACCGTACTTCACATACTCCTTGAATGCTCTGAGCTAGAGGCTTACAGGAAAAAACATTTTACACTAGCGTACAAGGAACACATACCCCTTCACCCAGCTATGTTTTTTGGTCGCGAACCTCTTTTTAAGTATAATGCATTGAATGCATTCCTAAAGGAAGTAAATACTTTCCATGTTATTTACTCAAGTGATCGGTAGCACGGCCTCCGAAAGGAGGCTGCTGCTGCGGATGCTACATCCAAAAGAGCACCTGTCTCTCGGCCCTTGGGACCAAGGGCACTGGCGAGAAATCAGTGCTAATTATAACGCTCCTATTTTATGATGTCATGACAATTAAAGACCCATTCTCACCAGGCATGCTTCACTTCACTTTCATGATTTTAATAAATATATGTTTTACGCATCTTTAGAGCGCAGAACTTTAGGCCTTTTTACAGCCATTTATCATAACCATTGCTCTCATCCCATATCATCTCCTGGCGCTCTTTGGCCATCAATGGCCCTTGCGCCATTAAACAATATATATCATCATCATCACTAAATTTTTAGACAGAAATTCAGTGTTAAAGAACTGCCAGCGTGGCTTTAGGAAAGGCTACTTCACTACGACACAACTGTCAACTGTAATTCATAGTTTTGCAAGAACATTGGATAATAATGACCAAATTGACGCTCTTTTTATAGACTTTAGCAAGGCGTTCGATAGAGTAGTTCACTGCAAACTTATACAAAAAAACTCAGAGATTACAATCTTCCTAACATTATAGTATCCTGGATAGCAGCTTATCTTTCGGATCGCTTGCAGTTTGTCACTATTGAGGGCAACGACTCGAGCTGTCTTCCAGTGACATTCGGAGTACTCCAGGGTAGCGTCCTGGGGCCATAGTTGTTTTTGGTCTATATAAATGACATTGTCAACGTTGTTACACCTGGCACACAAATCAGATTATTTGCAGACGATTGCGTTTTATATCGGGAAATAACTTCAGTGCATGACCAAACCGACCTCGAGATTAGTTTGCATAACATACAGGCGTGGTGCGACAGATCAGACATGTCTTCAAACAAAGAAAAAACTGTCTGTCTTTGTATCACAAGGAAAAAAAGCTCGTTAAAATACACCTACACAATGGCCGCCTCACCGCTAAAAGAAGTTGAAAACTTCAAATATCTGGGAGTAACATTTTCAAACAACCTTTCGTGGAATTTACATATTAGTAATATATGTTCCTCAGCTTTCCGTTAACTTTGTTTCCTAAAACACAAGCTTAAAAATTCACCCGCCCACATTAAACTACTGAGTTACATTACTTTCATTAGACCGAAGTTAGAGTATGCTTGCACAACATGGGCTCCCTGCACTAAACACAACATTAAAATAATAGAGAAAGTCCAGAGAAAAGCTGTTCGCTTCATTTACTTTAAGTTCAAGCGCACCGATTCTCCCACACAGCTGATGACAGAAAATGGCATCCCCCTCCTCGAAACGCGTAGGCAGATTCTCCGCCTCAATTTCCTACAATCACTCATTAACCGTGAATTATCCATCGACCTCGCATTATATGTAACACCTCTGTCCACAAGGCGTACACGTCACGATCACACACATGCTTTAATCCCTCATTTCGCTAGGACAGATGTTTACAAACACTAACTTTTTCCCAGGACAGTGTCGGAGTGGAACTCTAGGCATGAAATGAATGACCTTAAAGTTACCACAATGCCCGCGTTAGGTTTTGTGTTTTGATTTCGTATGTTTTTTGTATGTTACGTTTTGATTTTGAATGTTTTGTATGTTGGAGTGGAATTCTGGACATATAATGAATCACCCTTTTTTACCGTAATATATGCGTTAGGTGTTGTGTTTTCATTTTGTATGTTTTACTTCATTTTATTTACTTCTGTTGTAACTACAGTACTGCTTTTTTTTATAGAATGCAGTCTGAGTGCCTTTACTAAGTTGAGTGTAAATATTTGCGCATATCTTGTACTAACTGTATTGATATTTTGGTATTGTATTTTTTTAGTGTACTATGAGTGCCCTTCCTGCAAGGACCGAACTCTGGTCTGCAGTATGTTATAAATAATAAATAAAAAGAGTACGGTGGAATCGCTCAGTGAGGCCGTCAGTCTGGGGATGATAACAAGAGGCAGTCTTGTGAGTTGTGCCGGAGGCGTGAAGAAGTTTGTTCACTAGTTGTGAAAGAAAGGCCCTTCTACGATCACTGAACAATACACGTAGAGCACCATAACGCAGTATAATGGCTCGAAGAATGAAATTGGCAATTTCAGAAGCTGAACTGGTAGTGAGAGATACCGTCTCGGCGTACCACGTCAAATGGTCAACGGCTGTTACTAACCACCGGTTTCCAGCAGCACTGACTGTAAGGGCGCCATAAAGATCGACGCCTACAACTTTGAATGGTGTGGCTGGGCACGGAAGAGGCTGTAGTGTACCGGCTGGAGCAGATGTGGGTAGTTTTCTACATTGGCAGGTAGTGCAGGACCCGACGTACCAAGCTACACTAGTGGTAAAGCCTGGCCAAACAAAGTGACTTCGAAGGCGATCGTAGGTTTTATTGTAACCAAGGTGGCCAGCAGTCGGGTGGTCATGAAGCACTCTGAGGACTTCAGACCGAAGCGATCGGGGTAGAATGGGAACCCAGCGCTGACCGCCAGGATGGTAAATTTCGCGGTACAGCACCAAGTTGTCCAGATGAAATTGCGAGGGTTGGCGACGGAGCCTCGAATTAGGTGGATGGGAACTGAGAGTGAGGTAGCCTATAATAAGTCGACAGTATGAGTCAACCAGCTGTCGAGAAGGAAAATCGTGGGGGTCGTCTGAAGGCAGCTGGTCCACAGAGGCGAGAGAGGAAACCGCCGTAGACGTGGACTCCGAGGGTGTGTTGTGCAAAGTGACTGCGGAAACACTGAGTGGAGCCGCTGGTGGTGGGCAGCGAGAAAGAGCATCGGCGTCACTACGCTTTCTGCCACACTTGTATACGATGTCAAAATCATACTCTTGGATGCGTAGAATCCAGCGGCCGAGTCGTCCCAACAAGTTCTTGAGTGTCGAAAGCCAACATAAAGCGTGGTGGTCGGTCACAATGGGGAAATGATGGCCGTGCAGATAAGAACAAAATTTCTGCACTGACCAAACGATGGCGAGGCACTCCTGCTCAGTGATCGTGTAGTTCCTCTCAGAGAGGACGCGGCTGGCCTATGCAACGACTCGCTCTCGCGAAGAGTTGTCGCGTTGCAGGAGCACGGCTCCTAAACCGCGGCCGCTAGCGTCTGTGTGCAGGAAGGTCGGCGCATCATCATGAAATTGAGAAAGTACAGGGTCAGTCGTGAGGGCACTCTTCAACATTTCGAAAGCCGATTCACATTCCTGAGACCACTGAAAGGGCATACCGGAAGCAAGTAGCTTATGGAGTGGTAAAGGCAAGTAGCTTATGGAGTTATAAAGGCAAACTTTTGTATGAATCGCGGAAAGTTAGAGGCGAGACCAAGAAAACTTCGTATATCTTTCGGTTTGTCAGGACGAGGGAAGTGAAGCACCACAGCAGTTTTCTCAGGGTCTGGACAAATTCCGTCCTTGCTCACAACATGACCGAGGACCTTGATAGATCTGCTGGCGAAATGGCACTTCTTGGTGTTAATTTGAAGACCAGCGCCCGCAAGGCAAGTCAGGACCTCGTCCAAGTGTTGCAGATGTTGAGGAAACGTGGATGAAAAGACAAATATGTCATCGAGGTAACATAGCGAGTCTTCCATTTCAGGCCACGCAGCACGGTGTCATTCATGCGCTCAAACGTTGCGAGCTCATTGCATAGACCGAATGGCATGACATTGAATTCGTATAGGCCGTCCGGGGTTGCAAATGCAGTTTTTTCTTTATCATCTTTGTGCATGGGGATTTGTCAAAAGCCGCAACGCAAGTAGAGGCTTGAAAAGAATTCAGCACTTAGTAAGGAATCGAGGGCGTCGTCGATGCGTGGCATGGGGTATACGTCCTTCCTAGTGATGTTATTGAGTGCTCGGTAAACGACGCAAAATCGTACTGAACCGTTTTTTTACGTACCAGAACGATGGGAGATGACCAAGGACTGGTTGAGTGTCAGATTATCTCCCGTTGGAGCATATCGTCTACGTTTTCTTCAATGAATCTTCGTTCGGCTAGAGAGACGTGGTACGGACGGCGGGGCACAATGGATGTTCCGTCGGTCTGAATACGATGTGCTGTAGCAGTTGTCTGGCCCAGGGTGGATGAATGAACGTCAAAGGAGTTTGCATGCTTTTCCAACAAATCAAGCAGCTGCTGCTTCTGTGAGTCATTCAAGTCTTTGTTGATGGCTGCTGTAAAGGCCGAGGAAGCAGCATGATCTGCAGGATGGCCTTTAGAGGAGACAGGGGTAAGAGGCACAACGCACACAGGCTGCAGATCGGCAACGCAGGCGACAGTAGTGCCCCGTGGCAGTAAAATTTTATCTTGTGTGGTGTTGGTAGCAGCGAGGACAGTTGATCCATTGTTGAAGCGAGCCACACCTGATGCGAGAGCTATGCCTTTATTAAGGCAACGGGGTGACGGAGTGACGAAAATGTCACCAGAGTCGACGTCATTGGACAAAACTGTGACTAATTGATGTTCGAGTGGTGGTAACTGGATGTCTATGTAACGAACACGCCAGGGCCGTGGCTGGGCCAAGACAAAAGCTTTATTGCGATAGCGCGGGTTAATGTAGCGTTGTGCGAGAGGGGTTAAGGGGAAGGGAAGGAGAAGAAGCAGTGGTGATAACGGCGGCTTCGGCTGGCGTGACGTCACGGATACATCATTCCGCTCCCCCTACGGTGAGTAACGGTCTGGGGGTTTGCGTTGCCGGCCCGAGCGACGCAACACCGGAGTTGAGGGGCTCCCGGCGATCTCGCTCCTTGTTGGCGCTCGCCTCGGTGTTCCTCCTGCTAGGGCCCCGCCGGCAGTTTCGAGGCACCGAGAGTCACCGACTTCTCCCTGGTCATGCTCCAACTCCCGTGGCTTCACCTGGTCGCTGTGGCGCCTAATGGTTTCCCCCTCCGGACCATCGGCATTCACCAGGCGGGCTCCGTCTGTCGATGTAATGCTGGCTGGAGTCCACGGCTCGCCTCGCCCGAAGTTCCTCACCCAGACTGGCTCCCCGGGCTGCCACCCATCGAGGGGGGGACGGTCAACTGGTGAGGGCGGAATGGACACTGCGTTGTCCAGCCTGGAGCGAAGATCGTAGCCCATTAGGAGTTGCGCTGGTGTCCGGCCCCCGGCCTGCGGCGTCCTGCGGTACCTGTGCAAAATCCTAGCCAGGCGGGTTTTCAGTGACCCTTGTACATTTTTCTTCAATGAATCCTTCACCGTACGAACCGCCCGCTCCGCGAGCCCATTGGACTGGGGGTGATACGGTGCTGTTCGGAGGTGTACTATGTTATTCAGCTTCGTGAAGGTGTTAAATTCCCAACTCGTAAACTGTGGGCCATTATCGGATACCAGCGTCCGGGGCAACCCGAATGTACTGAACAAGGTGCGCAGAGCCTCTATGGTGGCGTGTGTGGTGGAACTCTTCATGGGTATCGCTTCTATCCACTTACTATGTGAATCCACCACAATCAGTAGCATGTGACCATCGATCGGCCCCGCAAAATCGATATGCAGCCTCGACCAACGCTCATCCGTTTCTGGCCACGCAACGGGGGGTTTCTTTGGGGGCATAGGGGCAGCTTGGATGCAACTGGTGCAGGACTTAACCATGTGCTCAATGTCATTATCGATCCGGGGGTACCACATCAAGGAGCGCCCTAGCCGCTTCATTGAGCAAATCCCTTGATGAGTATCATGCAGCAGACGTAACATCACTGCTCGGGCACTCTTAGGGACGATCACTCGATGGCCCCAGTATAGAAGCCCATAACTCCCCGTTATCTCAGCTTTCCGGTTGAAGTATGACATCAAGTGCTGGTCCTTAGGCCCCAAATTTCTTGGCCATCCCTCCTGCACCCATTTTTGCACCTTTGCTAAATCGTCATCAAGCTCCGTGAGAGTGCCCAGTTGCTTCGCAGACATGACACCATCATTGAGGGTCTCCGTGAGCAGGACATACTCACCGTCCACAGTTTCTTCCTGCGTCTCTGGCTGGGAAGTTGCTGACGTGGGGAGTCGGCTGAGGGCATCGGCTGGAATGTTGTCTTTCCCGGGCTGGTGTTTGATGACGTAATCGTAGGCGCTCAGCAGCAGGGCCCACCGCTGGATTCGCGCAGCGGCCATCACGGGCACTGGCCTGTCTGGGTGAAAAAGTGCAACAAGCGGCTTATGGTCCGTCATCAATGTGAAAGTATTGCCGAGCAAGTATTGTCGGAATTTCGACGCACCAAACACAAGTGCCAAGGCTTCACGCTCCAGCTGCGAGTAATTTTTTTCAGCTCCAGTCAATAACCGAGAGCGGAACCCTATGGGCCGAAGTACTCCGCCCCCGACATCGTGTGAAAGCACTGCGCCTATTCCGTCCGGGGAGGCATCGCATTCCAGGACTAGCGGCTTGTGTGGGTCAAAATGCGCCAGAAAGTCTGCGGATTTCAGAAGGTCTTTCACACTGCTGAATGACTGCTGTTGAGCGGTATCCCACTTCCACTTAGCTTCCTTCCGGAGTAGTTGATATAGGGGTGCCATGGCGGTCGATGCATTGGGAAGAAACTTGTGGTAGTACGTTACCATGCCGAGGTAGGACCTTAATTCTGCGGAATTCCGTGGTGCCTGAACCTTAAGGATGGCGTCTATGTTTTCTGTCTTTGGTTGAAGACCTCGAGCGCTGATTCGATGCCCCAAAAAATCCACCTCTAGTTGGCGGAACTTGCACTTGTCTGCGTTCAGGCGCACGCCGTATTCCCGGAAACGCTTGAATACATCGTGCAGGGTGGTGCAGTCATTGCGTTTCTCTGCCACGATGACGTCGTCTAGGTAGACCTGAACACCCGGAAGTCCCTGCAAAATGGTCTCCATACGCCGTTGGAACACGGCCGGCGCGGACGCCACTCCAAAAGGCAGGCGAGTAAAGCTGAACAGTCCCTTATGCGTGTTTATGGTCGTGAGGTGCATGGCTTCCTCATCCAACGGAAGCTGGTTGTATGCCTCCCGCAAGTCTATCGTGGTAAAAACTTCACCGCCATTTAATGTAGCCAGGATATCCTCCACCCGTGGCAACGGATATTGCTCAGTGCGACAGGCTTTGTTGACCGTTAGCTTAAAATCGCCGCAAAGGCGGATGCAGCCATTCCGTTTCACTACCGGTACCACTGGCGCCGCCCACTCCGCATGAGGCACCGGTACAATAATACCCGCGCCCGAAAGGCGGTCCAGTTCCGCGTCGACCTTTGGCCGAAAAGCATACGGAACTTCGCGTGCTTTCCAAAACTTCGGCACCACGTTTTCTCGCGTCTCGAAGTGTACCGGTGGCCCTTTTATGAGCCCTAAACCTGGCGCGAACACATCAGCGAATTCTGCTAGCAACCGGTCCACGTTAACGTCGTCAGCACCGAGTAACGGCAGTTGCTCACCTGACGTGTTCACGTTCATTACCGGTGCCTCGAGCATGTGGAACGCTTGAATCAGGTCGCGTCCGCAGAGGTTTGGGCCGGAGCAACCAAGGACTTGCAAAGATCCAGCCGTCGACTTGTTTCCGCACGAAACCTTGAGCTGAAGTTGTCCCCGCACTGGAAGCCGTCCCAGGAAGCAGGTGAGTTTCAATGGCGAACCACGCAGCTTCGGCCACACTGTTTTGTTCCGCTCATATGTGGGCCACGTGATGACCGAAACCGGCGAGCCTGTGTCGACCTGCATGTTCACTGGAACCCCACCACAATCCAAGGTGCGCACGATGGGTTGCGTAATGCCGACGTGGCCGATGTGACTGTCCGCTGCCTCCAGCGCGAACATACCGTCCGTGCCAGTGTCTTCCTCCCGCGACAAGGCGTGTACATGGCGTTCTGGTGGTACCACCCCGAACCCACTCTCACGGCGGCAACAGGCTCGAGCGATATGACCTCGTTGTTTACACTTGAAGCATGACGCCGAGCGGAAGCGGCAATCCTCGGGTCCGTGCCCTTTTGCTCCGCAGCGGTAGCACCCAACAATCTGTGGCCGGCTTCGTGGGCGATAGGACTGGCCTCCCAGCGCATGCACACTTGCCTCAGCGGTGGGGCTTACTATCTCTTGCGCGTTGGCCTCGGCCATTTCGGTAGATATCGCAATTTCTTCCGCTTCGCTCCTCGTCAGCTGTGGTTTCGCGAGTAGCTGCCGACGCACTCCGACGTTGTGCAGACCACACACGATGCGATCTCGTAGCATTCTGTCCAACGAAGCACCAAAATTGCAGGTGTCCGCTATCTGTCGAATCGCCACGACAAAATCCTTGACCGGTTCGCCGGGCAGCTGATTGCGGGTGAAGAACTTATAAGACTGTGCTATCTCGTTCGGTTGCGGCGAGAAGTGCTGCTTAAGCAAGGCTATCACTTGTGGGTACGAAAGTTCATTCACCTTATCCGGAGCACAACGTCCGCTCAGTACGTCGACGGTGTGGGTGGACAGTGCAGTCACCAGCAGGGCCCGCTTCTTGTTGTCTTCCGTGATGCCATTTCCCTCAAAGAAGGCTTCCAGCCGAACCTGGTACGCGGGCCACTTGTCGCTCGCCTCGTCGAACTGCGGCGGGCTGGCGTATCCTCCCGTGGGTGCGGCAGTCATGACGGACGGAGTTGCCGCACCGCTTTTATCCCATCCTCGTCGCCACTGTAACGAACACGCCAGGGCCGTGGCTGGGCCAAGACAAAAGCTTTATTGCGATAGCGCGGGTTAATGTAGCGTTGTGTGAGAGGGGTTAAGGGGAAGGGAAGGAGAAGAAGCAGTGGTGATAACGGCGGCTTCGGCTGGCGTGACGTCACGGATACATCAGTCTACAGCAGCGATGAGTCGAAGTGGCCTGTAGGTTTCGTCACTGAGCAAGTGGTCTGTGTCAGTAAGATGAACGACACGTTGTGCACAACAAATAGCCATGGAAGCAGAAGAACGAAAGTCCCAGCCTAAAATGAGTTCGTGGGAGCACGGGGATAGCACAGCGAATTCTATAAGATGAAGAATATCCTCGATTAGCACAAGGGCAGTAAAGAGAGCGGAAGGGCGACTCATTGATCCCTGGGCTGTAACCAGTGTTGGTCCATCATAAGGCGTTGTGACTTTTCGAATGCGGGTACACAAATCAGCACGAATAATATAAAACGCTGCCCCAGTGTCCACCAAAGCATCAACGTCCACTCCTTCAACCGTGACTGAAATCACATTGTAATGGTACGCTGGAAGAATTAGCGTCCTGTGTTGGAATACAGTTTGTCCTCCAAAAAATTGCATCGCTTAGATTTCCGGACGCCGATCAGAAGCGAGGGAAGCAGGCTGAAGAGGAGAAGAGGAGCGACGGTAGGGTGATGGTGAACGGCGTCAGGTTGATCGATGACTACTGCGCAGTTCACTCTATGTTGGTGGAGATGGAGACCGACGCGGTGGTGACAAATAACGGTGGCCCTGGTACAAGGCTCCTGCGGTATAGTCCCGTTCGCATATGTCGCACCCTCGACGCTCGTCTTGCTGGCGCTTACGGAAAAAGCGTGAAATGTGACCACGATAGCCGCAATAATAGCACGTAGGGCGAGTCGATCGATAAGGAGGGTAGTAGTTTGCGTTAACTGCACCAGAAGATTGAGCAGTGAGAGGGATAGATGACGGCTCAGGTGGTGGTGACGGAAAGCTCGTGGGAAAGCTTGTAGGAGGTGTGACAGCAACCGACACGTACGTTCATGTCAGCGACGTCGAGCTGACGGTGCCTGATGGTGCGGCGGCGAGATGCGAGAACGATGGGAGTGTACGAGCGACAGTGGGCTGCAGGTGGGCCATGTGGGTCATGGACATGAGCTCCTCCCTGATGACATCTCGCAATGACATTGAAGAAGGCTGAATGGGACACAGTGAAGGCAGTGTCCCATTGATTTTACTTCTTCGCGTGTAATCACCCTTATTGTGTCTCGTAGGTTCGGATCCGCGGTAATACGGGCCGCGTCACTGTCTGGTTGTAGGCGCATAGACTCAAGTTATTCGAGGCGCTGACAGGTTGTCGCAACGTCAGCAACGGTAGCCGGACTCTGGATTGCAAGTGCATTGAATGCGACGCGTGCAATGCCCTTAAGAAGCTGGCGTACTTTGTCTGACTCTGTCACTGATGTGTCGACCCGGCGGTAAAGTGAAAGAACATCCTCGATGTAGGATTTATGCGACTCCCCGATTTGATGTTTCCGAGTCGCGAGAGCTTTCTTTGCGAGAGCCGAACGAACAGCCGCTGTGGCAAAGACAAGACGAAGCTGATCTTTGAAGGCTGACCAGTCGGGGATGTCGATGAAGTGGCTGAGGAACCACGTCTTCGCGACACCCGTGAGGTAGAATCTGACGTGAGCGAGTTAGTAGGTGTTATCCCACCGGTTAGCAGCGCCGACACGTTCGAAATCGTCAAGCCATTCCTCCACATCTTCCCCGCGCATACCAGCGAAGGGATGGGGCTCACGCTGGAGGCTGTTAATGACGTGAGAAGGTGCAGCACGCGGTGGCGGAGGGGGAACGGCTGCAGCACCGACTTCATCTTGATGCGACATATTTCAGGACACCAGGCCCAAGCGGCGACCTGAACGTAGTTTCAGGCGTAGAGTGGTGGAGAGGACGGTGGGGGATCTAACAGCACGCTCCGCCACATATGAAGTCTTGGTTTGGAAGACCATTGTTAGGCCCGATGAACCGGCAGCTGACAGCTACGATGAACGATTCAAGATGACGATGCTAGACGACAACGATGAGGATGCATGAGCAACACATGATAATGATGATAATTCACAGGTGAAGAGGATGGGTATATTTAAATGCCCACAGTATGTAGAACGGTTGCGAGCCAGCAAACAACGCTGAACAGAGCTTTTCTGGATCTTGTGCAATCACATATGTAAAACAATTCGAGAAAAAAAGAACTAACTTTGTCTGACCAGTTCTGATAGTTTGCTGCAGAATCATAAAATCAAGGAAGTTTTCTCAAGTAATGGTTCGTCACCACAATTGTCAACATGTGTGACTGAAAAGAGAAGTTCATGCAACTCAGCATCAACTTCTAACTTCACGGCTGTTCTTTTAACGAAATGCCGCTTGCAAAATATAAAACGCGCACTGCATGAGGAATCACAATGCACATCGAAACCGAACTCTAATTGTGTTGTCTCCGACCTCGTGTAATAAAGAAGAATAGCTTACTAACACAGGATAAAACACAGGCCACACAGGCCAAACTGCACGTGAGTCTCTCTGTCAAGTCGACGTCTCCTTTCACTAGTTCACAAAGGGCACGTGCATTTCTAACAATCGCATTTTTTATGCCCACTGCATTATTTGTAAACGACGCTGGCTCCTTACGAGCACCTGCTCAGTTTTTTTTTGTTGAGCAAACTTACGCCTAGAAGGTTGTGCACGGTTCAAGGCTTTTATGAAGAATCTCAGCCTTGTCAGCACATAAAACTCTACCACTCACTGAGTGACATGTTCACGGTGCTCCTCGCATCCAATCACTTTCACTGTGTTCACCTCTAGGAGCTCCATTAGATTCATGATGCTGTCATGGTGCACGTGGCGGGTGCTAAAACAACCAGTGAATGTGTCCTTAAGAAATCCAACATAGTTCACCAAGGTCGAAGATGGGTACAAAAGGCCCCCGTAATCACACTGTTGGGTGAACTGTGCGATAGCGCTTTCAGATTCTCGCGAAGTCAACAAGTGGTTTTCGCAAGCAGGACAGTGACGGCATGACGCCTTCCCTCGCAACAAACCCGCTAATGTAATGGACCAGTATGTGGTCACTTCTGACGGACACGTATCCTTCATGGTCACACTCAAGTGGCATCACGTCGTCGAACATATCGTTTTCATTGCTTTTAAACCGAATTTCATTTAGTGCATGAGTGAAGCCCTGGTTCTGCGGTGGCGTTGACGGGGGTAGGAACAGTCCAGGGGACAAAAGAGAGTCAAGTGTGTCAGAAGCCACATTGCCCTTGTCCGGCGAGCGCACACGGTTGCAAAAGCTGATGCATGACATTGTGTCGAGGAACTGCATCGGTGTAGGATGATTGTTATTCCCGCTGCACTGCCGCACTATACCGAAAGTGTTCTCCAGGGAGTCTTGTTTAGGCCGGGCTGTCATCAGGTAGGCATAACCTACTTCCGTCGTCAGATATTCCAGCAATAGCAAGGTGCTTTTGATGGTTTCTCGAAACCCTGCTGCTGTGTACTGACTCAGGAAGCCCCGCTTGCCTTTTGCGTGCGGTTCCCATTCTGTCAAGTAAGCAAGAAAGGTGTAGAGGCAGTCGACCGCATTCGAGTTCAACCGCAGCGCTACTCTGGCGTATTGAGAGGACATGATAGCGAAGATGCTTTTTATCATCCTGCATAAAGAAAACATCAGATCTGCTGAAAGATGGAGGACAAATTGTGTTAGAAAAACTAGCCACCCTGTTCACGAGGAGTCTCCTGACGGGAAGGGTACCAGAGTCTTGGAAGAACGCTAACATCATCTTAATACATAAGAAAGGAGATGACAAGGACTTGAAGAATTACAGGCCATCAGCTTGCTCTCTGTAGTATACAAGCTATTTACAAAGGTAATTGCTAACAGAGTAAAGAAAACATTAGAATTCAATCAACCAAAGGAACAAGCAGGATTTCAAACAGGCTACTCAATAATAGACCACATTCGTACTATCAATCAGGTAATAGAGAAATGCTCAGAATATAACCAACCACTATGCATCGCCTTCATAGATTACGAGAAGGCGTTTGATTCAATAGAAATATCAGCCGTCATGCAGACACTGCGGAATCAGGGCGTCGATGAAGTATATATAAACATCCTGGAAGAAATCTACAGGGGATCAACTGCTACCATAGTGCTTCATAAAAAAAGCAACAGAATACCAATCAATAAGGGTGTAAGGCGAGGGGACACAATCTCCCCAATGCTATTTACCACGTGCTTACAGGAGGTTTTCAGAAGCCTAGAATGGAAACAGTTAGGGATAAGAGTTATTGGAGAGCACCTTAGTAACTTGCGCTTCGCCGATGACATTGCATTGCTGAGTAACACAGGGACGAATTGCAACTCCTGCTTACGGAGTTAGACAAGGAGAGCAGAAAGGCGGGTCTTAAAATTAATCTGCAGAAAACGGAAGTAATGTACAACAACCTCGGACAAAAGCAGCGCTTCGAGATAGGTAATAGTGCACTTCAAGTTGTAAAAGACTATGTCTACTTAGGGCAGGTAATAACCGCGAAGCCGAACCACGAGAGTGAAGTAAATAGAATAATAAGAATTGGGTGGAGCACATTTGGCAAGCACTCTCAAATTATGACAGGTAGATTGCCACTATCCCTCAAGTGGAAGGTATATAACAGCTTTATATTGCCGGTACTTAGCTACGGAGCAGAAACCTGGAGACTTACAAAGAGGGTTCAGTTTAAATTGAGGACAACGCAGCGAGCAATGGAAAGAAAAATGGTAGGTGTAACCTTAAGAGACAAGAAGAGAGCAGAGTGGATTAGGGAACAAACGGGGGTTAAGGATATCATAGCTGAAATCAAGAAGAAGAAATGGACATGGGCCGGGCATGTAGTGCCTAGACAGGATAACCGCTGGTCGTTAAGGGTAACTAACTGGATTCCAAGAGAAGGCAAGCGGGTTAGGGGGAGACAGAAGGTTAAGTGGGCAGATGAGATTAAGAAGTTTGTGGGTATAAATTGGCAGCAGCAAGCCCAGAACCGGGTTACCTGGCGGAACATGGGAAAGGCCTTTGTCCTGCAGTGGACGTAGTCAGGCTGATGATGATGATGATTATGATGATAAAAGAAAAGAAAGTAAGAAGAGCGTTACTCTGCCCGCGTGCAAGATATTTGTAGCAGGAACGCGCAATGACACTGCATGTCATCGTGGGGATTCGTGCCTCATTATTTCAGGTGCATAAAGATGTCGCGAAATTAGTACGATATAATTATGCTGTTTTGTTTCTGGACAGAGGTACACTGCTCTAGTACAGCTTAGCACATGTAACGTTTCAAAATTTACTACTAAGTTTGCAAGAAATGCTGTGAGTTTGGGCGAGAAGAAACGCAGTAAATGTCACATGATATAATCTGCGTAGAGAAAATTTTGTTTAATATTTTAGAGTTCGACATTTGTTTTTTTTGTTTTGTTTATATTGCAGGGAAAAAATACTGAATTTTTTTCCTCTGGGAGTCAAAGACTAAAGGCTAAAAGCCTGACGAGGTCTCATCCCCTAGGAAGCAAAAAAAAAAACAGTCTGCATCAGTGACTTATACATTTGCAAATCAGCAACATGCATCTGTATTCATCGGTTACATATTTCATTAGTAGAAGATACTGGGATGCTGCAATATATTTCTTTTATATAATCAAAATACTCAAACATTCAGAACACGCATTTTCGGCAAATAAAAACAGAAGCACACATTTTAAAATACGCTTTGTTCCACACATTGTTGAAGCAAATCCCATTTTACAATCACAGTGAACAATCATAAAAATACATAGAGAGAGAGCGTACCATTACATTTACGCGTAGATGACTATGGGTCTACAATGACGTCCGTCGAAAAAATGAGTGATTTAAGATGAGATTTAAATGGTTTAGATTTCAGAGTAAAATCTATATTCGATTCGTGAAGGTTTAGCAACTGAATAGCTTTGTAATTAATGTCTTGCTTTCCGTAATTCATGCGTGTTTTCTTAGTTTAGCGGGAAAACTTACTGAAGCCATATTTAGTTGACATAGTTCGCGGGTAGGAATCCTGTAGCTTATGTTTATGAATATGTTGCATCAGCTTAAAATTATAAACTTTTCTAACAGGCAGAATTTCGTGTTTGAGAAAAAGTGTTTCTGTGTCTAGGTCCCTGGGATGACTTTTATATTTTTTATTGATACGAAGCACGCGCTTCTATATTACTGTTATTCTATCATAATTACTCTTAGCTGTTGTTCCCCATACCAACATTCCATATAAAAGTTTGGAGTAAAACAAGCTATATTACAGCGATTTAAAAAACCATGAGGGGAGGCGGAAAGCGATTTTACTCAAACATTCCACCGAACGAGCTAGATCTGTTAAGAGACAATTAACGTGAGGTGTCCATGACAGGTGCTCGTGAAACCAGACTCCGAGAACTTTTGTGTACTGACTTGCTCTAGTCTCTGATCGCGGAACGAAATGACTATATTATCGTTTATCCGCTTGTTTATAGGTCTGAACATAATAAATTTTGTTTTCTGTGTGTTTAATCTTAATATGTTTTTATTAGCCAGCTTGAGAGTTTCGCGAGATATAGATTTGTTGAAGCTTCTACTTTCTGAATGGTGGAGCCTGTAAAAAATATACTTGTGTCGTCAGCGAACATTTTAATTTCGGGTGTGTACTGAACCTCTGTAATATCATTTATATATAAATGAAAAAGCACGGGGCCTAAAATGGAGCCCTGATGAACTTTTTTTTATGTTTAAATATTCAGACCTTTCACTGTCTATGCTGACAAGTTGATATCTCGATGATATATAGCTTTTAAATAAGTCGGAGACTACTCCGCGAATTCCATAGCGGTTTAATTTCAGCAGTAAAATTTCATGATCAACCGAATCGAATGCTTTGCGCAAATCAAGAAAGACTCCTAGCGTGTACATTTTACCTTCAATGTTTTCGATTATGCGACTTTTTACGCTAATCAGTGCCTCTTTCGTAGTCCTATTTTGCGGAATTATTATTGATGCGGTGATAAGATATTATATAACATGTAACATGTATAACAGTGACATGTTCGAAAAACTTATAGGAGTGTTTTATGTAGTTTCGAGGCTTCCCTTGCAGCATGTTCGAAGTGTCCTGCAATATGCCATTTCATTTCACTCTGATGTATATACACACTCAGAACGGTACACTCACTCTAGTGTATATTGCTTGTTCAAGTACCCAGCTGTGCAAACAAATATTTCCTTCTACCTGACTTTCCAAACATATCCTAAGCATTGCTGCTGAGACCAACATAATTAAGATATCGGACACACTTACTCCAAGAACCGCAAAGTCGCCTGTATGCAGTTGCGTCTTGATAGATCGAAATCTTGTTGGTAGAAGCGCAGACCACGGGTCACTTGTGGACCAAACAATCGCTAGGCGTAGGGGACGCGCATCTTCTCAAAGTTATTGGGATGGAGGCGGGCCTCCCGTATGCCCTGCATTACGTGAAGTGTCACAACTTTTCATCTATCACGTAAACGTCTTTGACAGCGTCCAAGGAGACCTGAAACATAAATCATATATGTAATTGAAACTCCTTCTAATTAAGTGATTGGGACGCCCAAAATATTTGGTGAAACCCAGAAACATTTAAATTTGAGGAAGTAATTTTATGGCTTTTTAAGGTCTCAAATATTTAAGGAGCTAGGCGACAAATAAATACTATCAGGTCATCGTTAATGCCAACGATCTAACGATGCATCTGTGAAAATTTGCTAGGGTGCTATGACATGAAGCCGCCTCTAATGTCGCCCGGACATAACTGGAACCGTATCCGGCCGAGGTGGCATTGACGGGTTAATTCACGCTACGCAAAGACGCGGTAAACGAATGAAGTTACTGTGTGAGCAGGGACGGATCCAGCCATTCATTTTACGGGAAGGGGGAGGGGGGGTCGCCTGAAGTAACTTTGGAGAGGTTGGAGAAGTCATGACATTTTTGTCTTTGCTAGCAGAAAAACCTCTGCATTGCACAAATTATGTCAATATGTGCTCACAGTGGTTTCACTCATTTGTCCTGATTGATGATACGAGGTGAACTCCGAGCCCTATATTGAGAGGGAGGAGCGCCGACAGATATATTTTTGAAGGGCGATCGCCCCCCCTCTTCACCCCCGCTCTGAATCTGCCGCTGAGGCCGATGCACAAGGTAGGAAGCAGACGGTTATTGCCATGAAATCATGAAACCGACCATAGCCGCACGCTTCATACGGTACGTAAAAACTTGGCTACCGAGTCCAATGCTCAATGCCTGTAGGTGGTGTGCGTCTTCGTCTAACGAAAGCTAACGTGGTAAGAAGTACAGACTTTCTCACTGAAGGCTGCCTGGGCGCTGCCATAGCCCTCTCTGTGGGCTGTTGTTCCCCCCCAAAGAAAAAAAAAGACTGCTGAGCATGAGACGTCGCATTTAGTGCTCCCATGCAACAGCCCAGAAAGGATGGTATCCTCCTCTCTAATAAAAAAAGTGGGTCTGTATACGTTATAGTGTGATAGCATGATCAGGGAACAAACTGTATCTACAAAATAAAAAATTATCCTCAGATAAATTGGGTTTGGCTGACAAATTCGTTCGCTAACTCTGGAACTTCGCAAATCAAGTATATATATATATATATATATATATATATATATATATATAGTATAAAAAGAGGTCCACAAACGTGCGAAAAAACACTAGTTTTACTAACGTTTCGGCAGGTGGGCCTGCCTTCGTCGGAGTGAATCACTCCGACGAAGTCATTCACTCCGACGAAGGCAGGCCCACCTGCCGAAACGTTAGTAAAACTAGTGTTTTTTCGCACGTTTGTCGACCTCTTTTTATACTGCATTTTCCACCGGATCCATTGAATATCACCCCACCATATATATATATATATATATATATATATATATATATATATATATATATATATATATATATATATATATATATATATATATATATATATATGATTCAAAAAAGGAAATTCTGTGGGTCCGGTGCAAATATAATTAAGAATAAAGGAGCACACTTACGAAAATTTGATAATTGTTTACTCTACGTTTCGGCCGTGCCACGGCCGAAACGTAGAGTAAACAATTATCAAATTTTCGTAAGTGTGCTCCTTTATTCTTCATTATATATATATATATATTGTATTTCTTGAAAGTCTTCCTGGATTCCGGTCGAGTTATAAGTCACCAGAAGAAGCGAACGAGCAAACGAAAAACGATGCTTTATTGCCAACGTTACGGCCGGGGACCGGCCTTCGTCAGGGCATATGACATATATATATATATAGTCTAGTAGATCCTCCGTGAGCGGTCACAACGTGGTTTATTTCGACGTTTCGGCCTAGAGTATGGCCTTCATCAGGAATAAAGATACAGTTTGTCGGTGCTCAGCTTTATACAATCTCGAATCAGAGGGCAAGGAAAGAGGAAAAAAAAGGAAAGAAAAAAAGAAAAGAAAAGAAGTAAAAGAAAAAAGAGAAAAATAATATACGGTGGACGCCCCTCGGGTGCCCCCCTTCCACTTTTCCTTCCACTTCCCCCTCATCTCTCTCCCCCTCTCCCCTTCACCTTTCTGATGTCAGCGGTCTGTGTATGTTTCCGTTCACTAGCGCATTCCTCCCGATCAGACGGCCCCTCCTGGCACTGGCGGTTACCCCCCACATATAATACCCCCCACATGTAATGAATGACGCTGTTCAAAAAGCGAGAAAACTAAAGCGTGAAGACTTACTTATGAAGCGACCTCCACGAGAAGACCCACAACGAACAAACCTCTGCTTGATTTACAGCACAAACTTCCCCAATGTAAACAAAATCCTGAAACGACTATACAACATTCTGGAACAAAGTGAACGTCTGAAACGCGCATTCCCATCCGCTCCAGGCGTCGTTTACCGACGACCACGTAACCCGCAAAGACACCCTTGTCCACTCCCAAATTAACACGTCACCCCCCCATAATTCATGCCGCCCTTGCTTAAAGCCACGATGTCTTGTATGTAAGGCGATGCGAGAAACAGACAAAGCAACCAGCACGCAATCCAAGTTTTCGATTAACATACGAGGAAACCTAACATGCGATTCCTCTAATGTGGTGTACCTACTCGAATGCAACGTGTGTGGTATGCAGTACATCGGACAAACAGAAACACCATTTAGGATTCGCTTCAATAATCACAGAGCCCATGCGAAATCAGCCCCAAGTCTACCTCTATCAAAACATCGCAATCTTCCCGACCATGCATTCGACAAACTATCAGTAACGATCTTAGAGACGGGATTTAAATCAAATCGAGAACGTGAACAACGAGAGTCATACCTTATCCACCGATTTAACACCCTCGATAGAGGAATAAATGAGAATCCTGGTACACTTGCAGCAATTAAAGCATTAGCAAACAATAACGGCAACAATGAAAATAGTAACTGAGTTCACGGCACTGCGGCTGCGAAGGACACAGGACAACTCAAAACGATTCCAAGTGTAACTACCCTTCCTAAGTGCAGCTGTCGTCTGTTTTCTGTTTTATTTTACTACCCAATCAATTGTGCCATGCACGACATGCCCAACAGCAACCATGTGCACAACCGGGAGGCCCCCACGACACGCGTAATTTAGAAGCGGGCCAGGAATTCGCATTGCACGCGCTTGCACAGCCTACCGCAATACGGGGCACCCCTATTATTACGACGAAATGTTGACAGGGCGCGGAGTAGTTAAAGGCTTAGAACTTCTTAAAATGCCCGCTGACCAGCCTCTGCCCCAATATGCGGCCCCCGTCCTTCTACGACGAATTGTTGACGGGACCCCGATTAGTTAAAAGCTTAGGACTTCCTGAAAAGCTCTTTTTTGCCCCACACCGAACCGCCAGTGCCAGGAGGGGCCGTCTGATCGGGAGGAATGCGCTAGTGAACGGAAACATACACAGACCGCTGATATCAGAAAGGTGAAGAAGAGAGGGGGGAGAAAGATGAGGGGGGAAGTGGAAGGAAAAGTGGAAGGGGGGCACCCGAGGGGCGTCCACCGTATATTATTTCTCTCTTTTTTCTTTTTTTCTTTTCTTTTTTTCTTTCCTTTTTCCCCCTGTTTCCTTGCCCTCTGATTTGAGATTGTATAAAGCTGAGCACCGACAAACTGTATCTTTATTCCTGATGAAGGCCACACTCTAGGCCGAAACGTCGAAATAAACCACGTTGTGACCGCTCACGGAGGATCTACTAGACTATATGCAACGCTACGGCCACTCAACCACCATGCCTGCGTATATATATATATATATATATATATATATATATATATATATATATATATATATATATATATATATATATATATATATATATATATATATATATATATATATATATATATATATATATATATATATATATATATATATATATATATATATATATATATATATATATATATATATATATATATATTCTAATATATATATATATATTCTATATATATAAACATTCTGGAAGAAATATACAGGGGATCAACTGCTACCATGGCGCTTCATAAAGAAAGCAACAGAATACCAATCAAGAAGGGTGTAAGGCAGGGGGACACAATCTCCCCAATGCTATCTACCGCGTGCTTACAGGAGGTTTTCAGAAGCCTAGAATGGGAACAGTTAGGGATAAGAGTTCATGGAGAATACCTTAGCAACCTGCGCTTCGCCGATGACATTGCATTCCTGAGTAACTCAGGGGACGAATTGCAACTCATGATTACGGAGTTAGACAAGAAGAGCAGAAAGGTGGGTCTTAAAATAATCTGTAGAAAACGAAAGTAATTTACAACAACCTCGGAAAGGAGCAGCGCTTCGAGATAGATAATACTGCACTTGAAGTTGTAAAAGACTATGTATACTTAGGGCAGGTAATAACCGCAGAGCCAAACCACGAGATTGAAGTAACTAGAAGAATAAGAATGAAGTGGAGCACATTCGGCAAGCACTCTCAAATTATGACAGGTACACTGCCACTATCCCTCAAGAGGAAGGTATATAACAGCTGTATCTTGCAGCTACTTAGCTACGGAGCAGAAACCTGGAGACTTACAAAGAGGGTTCAGCTAAAATTGAGGACGACGCAGCGAGCAATGGAAAGAAAAATGGTAGGTGTAACCTTAAGAGACAAGAAGACAGCAGAGTGCATTAGTGGGCAAACGGGGGTTAAGGATATCATAGCTGAAATCAAGAAGAAGAAATGGACATGGGCCGGGCATGTAGCGCGTAGACAGGATAACCGCTGGTCATTAAGGGTAACTAACTGGATTCCCAGAGAAGGGAAGCGGGTTAGGGGGAGACAGAAGGTTAGGTGGGCAGAGGAGATTAAGAAGTTTGCGGGTATAAACTGGAAGCAGCAAGCACAGGACCGGGTTAACTGGCGGAACATGGGAGAGGCCTTTGCCCTGCAGTGGACGTAGTCAGGCTGATGAAGAATATATATATATATATATATATATATATATATATATATATATATATATATATATATATATATATATATATATATATATATATATATATATATATATATATGGGGTATGGCACAAAGGGAGCGTTGTCAACAAGGATAAATATATTTATTTCTCAACTGTTTCGGGAGGGGTCCTCCCTTCATCAGGGGATGAGTTATACTGACATGAATTTCTAAACTTCGTTGCTTCCGCGTCCCTCTCGCCTTGAAACATGTTTGCGAGAACTGTTGCGAGAACACGTCGAAAACTGAACAGCACGAGATAAGAAACGTATGTGGACGTACACGGACAGTTGGTTTCGTTCTCATTGTTGACAGTGGTTCTTCCTCTTTTCTACTTTCTTTCTTTTCTTTCTTTTTCTTTTTTTCTCTCCCCCCTTTTTTCAGTTCCCTCTCACTCTCGCAAACATGTTTCAAGGTGAGAGGGACGCGGCAGCAACGAAGTTTGGAAATTCATGTCAGTATAACTCATCCCCTGATGAAGGGAGGAACCCTCCATAAACTGTTGGGAAATAAATATATTTATCCTTGTTGACAACGCTCCCGTTGTGCCATATCCCATACCTTCACAAAGACTAACTGGCCCATTGAATTATTACTCCCACTATATATATATATATATATATATATATATATATATATATATATATATATATATATATATATATATATGGGATATGGCACAATGGGAGCGTTGTCAACAAGGATAAATATATTTATTTCCCAACAGTTCCGGGAGGGGTCCTCCTTTCATCAGGGGATGAGTTATTTGGGACGAAAGACAAAAAAATTAAGAAAACAGCATCGCAAGTCTCCATCACCAGCTAACAGTGAAAAACTTGTGTCAGTGCGCAAACGCCTTCAAGAAAGCATTAAAAAGGCTAAAGAATTTTACCACAAAGTAACTATGAAAAATTTTCTTCTCTCGTCTCCTGAAAAATTTTGGCGCTATTTTTCCTCAAATAAGAAGTCAATTTCGAACATTGTAGTTAACGGGGAAACCGTCACTGACCTACTCACCATTGCGACGTCTTTTAATGACTTCTTCTGTTCAGTATTCACGAAAGATGACACTATTACACCTTCAGTCAATCAGTTCGAGAACATTCCCCCAATAAGCAACATTCCGATATCCCAGGAAGGTGTCCTTTCTCTTTTGCTTCAATTTGATCGTAAAAAAACACCCGGAATAGACTGTATTGATAACCACTTCTTGGTGAGGTACGCTGAATGGAGCTCACATTATCTGCATATTATATTTAACAAATCCTTATCCCAATCTGAGATCCCGGAGGACTGGAAATACGGTAAAGTTACGCCGATACCTAAATCGAACACTCCACATTTGGTTACTTCATATAGACCTATCACCCTCTTGTGTACATGCGCAAGAATAATGAAACATATTATGTTTAGGCACTTATCAACATTTCTAGATGAAAACAAACTTACTGACCCCAGGCAACATGGCTTCCGAAAAGGCCTATCTACCGTAACACAACTATTAGAAACAGTACATGAACTCGCCAAAATCCTTGACAGGCAAGGTCAAACTGATATTATTTTTCTAGATTTTGAGAAAGCGTACGATCGCGTGTCGCACCAAAAGCTGCTCTTAAAACTTCCACCTATACTGAAGAACGATACACTTCTGTCATGGATAAAATATTACTTAAATTTAAGACGACAATGTGTAACAATTGATGGTACGTGCTCTCCAACAGAGACAGTTATATCCGTTATACCTCAAGGTTCGGTGCTTGGGCCACTTTTCTTTCTTGTGTTCATTAATGACATAGTACAGGATATACCAGTTAAAATTAGGCTATTCGCAGATAACTGCATCCTCTATCATGAAGTTCAAAGCCGCTGCGACCAAGTTCTTTTGAATTCTTCTTTAGCGAAAATACAAACTTGGTGTTCAATGTGGCAAATGAGTGTTAACAAGACTAAAACGGTAGCCATGTCAATAACGCGTAAACAGCATCCCCTAAGCTTTTCATATTCCATAGGTAATCACACTCTTTCCGTTGTAGAAAGGTACAAATATTTAGGTGTAATTATTACCTCGGACCTTAGATGGAATGAACACATTTCGTATATTACAAACAAAGCCGTGCGTAAACTTGGATACCTTCGAAGGTCATTGCGAAATTCAACCAAAGAAATAAAGTTACTGGCTTACAAAACTTTCATTAGGCCCTCCCTCGAATATGCATCAGTTATATGGAATCCGTACACAAAAAACAACATTGATAAACTAGAACTCGTTCAAAGGAAGGGCATCAGGTTTGTTCATAATTGCTATCGCTGGCAAGTATCTGTAACTTCAATCTTGGCAGAATCAGAGCTGGATACATTGCAAAAGAGACGTCAGCGTGAACGGCTCAAGTTTTTGTACTCCCTTTACCATGATAAGCTGGCTATAGACAAGAGTAATTTTATCGACCGGGTTGGTAAGCGCTCGACGCGATCACACCACACGAAAAAGATAAAGGATTTTAGCTGTAAAACAGACACGTTCAAAAACTCTTTTTTTCCGAGAACAACGCGTGAATGGAATCGACTTCCATCCAATGTAATTGATTGTAATACACTAAATTTTTTTGGTAAAGCATTGTCAGATTATCTGTAATTTTTTCGGTATTTTTGTCGTCACTCCGCTTTCCTAGTATCGCGACATCTGCAACTGATATGTGATTGTGAAACAATAATGCCGTTCTGATGTTTTTTTTGTTGTTGTTGTTGAGTGTGTCACATTGTAACTCTGCTTTGTTTCAGCGGTGCACCTCGGTGGTGTTACTAATTACAGTGTCCTCTTGTACAATCCAGATTTCTCCTGCTCTTTCCAGTCATGTCTTGTATATTATTAATTGTTTCTATCAGTGTAGGTCTGGCTTGGTACTAAACAAGTTGTTGATAGTACCTGCTGTCACTTTGTTGATTGCGTAAATGTATATTTTTATTTTTACTTTGTTCCCGCTCATTGTTGCGGTTGCTTTGTGGACGTATTTGCGTATGTTCTCGCATTCTTTTATTTGTTCTGCCCGCTCCTGCCAAAGTCCTTTCTCGAAGACTGGCAGTAAATCTGAAAATAAAATAATATATATATATATATATATATATATATATATATATATATATATATATATATATATATATATATATATATATTCTTCATCAGCCTGACTACGTCCACTGCAGGACAAAGGCCTCTCCCATGTTACACCAGTTAACCTGGTCCTGTGCTTGCTGCTGCCAATTTATACCCGCAAACATCTTAATCTCATCTGCCCACCTCACCTTCTGTCTCCCCCTAACCCGCTTCCCTTCTCTCGGAATCCAGTTAGTTACCCTTAATGACCAGCGGTTATCCTGTCTACGCGCTGCATGCCCGGCCCATGTCCATTCCCTCTTCTTTATTTCAACTATGATATCCTTAACCCCCGTTTGTTCCCTAATCCACTCTGCTCTCTTCTTGTCTCTTAAAGTTACACCTACCATTTTTCTTTCCATTGCTCGCTGCGTCGCCCTCAATTTAAGCTGAATCCTCTTTGTAAGTCTCCAGGTTTCTGCTCCGTAGCTAAGTACCGGCAAGATACAGCTGTTATATACCTTCCTCTTGATGGATAGTGGTAATCTACTTGTCATAATTTGAGAGTGTTTGCCGAATGTGCTCCACCCCATTCCTATTCTTGTATTTACTTCAATATCGTGGTTAGGCTCAGCGGTTATTACCTGCCCTAAGTAAACATAGTCTTTTACAACTTCAAGTGCACTATTACCTATCTCGAAGCGCTGCTCCTTTCCGAGGTTGTTGTACATTACTTTCGTTTTCTGCAGATTAATTTTAAGACCCGCCTTTCTGCTCTCCTTGTCTAACTCCGTAATCATAAGTTGCAATTCGTCCCCTGAGTTACTCAGCAATGCAATATCATCGGCGAAGCGCAGGTTACTAAGGTATTCTCCATTAACTCTTATGCCTAACTGTTCCCATTCTAGGCTTCTGAAAACCTCCTGTAAGCACGCGGTAAATAGCATTGGGGAGATTGTGTCCCCCTGCCTTACACCCTTCTTGATTGGTATTCTGTTGCTTTTTTTATGAAGCACTATGGTAGCAGTTGATCCCCTGTAGATTTCTTCCAGAATGTTTATATATACTTCATCTACGCCCTGATTCCGCAGTGTCTGCATGACGGCTGATATTTCTGCTGAATCAAACGCCTTCTCGTAATCTATGAAGGCTATGTATAGTGGTTGGTTCTACTCTGAGCATTTCTTTATTACCTGATTGATTGTATGAATGTGGTGAATTGTTGAGTAGCCTGTCCGAAATCCTGCTTGTTCCTTTGGTTGATTGAATTCTAATGTTTCCTTGACTCTGTTAGCAATTACCTTTGTAAATAGCTTGTATACTACAGAGAGCAAGCTGATCGGCCTGTAATTCTTCAAGTCCTTGGCATCTCCTTTCTTATGTATTAAGATGATGTTAGCGTTCTTCCAAGACACTGGTACCCTTCCCGTCAGGAGACACCTCCTAAACAGGGTGGCTAGTTTTTCTAACACAATCTGTCCTCCATCTTTCAGCAGATCTGATGTTACCTGATCATCAGTAGCAGCTTTGCCTCTTTGCATGCTCTCCAAAGCTTTTCTGACTTCTTCTATCATTACTGGTGGGGTGTCATCTAGATTACTGCTAGGTTACTGCTATATATATATATATATATATATATATATATATATATATATATATATATATATATATATATATATATATTTATATATATATAACGGGAGTGTGATATATAGGAAAAACAAGGGAAGCGCGGGTATTGAATGAAGACGACATTGCCTTCACTGCAATCCCTCTGAGTGGGTACGAGCCATGGCGGTGGAGATCATTATCATTATACTGTAATGCGGAATCAGGGCCCATAAAAAAACCATCGATCAACGCAGCAGACACTTATGAATATCAAGGCGCATGGCAGGCTGGATTCCCACGTCAACCAACTCCCAACTACGAACGAAGTTTTCGCCCACCTGTTTACCCAACATCGCCTGCCTACAGTGCCCCTGAAGGGCGGCACCACTATCCCATTCCTTCCGAGAGGAGTCTTTACTCATAACAGCCACGTGCCGCTCGACCAATTCCGGTATGCTACAACTGTGGCGTCCCGGGTCATATTGTACGTTTTTGTGACAACCGCCCATATCAGCGACAGTCTTTGCACATGTCTCACCCACCTTTCGACCATCCGCTCTCCACGTCACAGAAACCACGCACACCTACCGGGTCACGCTATCCCTCGCCGGCCTCTGGTCGAAGTTTGATGCCACCTCCAGCTCCCCGTGCTCCACGATCGCCGTCGCCACGGCGACGCGTACGTACACCGCCGCCGGAAAACTAGTCGGTGCGGCCAGTGGGGGTGAGGCCACGAGATCACAGGTGCTATCTACAGATATACCCCCGTCAGCGTTTATGTTGAAGAACGAAGTTCATGTAGTTGTCGATGGAGTGGCTACTATGGCACTTGTGGATACAGGTGTGACAGTCTCGGTGATGAGTGTAAATTTTAAGAACCTGCTAGGACCAAAAGTGATGTTTTGGCTGAACCGTGGGGTAACATTTCGTGGTGCAAGTGGCGACGTGTTGTCTCCGGTGGGATATTGCACTGTGGATGTCTCGCTGTGTGGCAAGGTGTTTTGCACAGAGTTTGTTTGCGGTTATTCTGCGGTCTACGCATGACGTTATCTTGGGTATTGACTTCTTATGTGAGTGTGGGGCAACTGTAGACTGCAGAAGTGGGCATCTTTCTATACACTGTACTTTCCCAACGGCGCTCTTGGAAAATTCCTGTCCTGAGGAATGCATCTTTTTCGTCTCCGTGGGTACAGTCGTTCCTGCATTTTCTGCTGTGCGTGTTCCCGTGACATGTTCCAGTAACAACTGTGGCACATTTGACGCCACGCTCGAACCGATTTTCTTGGCATGCCTGGAAAAGAACATTCTCATTGCCCATTGTTTAGTGTCAGTCGTTGATGGACGGGCAGGTGCGTGGACAATGAACAGTTCCATGGAGCCTGCAATTCTGCCAGGCGGCATGAAACCTGCAGTATTTAGACCCGAGTCATGTACGACGCTGGTTGCGCTTGTTGATCCTACAAACCAAAATGAACATCTAGGCTTAGAAGGTTCAGAAGATGCCCAATCGCTACAAATGGTCAGCAAGTCACTTGACCAAAGCGAACGTCATACACTGCTCGACGTTCTATCTAAGCACTCGAAAGTGCTCGATTTTTCTAAAAACAGCCAAAGGCCCTTAATCCCAGTGTCCCCGATACGTCATCAGATCCACACCGAGTCGGCGCATCCTATTAGGCAGAAACCTTACCGAGTGGCACCATTGGAGCACAAGATCATCAACGAGAAAGTTCAAGAAATGCTGGAAAAGGGAATAATACAGGAATCGGCAAGTCCTTGGGCTGCTGCCGTCATTCCAGTGAGGAAGAAGGATGGTATGTGGAGATTTTGCATTGACAACCACCGACTGGATTCTGTTACCAAGAAAGACGTCTATCCACTGCCGCGCATCGATGACGCTCTAGACTGCCTGCATTCCGCGTCCTACCTTTCATCTGTCGACCTGAGATCAGGTTACTGGCAAATTCTGATGCACGCAGCTGACAAAGAAAAGACGCCATTCGTTACGACTGACGGACTTCAACGTTATGCAATCGGCATTCGTTACGACGACGGAGTTCAACGTTATGCCATTCGGATTATGTAATGTTCCTGCGACATTCCAAAGATTTATGGACTCTATATTGCGTGCTTTAAAGTGGCAGATATGTATGTGTTACCTTGATGATGTCGTAATTTTTTGAAGTACGTTTGAGGAGCACAACACTCGCCTAGACCTTGTGCTCAGCTGCATTGAAAAAGCTGGCTTTGTATTGAATTCGAAAAAGTGCCACTTTGGCGAGCGACAGACATTCGTGTTAGGACATCTCGTCGACAAAGATGGCATTAGACCTGACCCACAAAAGACAGCGTTCGTTGAATCATTCGAGCGTCCTAAATCTGTGAAACGACTGCGTAGCTTCATCGGGATCTGCTCGTATTTCCGCCGGTTCGTACCAGAGTTTGCGGATGTCTTTCACCCCCTGACGAGCCTTCTACGCAAGAAGAGCCCGTTTCAGTGGACCTCCGATTGTGATACCGCTTTTCACAAGCTGAAGTGTTTGTTAACTTCGCAGCCAATACTTCGGCACTTCAATCTTTCGTCGCCCACCGCAGTTCACACAGACGCAAGTGGCATCGGTATCAGTGCCGTTCTCGTTCAGCGTTTTGGCAAGAAGGAACACGTTGTGGCGTATGCAAGTCGTTCTTTAAGCAAGCCTGAACACAACTACACAGTGACCGAACAGGAATGCCTAGCGGTAGTCTTTGCCGTGCAACGGTTTCGCTCATTTATCTATGGTCGCCCATTCACTATCATCACAGATCACCATTCCCTGTGTTGGCTGGTCAACCTTCGTGACCTATCCGGCCGCCTCGCACGATGAACCATTCGTTTGCAAGAACATGTCGTCACCATTTCATACAAGACTGGCCGTCTACACGCTGATGCGGATTGCCTCTCCATAATGCCGCTACCATCGACAGATTGTGAAGGTGACAACTTTGACCACCTTATTGCTGCTCTGTCGTCTGGCTTTCCTGATGCCGTGACTTTCGCTGCTGAGCAGCGTAATGACCCAAGCTTGAAAGCTCTCTTCCCTAGAGTGAGAAATTCATTAAGCGAAGGCCGATTCTGCGTTCGAAATGGTCTTCTTTACCAGAAAACCTTGTCCACGACGGGCGCCCGCTTTCTGCTAGTTGTTCCTGCGTTCCTCCAAACGTCTGTTCTGCGTCTCACGCATGATGTCCCCACCTCTGGCCATCTATGCACCGCACGAACACTTATTCGCACGAAAAAAATGAGCAAGACAATTCAGAACTACGTGGCCAGCTGTACGCAGTGCCAGAGCCACAAGCGGCCCTCCTCAGGTCCAGTTGGTCACCTGAAACCTATAAAGCTTCCCGGTTCCCCTTTTGAAAAGGTCGGCATTGATCTCATGGGACCATTTCCACGCTCCTCAAAAGGTAACCGGTGGATAATTGTATGCGCCGACTACCTGACACGGTACTGCGAGACGGCTGCCTTATGCTCCACCACGGCAGTCCAGGTTTCGGAGTTCCTGTTGCATTCAGTCATCCTCCGACACGGACTTCCTCGCGTGATAATAAGTGACCGTGGACGACAATTTACCGCTGATATTGTCGAATCATTACTTAGTTTGTGTGCCTCCAAGTTCCGACACTCAACTGCGTATCATCCGCAATATAACAGCCTCACCGAGCGCCCAAACCGAACGTTGATCAACATGTTGTCAATGTACGTCGCCTCCGACCACAAAACTGGGATGAAGTTTTACCATTCGTCACGTACGCCTTCAACACGTCGAAACACGAAACGACAGACTACAGCCCTTTCTACCTGCTCTATGCTCGCTCACCTCGACATACGCTGGACACTATCTTTCCTTTTGTCGTCCATGACAATTTAACAATTGCGGCAACTTTGTGTCGTGTGGAAGAGACACGTCGACTTGCCTGCTTACGTACACTGGCAGCGCAAGAGTCCTCCAAAACTCGCTACGATAGTGATCACAGGCATGTAACCTATGCCCCCGGTGATCTAGTATGGGTGTGGACCCCAATACGCAGACGTCGCTTGAGCCAAAAGCTACTGGCACACTACGCCAGTCCTTTCGTGATACTCCATCGTCTCAGTGAGGTCAACTATGAAATTGCACGAGTCACCACTAGTGGCCGACGTTCATGCAAGACAGAGGTGACACACGTCGCCCGCCTGAAGCCGTTTACACGAAGGATGCAAGAATGACTCCCCCAGAGGGCTTCGTCTGAGACCGGAGGAATGATAAGAAGTATCGCTACCAGGAAAAACAAGGGAAGCGCGGGTAGAGAATGAAGACGACGTTGCCTTCACTGCAATGCATCTGAGTGGGTACGAGCCATGACGGTGGAGATCATCATCATTACACTTTGATCGCGGACTCAGCGACCATTAAAAAACCCCCATTAGGTTACCTTGCCTTGTGTAACAATATATATATGTATATATTCATTTGTTGACCTGCGCTGCTCATACATTAAGTAACGTCAAAAAAGCTGTTGTTTCGTGCCTCGTGCCTGTTCCGATCACGCTTCCCCGTTTGTTTTCCCCAGCAGTAGTGTGCGAGTTCAATCTTAAATCGACATTTATTCAATCAACCAACTGAACGCGAGGTATACATTTCACGACGAAGTGTATCCCCATAACAAAAACGCAAAAGTGATAGGAAAGCATTCGTTCAAGCTCTACAACAAATACACAACAATAAAACAACAGAAGAAAAAAAAGAATAAAAGGGAGCTGCAAAACCTACCAGGCCATCAGGAAGGTTGAAGTCGTGGAGGAGCAAGTTATTGCGAAGACACTTTATGAGATTAGGAAAGTCGGAAAGGAAGTGTACGTAGCGACTGCTGTCTTTGGCGTGCCTCATTCCGCATTGAATGTTCTCGGATGTTGCTTCAATTACCAGTACCTTCCACATCTTTCTGTTCCAAGTCGCACCGTCGCAGGTGACAAAGTCCACGAAAAGACCTGCATCTTCTGCAAGTAATACAGCCTCCACCAGAATTTTCGCGAGGAGCTCTCCTTTAACGTTTCCCTGTGTTGCGAACACTGCTAGGACTTGCGTCCACTTGCCTGTGAAAGGTGCAAACATAATCACCATGCCATGGTCGCACGGCTCACTTTTATCTTATTTTGATGTAAACTGGCTTAGATCAACCAAACCTTAATGGTGGCAGAGGATGTGACTGACAAGTGTTCCGATAGTTTCAATTCATCGATTAGCAGTTCTCCGTGTTGCTTAAATACGTCTATCGATCTCGTCTTTTTTTATTCATCTTCATGAGCAGACACTCTAAGATCCAATTCTGAGTGAATTTAAATCCCCTGGTAGTTGCTTGCTTGCAGGCACGGAAAAATTGTAGTGCTGCTTCTCTTTGCTTTGAAGGCATGTCACCAATACTTTCTTCAAAAGTGCCTTCTTTTATAGCTATGTTCTGCTTCACCATATCTCTCAGTTTTTATTTCACTTTTGACACCCGTACAAGCCGTCGGTGATTTTGCTGTCTCAAGTTTTTCGTTTGGCGACAAATCGCTCGCTTTGCAGAAGTGGCACCAGTAGCAGCAGTGGTACGTATCACCTTGCATTTTCTCCTGATCAGGAAGCTTTGGCGCATGGTTGACATTTTATACCTGCGCAGTTAAAAAAAAAGGTCTGACTACATGTTTATGCACCACAGAAAGACACACGAACACGCGCGCACACACAGACGCCTAACCACGAACACTAGCCTTAACGCACACGCCCTCATCCATCAAGCTTTCTCGATTTGAGAGGAGTAAGGGGAAGAACATTAACTCACGGTAATGTTAACCAGTGATAAATTTCACTCTTGTTCTTTTTCTTTTATTTCCGTGATATCAATTATATACAACAAATGTAAACTTGTGCGATCTTCGTTATATACCTCTGTAATAGAAACATCTCTGACCGTTAGCAATTACAACATGCAAATGGAAATAAGATGTACATATTAATGCAGGTTCGATGCATTTATTTTGGCAGCTCGATCAAAAGCCATAAATTTTATCAAAACCACCCTTTCCTATACGCTTTAATTTAAGCTCTGTCCGTATCAGTTAAGTATGTAGACCTACTTACCTACGTCAGGAACCACATCTTCACAGCTTCTGCTGTAAAACGCTTCTCCATGCCATCTGAAGTTCCGTCCAGAGGCAAATGTCTCAAGTGGGCCATCATGTGGTTCGTTTTTCTTTATGGCGCCAGGGCATAGAGAAGCTACGTCGATTTTTTTCATGTGTGCCTCTGCCTGTGCAAAAGATAGACCCTCTTTTTCGTCGTAAGGATTACCGTTTTGATGTGTTTGGCAGAGACGTCCGTCTTCTTCTTGTTTCAGGAATATAACTTTGTCATGGGATATTTCCGAAGGCGGTATTAGTGTGGAGGTGACATGGAAGACACCATCAACATGCGGGAACAGACGTGCTGTCCATCTGGAGATTGACGGCATCGTCAGAGAAAGAAGGTCTCGTCTTCCTTCATTTGTGTTGCCGCCTTCTGTCTCCACATTGCAGTCCATCACGGGATGCGCTGCCGACTTCACACCCTTTGCATGTCTCTCTGTCAAGCTCGCAGCGCTAGAGGACCTTTTTTTCGCTTCGCACTTGGCCGTTGATGGCCCAGGGGCATCCCGTTTGGCGTGCTGAGGATTTATCATAATATTGGTCTCCTGTTCCCCCCCCCCTCCTTTGGGACGTTATTGTCCGCTGAGTATAGCAGGCACTGCTCCGACTGCAAGCTTTGGCCGGTCACGGGGCAACCAGACCTCTCTACCGCCTATAATGTGCACGAAGTCTCGAAGTACATGATGCGGCTCGAAATGTGCATCACAGACCACACTTGAAATTTTCATATGCCCTCTTGGCAGGCGTAAGCTGTATTCCCATATCTCCCTCTGTGTCGGACATGTTGGAACCGCGAATAGCGAACACTTAGGGCCTTCAGTCGATCCTCTATAGGTAACCCTGCAGCCGGGCACACAGCAGTGGTCCTCCCGCGTCGGTTTCATTTGCGAAAAGGTGTAACAGGGCGTGAGACTCTCACTTATACTGAAGGGTCCACATTTGAAGGGGAACACGCGTGTCGTCTGCTCGGCTCCACCGTCGGCCCGCTGCGGCAACTATGAAGTTTCGCGCGCGAGTTTTGTGGACGGCGCTTTTTTATCGTCTGCTACAAAAATATCAACACGTTCACCTTTCTGTTCCCGCCACCTCACGCTCGATTTATTTAATGTGACACGCCAATAGCTTTCGTATTTTGTGCCAGAAGGAACACTGAAAAGTCAGACAGACCATCGCTGCTTTGCCACTATTCAAACCTTCGCGATTTCCCGCCGACCGAAGATCATTTACTTTCAGTTTTTTTTTGCGAGCCAGCGGGCGACGACCGCAGGCGAGTGACAACACACACACTCTCTTTTATTCGCTAAAATCTCGGAAGCCATGCTTTTAAGTTTTCATTGAACCCCGTGTGGTGGCACTAAAAATAAATGCGCTCGCAACTACAGCTCAAGGGGCTAGGCTAGAAGGGGGCGAAGCTATTGAATATATAAGAACAAGGGAGCCAGAAAAACTTCAACAAAGAAGTGCCTTATGCCCCACAATAGACAAGGATGGATCAAGTGGCGCAATTGCTCCATTTTCCTAACGAGAGTGGGAAAAGGCTGAAAACATGGTTCCTAGTATTACATCGACATGCCCAGATGGCATTCCAATTATGCTGATAAAGACATTGGGTTCGAATTCTAAACAAACTGAGAGAGGCAATGAGCAAAAGAATAACCAATGGTTAAGTCCCAGACAGATGGAAACTTAGCCGAATGAGCAAGATCTATAAAGGAAAGGGGGACAAAGCTGACATAAACAACCACCGTCCTATAACAGTGACATCAGTGGCCTACAGGCTGGCGATGCAGATTATAAAGGAAAGACTGCAGGCATGAATAGAGGATGAGGGGGTGCTGGGGGAACTGCAGAATTGGTTTCGGAAACACAGGAGGTTGGAAGACAATCTGTTCTCACTGGCGCAGTGCATCGAAATAGCAGAAAAGGAACACAGGCCCCTGTGGCTAGCATTTTTGGATATCAAGGGAGTGTACGATAGCGTGGTTCAAGATGAATTGTGGGGAATGCTGGACAAACTAGGCGTGGATGATGTACTTACTAATCTTTTAAAAGATATCTATAAAGGTAACAAGGTAATTATAAAGTGGGAAAAACATGTATCCAAGCCTGCAGAGGTGAAACGGGGGCTTGGGCAGGGGTGTCCCCTGTCACGCTTATTATTTATGATGTACCTACAAGGATTTGAGGCCAAATTAGAGGGAAGTGGACTGGGATTCAACCTCTCTTTCGTCAGACAAGGAAAACTCATTGAACAGGCAACACCAGCATTGATGTACGCAGATGATATAGTGCTAATGGCCGACAACAAGGAAGATTTGCAGAGATTGGTGGACATCTGCGGTAATGAAGGAGATAGGTTATATTTCAGATTCAGTAAGGAAAAATTAGCAGTCATGTTTTTTAATGACAATGAAGGTAGTGAGCTTAGAATACAGGAGGTCACGCTAGAGATAACAGATAAATACAAATATCTGGGCGTATGAATAAGCAATGGGGCCGAGTACCTAAAAGAACACGAAATATGCGTATCGACTAAAGGTAACAGGAATGCAGCGGTAATGAAAAACAGGGCACTGTGGAACTACAATAGGTATGATGTTGCGAGAGGAATATGGAAAGGGGTCATGGTTCCTGGTCTGACGTTCGCGAGTGTGGTCTTGTGCATGAGATCAGAAGTTCAATCAAGATTAGAAATTAAGCAACGTGGAATAGGTAGGCTTGCCTTGGGAGCTCATGAGAATACAACAAATCAGGGAGTACAAGGTGATATGGGCTGGACATCATTTGAGGGCAGGGAAGCTAGCAGCAAGATAAAATTAGAGAAGCGATCGAGAGAATTGGGGGAGGAGCATTGGGCTAGGAAGGTATTCAGCTACTTGTACATAATGAATGTCGATACAAAATGGCGGAAGCGAACTAGAAAATTGACTGGCAAATACTTGGAAAACAGCAGGGGGCCAAACCAAAAAGAATTATCGGTTAAGAAGAAGGTGAAGTAAGCCGAGACTTAAATGTAGAGGATTGGCATGATTAAGAAGTCCGCACTAGAGATCTATCAAACTTTTAAGCAGGAAATTGCCAAGGAAAGGATTTATGATAATACTCGGGGTATTTCTCTACTGTTTGAGGCCAGGACGGGAGTATTGCGAACCAAGACATATCGGGTCAAATACGAAGGGCTAGACACGGTATGCAGTGCGCGTGGAGAGGAAGAAGAAACTGCGGAACACTTGATAATGTTCTGTCAAGGGCTTCACCCTATAGTTCAGGATGATGGCGCAGTTTTTCAAAGCACTGGGGTTTAGGGACAGTGACGGCAAAATAGACTCTAAGCGGATAGACTCTAAGCGGATAGAAGGAGGTTATCTGGTGGGTGGCTAAAGTCAAGGCAAGAGTGAAAATAAACCCTTCACTGCAAAGTACGAATCCTCAACCTCACTATTTAAGGGGGAAAAATAAATCTAGTTTTTGGTTCATTAACGATTACGGCTTGGTGGCGCTAACCACCGCCTGATCCAAAGGGTACAGCCATATACATCTATCCATCCATCTATGGAACGGTGCTGGAATGTAATGTCGCGGACAGATAGGGATGGCAAAATAGACTTTAAGCGGGTAGACTTAACTAAAAGAGGTTATCTGATTGGTGGCTAAAGCCAAGGCACGAGTGACAATTAAACCCTTCACTGCAAAGTACGAATCCTCAACCTCACTATTTAAAGAAAAAAAAGATAGATCTAATGGTTAGTTCACTAAGTATTACGGCTAGGTGGCAGTAGTCGCCACCCGATCTAAAGGGTACAGCCACATCCATCCATCCATCCATCCATCCATCCATCCATCCATCCATCCATCCTCGCTGTCAAGTTTTTTTTTTCACTTCGTATTTCGTGAGATTTTTTGTTGCAATTAGTAGCCATTGAAGTCAGAGTTAAAAAAAACAACCAACTACAAAAAATTACGAAAAAAATTTGTTGTCTACATTGAGCATTTGAATCTGGGTCTGTTTAGTTTGAAGCAAGTATTCTACTTCTCAACCACTTCAGTGGAACTGCGCAGAATTATCAAAACGACGATATATTTTATACTGATCGCAGCGCCACAAGTGGATCGATTTTCTTTGGCTTTCACGTGGTTTCACTTTTCGGAGCTCGGTCCGGGCACTCCCCTTGTTCTAGTAGAGTCTACTTCAGTCGACAACTTTTTGTGGTCGTGGTCCGTCGGGGCAACGTCTGTGTCAACGTAATCGACGCTGGTCTCTAGCGCACTGTGACAAAGCAACGCAACACTCGGCTGTGAGTACCAGTGCCTCTTACTTCATTGCATGTGCGCAGTAATGCCCAAGTGTTGAGAAAATGTGGTCACTTACCTCTCGAAATGGAAACATGTAGCGAGGGCCTATGTGCACGTGCGGATGGACGCATGGGTAAGCAAGTGGCGTCTAACTTATATCAGCAATCCGGCTGCAGTCCCTAAATGTAGCGAAACGTTTTCTCGGGCTTGTAAGTTCACGACTTTTGAACAAAATTGTAGCCCATAGCAACAGAAGGCCGACGAAATGGCAGTCGCGTGTTTGAATGCATGCTCTGCGCTACTTGAAGTTTAGTCCATCAAGTGCCGAGACAAGTCATTCGCGGCAGGCACAAAGCTTGAGGAGGATGGGTATTTGAACAGCACATAGTACGCACAGCTTGCGGGCGTAGCGTTAGCGTAAGGTTGTCAAACGAGATTTAGACCTGTCGACGACATCTTGACCAATGCCTTTTCAATATGTTGCATATTTGCAGGCGATTTGACGTTGATTTCTTGAAAAAAAATCAGCACTGATTTAGTTGTTGTATAGTGAGGTTGTCACGCGTGGCCTTAAAAAAATTGACATAACCCACGTAAGTAAGAATTGGTGTTATGCGAAGCATGTGACCCTCGTCGACCCTCGTTGCAGAAGTTCATCAGCAAGACCTTTGCTTGCCCATACACTACACTGGTGAGAATTGTGCCACGACATCAGCTCTACTATGCTGCGTGTTGCACGTGACGGAGATGAGGCGGCATGATAACTCACGTCAATGACGGGCATGGACTTGCACTACTGGGCTGTGCTATGGTCTGCTGAGAAGATCAGTATACCTACGAGTATATTTATGACGCCACTGTGCTCCTGCGAGAAATCCATACCCAAGATGACTTGTTTACTACACTCGGAAAGAATAATGAAAATTGCGACTGATAAATAATCGATCTTGCTTCTTGCGGTGCACTTTCCAGTAGGTGTTAGCAAATCTGAGCTGAGGACTTACAGGCAGCGGCTGGTGCCGTGAACGGGTGTTTAGATGAGCGGAAGTTTTTGTGGAATAGATCTGGAGCTGTTAAAAGGTGTCCTGGACATGTACCCCGCAGCTCCACCAGTCTCACGACGCAGAAACAGCGGAAGTCTTATACAGGAGAGCGCATTTTAATTATATGCAAGGCACTCGCGAAGAACACTAGCCAAGAACTCGGTCTTCCTTTTTTGCTGTGCGAGCTCTTCTCTGCTGATTGAATGCAGCAATATCATGGGCCCCACTCAACTAAGGCTTTCTGTATATACATTTTCTAATAAAAATTTCTTCTCTCTCTTCTTTTGAAAATTTTCAGATAAGTACTAGCATGAAAAGATGAATTTTGTTTCAAGAGTTGGAGTATTCTATAGTCCAATAACCACGTCAAAGCGTTCTGTACAACAAACATGTCGAAGCACTCTTAGGTAAAAAAAATTATGTTCCGTACTTTGCCTAACCACATAACAGGAATGCATAATTTTTTCCGGCTTCATTGGCCCTATTGTCACACAACTCTTTAAGACAAAGGCCTTAAAATTCTCTATTGTTCTTTTTTTTCCTCTATGGTACCAGTGGCAGTGATACTAAAGGCTGGGGCTGAAATGTTCCTGAAATTGAGGGCTGCAAGAAAAAAATTACACCATATCCTTAGAATGAATGATGATAAATGGGCAAAGTGTCTGTGTGTCTGTGCTTCCGTCCATTCCTGTGCCTCCGTCTCTCTGTCGATCTGTCACTCACATTAGCGCCACCTCTTAGTGAGTCATACAACCAGGTGATTACGAACTGGTCGCAAAAAACATGCATTGACAGACTCGAAGCTTTAGGAGCTTCAACCTTAATATAATCAAGAGATCAATGTTCTAGACAAGAGGTCGGCAACGTTTTGAGGAGGAGGGAAGAGTTGCGTGAAGCCCACATAGTCGTAGGGGGCACAGCAAAATGGGGTGAGGATGTGCGCTTTGCAGGGAAAAAAGTTTTGGCAAACTGTCAATAATGACGTTCAAAAGTGGAATTTAAGGCGTAACTTTGCAGCATACATGTCACAAGGTTGCAAATATTGGGCATGATATAGCAACAACAGTAACCACTCATGTAATGTGAATCTCGGTACTCAACATTTGTAGCCTTCTCTTGAAGATGTCAAAATCAAGATCACTCGTCAACAGGCTTAGAAAGATGTGGAGGTGTTCATCGTATTGTTATGGGGTGGGGGAGGTTGATTGGAGGGGGGGGGGGCGCACAAAACTGTCCTGATAACTGTAGCTTGCCATCTCGTGCTCTACAATCTGGAAGTGAGACCACGAATATACAATATTTAAGGGAAAAGCTAGCACCTTGAGACAGGGTTTACCAAATTCAGTGCATTTGGTGATGCCACACTGATGTGGCTTGCACAATCTTATATACGGACAGAAATTCCCATAACTGAGGTGGCTATTTTCATCTGCAGTGACAGAAGAGACAGAAAAGAACTAGAATGGTTGGTGTATGAAAGAGGTCAGGCTGTGCCGCTTGTACACCTTAATAGGTGCATATTGTGTATCCTGACTGGAAGTGATCTCTGCTATAACCTTTTGTCTTTGCACATTCGGACATTGCTCTGTACTACTTCCTTTCAGTCTTTTCGTGTGAGAAATGTGGCTAAAGGGTTGCATGTTCATACTGATGTATTAGTGCAGCGCGATAATGTATATGAAGGAAAAAATGATGTGACGCGGAAGATGTGAGTACAGCACATGTCCTGCCCGTATATCATTTTTTGTATTTATTACCACGCTGTAGTAATACATCAGTATGAACCCAGACCAACTCACTCCCTCCTAGCCTGTATTCTACAATGGATTACAGGTTGGTGTGCTTGTGAGATAGTGGGGCAGGAGTTGTGCCACTTCTATAAAAGTATGGTCATAGTTGCTTAAAATTGCTTCATATTATTTCTAAGCATCCTATCTAGGTATTCTGTAGGTATGCTTTTGTTATGGGAGTACTACCCTTTTAGTGTTGCCTACTTTAGCAGTCATTCTTGTGTGTTGCGTAGTTTGTTTAGTGCACATGTGCACAGACAGCTATGCACGCATGCGCAACATCTAGCACTTTACTTTTTACATTTATGGCGTGGTTTCAGTTATAATAGGCTTGCAATATTCCTTTGCAGTGTTTTTGGATGCGATACACATTCAACTGATGGCAAGCGACTTTTTCAGACTCAAGTCTTCATCGCAAGATGAAAAGTGAAGCGACACCTCATGTGTTGGCGTCAGCCCTTCGGTCACCTAATAGCAAGGGCTTCACCACTGCAAGGTAAGCAAGCGTCTTGCACCCAGCGTTGACCATCCAGGTGATAAACGTGACGATAAAGAACGCGGTTATCGAGATTGCACTGTCTGAGCTATCGCCAAAAGCAAGCATTAGGCGGTCGTGATTTTTCCTGAAGGTGATCTATGATGTGTCTACAGTAAGCGTCAGCGAGTTGATGCATTATGATGGAGCCGTGGTCATCAGGAGGGGTCTTATCAATAGCGGCTAAGGACGAAAAATAGAAGGACTATGCAAGTGTTCATTGCTCAAGTTAGTAGCGTAACCACTGGATGGCGCTGTAGGAAGTGTGCAGCGAGAAAGTGCGTCTGAATTCTCGTGCTTTTTACCGCATTTGTAGGTAATAGTGAAGTTATAATTTTAAAGATGTATAATCCATTGACCAAGGCATCCTGATAAATTCTTGAGTGTGTAAAGCCAACATAAGACATGATGGTCTGTAACTATAGTGAAATGACGGCCATGTAGATAAGGTCGAAACTTCTGCACCGACCACACGACAGCTAAATACTCCTGTTCAGTAATGGTGTAAATCTTCTCAGCGTGGGTCGGGACGCGGCTTGTATACGCAACGACCCTTTCACGTGATGATTCATTGCAGTAGAATACCTCCCATTTAATGACTGCTAGCGTCAGTATGCAGGAGTGTGGGTGCTGTTTCATCGAAACGGCAATGTACTGGTTCAGATGTGAGAGCAATTTTTAAGATGGCTAAATGCTCATTTCCAGGCAGGAGACCACTCAAAGCGAACACCGCAACCGAGTAATTTGTGCAAAGGTGCCGCTATCGACGCGATTGTCTCGTATGAATCGGTGGAGGTATCAAGCCAGCCTAAGAAAACTGTGTAAGTCCTATATCCTTTCGGGACGAGGAAAAAGAAGAACGGTCGATATTTTATTGAGATCAGGACGAGTTCCATTGTTACTCACAATGTGGCCTTAAACATTACTTGTCTTGCCGGCAAAACGGCACTTTTTCGCGTTCAGCTGAAGGCCAGAGGTACCAAGGCACATGAGGACTTCGTCTGAACAGTGTAAGTGTTGAGAGAAGGTTGACGAGAAAACAATGATGTTGTCCAAATAGCACATGCAACTCTTCCACTTCAGGTCATGCAGAACGGCGTCAATCATGCACTCGGATGTTGCGGGCGCGTCCATCTAGTGTCGAAAACGTCATCTTTTCTTTATCATCTTAATGCATCGGTATCAGCATGTATCGCGAATGTAGATCCATACTCGAGAAGAATTGAGCTCCTTGTAGCGAATTTAAGGTATCATCTATACGTGGCATAGGGCATACGTCCTTGCGCGTGATCTTGTTTAGCACACGGTTACGCAGAAGCACACAGAACCATCTTTTTTTTTTCAAACTAAGATGACGGGTGATGACTAAGGGCTAGCAGAGGGGCGAATTATGTTCCGTCTCAACATGTCAACGTTTTCTTCAGTAACCTTTCACTCAGCTACAGATACGCGATATGGCTGACGACAAACAGTGGACGTGCCGTCAGTCTCAATCCGATGCGTGGTGACGCACGTCTGTCTCAATACGGGAGAATTGGCGTCAAACGAAGCTTCGTGCTTAGTCAGTTAGGCAAGCAACTGTTGAGTCTGCGAAAGGGTCAGGTTGTAACTGATGGTAGTTTTGAGGGTGGAGATGGATGGGAAACGTTAAGCAGGGGAATCTTCAGGGGAAGCGTTTTGAAAAGTTACCACAGAGAAAGACTGTGGTGTAGCAACGCAAGCCAACGTTAAGCCCTTCTGAACCAGAATTTTTTCGGACGTTCGATGTGTTGCGCAAACGAATGCGAAGGTATCGTCCAAACGTACCAGGCCTGATGCAAAAGCTATCCGTCTGGTGACGTAGTGGACGCAGCGTACGGAGCGTTGTACTAGCACATCGCCGCTGTCAGTGACATCACACGGAAGTGTAACAATTCGATGACTGTGCGAAGGTATCTCAGTGTCTTCTGCAGCATAAAAACAAAATGGTGCGTCGTCTGCGTGACACAAATAGCAGGTATCTTTCATGTAGAGAACACATTGCTGGCAGCAGATGAGCGCGGTTGCCGTTGAAAGTCCCAATATAATATTAGCTGTTGAGCACCCAAACTAAGCATTGCACATTGTACACAATGTAGACACGAACAGTGCACATAGCAGAAGGTCGAATGACATCTTTTTGAGCAGTGAGCAACATTGGTGCATCGTGGGGCGTAGTAACTTTGCAGAGCCGTGCACACAAATCTCTGTGAATGATTAACATTTTAGCACCAGCGTATATTAATGCCTCCACTTCTATGCCTTCCACTAAAACAGATAATATATTATAAGGATGTTCTGGAGGAATCTTTCTACCTTCGCTTAATGCAGCCTTTTCCCAGAAGCCGCGTAATTTAGTTTGAGACAGGTCGAAGTGGCGATGGAGAGGAGACGGCGGGCGATGCCTGGCACTACGGTAGCGAGGAGCCATTTTAGGAGTCAATGATGATGGTGAGCAGGAGCAACCGGGAAGCATAGCGTAAGGACAGTGCTAGAAAGTGGTCGCAGAGGCAAAGTCATTCCGGTAATAAGTGTCTAATCCACAACGCTCGTCTCGCTAACGCTTGCGACAGAAACGTGCGATGTGTCCACGATATCCGCAATAGTAGCAGGCAGGTCTCGTCGGGCGCCATGACTGATAGTAGGATTGGGTATTTGGCAGAGTGACTTGTTGGGCGAGTCGGTTCATATGGTTGGGAACTATGGAAGCCAGGTGTACTGGTGCCGGTCGCGCATATAGTAAGGCTGGTTTGGCGTGCTGGGCGCCAGGGACGTCAGGTGGACTGGTGTGTTGTTTCGCTGCATCGATGGAACGAAGGCTGGAGTAAGTGCTGTGACTTGCGCGTACGTTAGTGGGTCTTTGGAGGCGTGAGGGTCTGTGGACGCATTACCAGTCATAGCCACCAACTCCACCCTAACGACGCCCCGTAAATTTGTATTAGGGGTGTCCGAAGGAAGCTGACGTACTGAAAAACCAAGCGACTGCAGTTTTTCTCATATCATTGCGCGTATCGTGGCTCGTAACAAGGGGTCGGCAGCAGGGTTGTCAGGGATGGCTGCAGGAGAGTTGTCTAGCTGCAGCCGTGCGGATTCGAGCTCATCTAGGCGCTGGCACATAGCCACACTTTCAGCAACGGTAGTTGCTCCGCCGCGGTGGTCTAGTGGCTAAGGTACTCGGCTGCTGACCCGCAGGTCACGGGTTCGAATACCGGCTGCAGCGGCCGCATTTTAGATGGAGGTGGAAATGTTGTAGGCCCGTGTGCTCAGATTTGGGTGCATGTTAAAGAACCCCAGGTGGTCGAAATTTCCGGAACCCTCCACTACGGCATTTCTCATGATCATATGGTAATTTTGGTACGTTAAATCCCACATAGTGGATGGTTAAAGAACTACCTATCCAACCGGACGCAAATTGTACAAATTAACCACACCAGTTCTAAACTTATTTATGTCACCTCCGGTGTTCCTCAGGGTAGCGTTCTGGCTCCTGCACTATTTCTCATTTTTATCAATGACTTATTCACCAACATCCCAGTCAACAAAATACTTTTCGCTGACGACTGTATACTCTACAAAGAAATTACTTCTCCAGATGACCACGTAACTTTGAATAATGCACTGATGTCAGTTTTCGCATGGTGTGCTAAATGGCAAATGAGCCTTAATGTAAAAAAAAACAGTTCTTTTGTGAATAACAAGAAAACAGCACGTACATGAGTTTTCTTATGCCATAAACGATGATCCGGTATCAGTAGTTGCGCAGCACATTTACCTTGGACAAACAATAACGTCTGACCTTAGATGGGATGACCATGTGAACAACATCACTTGAACAGCACTTAGGCGGCTCTTTTTTCTTAAGCGACGCCTTCGTCAAGCGCCCCGTGAGACTAAATTACTACCTTGTAATACACTCGTTAGATCAGTATTAGAATATGCTACCCCAACATGGTTTCCATCGACTAACAAATTAATCACCATTATAGAGAGAGTGCAAAGAAAAACAATAAGGTTCATCTTCAATAAATATCAAATCTCAGACTCTCCAAGTGCTTTAATCAAATCGGCTGGATTACTCGCCATTGAAAACCGCGCTATGCTCACCCGATTGAAACTGCTTCAACAATTAATTCATAACAAGTTAAATGTTGATGTTTCTAAGTAAATCTCTTTCTGACACAAGAATAACTCGACAAAAGCACTCATATGCCCTAAATGAATATCGCTTTCATACAAATTGCTTTAAATACTTTCTTTCCGCTAGCCATACGACAGTGAACGACTTACCTTCTACTATTACCGATACCACCTCACTAACTACCTTTTTTATCACTACTTGAAAATTACTTACATGATGCACAAACATAAAACTACAAATATTTCGCGTTTTTTCTTAGCGATGTATACTACTATTGGTATTTATTCTGCTACCCACATTCCACTATCTGTGCATAGAATGTATTTTTTTTTCGTATTTTTTGTAAAGCTTACGTACTAATGTGTAACTATGATTGTATAATCGCAAGTATATTGATATAATGTGTCTGCACTAAACAGATTTCACAGTTGTGTATAAATGTTTAGCTAATGTGAATTTTCCCATTTATCTTAACTTTGCCATTCAGCACAAAAAAGGAAAAAAAGGAAAAAAAACAGTTATGTTTTTCGCAGTATTTTTTCCTTTGTCTTTTTTTCTTATTTGTTTAGAGTTTGTGTCCTTCCTGCAATAATCCCTAAAGGTATTGGCAGTATGTACTAAATAAAATAAAATATCAATCAAGCAACGGTAGTTGGGTCGTTTGCTACCAAAGTATTGAAGGCAACAGAAGCTATGCCTTTGAGCAGATGGTGCACTTCGTCTCGGTCATGAAGGTGTTGACGCGTTGACAAAGACAGAGAACATCCTCGATATATGCGGTATAAGACTCGCGTAGTTGTTTGCGACCATCAAGGAGTCTCTTTGCCAGGCTGGCTCGAACTGCTGGACAAGCGAAGTCGTTTCGCAGATGTTCTTTGAAGACGTCCCAGTTGCGAAAGTTGATCTGGTAAATAAAAAAACCAAGTCTTCGTCATGCCAGTAAGATAGAAGGAGATGTGGCGGAGCTTGTGCGGATCGACCCAACAGTTCGCTGCATTCACTATGTTATATTGGTGTAGCCAGTCCGTGTCCTCATTTCAGAGTCCAGAAAACAGAGGAGGCTCGCAAGGGGGTCCACTGACGATCCAAGAGGGAGTAGCTGTGGCTGTCGTAGCCGGAGGGGTAAAGGGAGAAGCACCTTAGGGTTTGTCCTGTGGCGTGCTGGTGGACACGTAGCCCAAACGACGACTTGAGTGAAGCTCCAAGAAGTAAAGCGGGTGAGCAGGGACAGGGAATCGAGGAGTAACCTCCACTACTTGAGATGTAGTCCTTTACACGCCTTTTTAGGCCTGGAAGATGTGGCCAAAGACTGTCAGCCCCGAGGCACAGAACAGACTCAAGGGTTATATGCATCAACGATGAAGATGAGGAACACCATGTGATGATGGTTATGTAAAGGTAATTAAGAAGTGTGTTGTAAATGCCCACAATATTGGCAAAATATATTTGCAATAGTGGTTGCAGCCCTGGGCAGTCTGGCTCGTCGCTCGAGCCGCAAGCGACTTTCATTCGTCGGATGCATACGTGCATTGACATTATGCACAGTGGCAGCCTACATGTAGAACTACCATCGGTAAAGGCGCCGTACCGGCGCATCTGGACGTCAGTGGGAGAGTGGTACTGCTTCAGATGTGTGACATGTACGATGTCGCTGTTTCGAGGGGTGGATGAAAATGACGAGACAGCAGGAGCGATTTCATAAGTGACGGGAGTCACCCCACGAAGCACTTTGTATGGTCCTGTGTACCGAGGGAGCAGTTTTACAGGCCAACCTGCCCGGTCGGAGACCAGAGCAGAACCAACGAACCGGGCGAAAAGTGCACATAGTGGTGTCCTTGATCTTATCGACGCTGTTGGCTTTCTTGGGAGGCCAGAAGGTGACCACGAGCGGCTTCGCGTGCATGGGTGGCTCGATTATAGAAAAGTGGTTTAAAGCTATACTTATACCACAACAGCTGCTTTTAGTGTCATAGTCGTCTGCTGGTGTAAGTAAGGCTCGACGGAAAATTTTCATTAGAAGGCAGGTGCAGATGATTCCATGTTGTTCATGGTAACCTGTGTTGCCCATTCTACGACCCATGTCTGACTGGATCTGAGCTGGTCAACAACTTCCCACTGCCCGGGGAAACAATAACGCATATCATCCGGCCGTGGCACCCTTTGCATTTGGCTTAATATCTTCCGGTGATATGTTGCTCAGCACATATGGGCTGGAAAAATTGCATCTGCAGTTTTCTTCTGATACATTCCTGTGCCTTGGTTGACTTAGTTGCGCAGGGGGAAAGTAAGCCCTCTAATTTTGCTTATGATTGGGGATGTCGTGAAAACAGACCAGCTCATCTCTTGCAAGCCTCCCTGGAATGAGTGACTCACCTGTCCGATTGACAAACAAAAAAAACTCAAGCATTCAGGCGAGTAGTCTCCAGTGTCTGCTGGTACTCCGACACTTTCTATTTCGCGAATGTAGGGACACAGGTGTAAGGTCAAGCAGCTGATGTCTGACAGTATATCAGCAGGAAAAAAGAAACACACTGGACACTATTAGCGGCTTGCAGACAGCATACGAAAGGTGCATGGGCATAGACTACATGAAATCTGTCGTGGCGATCAAAGTTTTTTGTGGCCATGCAATGTAATGAATGGCCTGCTGTGCTTGCACGCCACCTGCTTGCTGATGTCAATTGAAACATTTCTTACTTCATACTCACCTCCTTAGAGCTGACAGTACCACGAGGAGAAAACTTTCCCAAGCATTTTCAAATAATTCATCAAGCCTCTTTTCTTTATAATTGTTTGTCCATAATTATTTTCACGAGATTTAGTATGTAATCATAGTATTCAATGTACAACAAATTGCTTTCAATTTTTTTTGAAGAGAAATAAAACGTGTGGCGCAGAGATCGCTTTTGCCAAGGTGTGTAATGGAAGAGAGAGCGGCAAGGTATGTAGAAGGAACAGAAATCTGGTTACGTTATGTTGAATGTCGTCTAGCTCTGTACAGTCAACATAGTACAGTTAACATTACACAGTACAGTTAACATTCTCTGTACCTTCTATTGCTTTGTGATTTGATGGCTTTCAAAATGGTTGGGTAAAGTAAAAAGTGAGCCCTCACAAATCCCTTCTTTCAATACCATTCAGCTGTGTTTTAGCATGTGCTAACTTTTGACTACTTTAATACTGTACCATACTGTTTCTTATCAGGAGTGGTAATGTACTGATTGCTAAATATAATGAACCATTTCACTATGTTAGTGTCAAGTAGTCTGCAGTGCTTTTGTTTGAGAAGATTGGTTGACAACCTTGTCATCCGATTGCCCTTCTACAGCCCGATCCACTGTAGGGCTGCCGTCGACCGCTCACTGCTTCAGCGGCGTAGATTACTCTCACGGCGGCAGCGGCGTGAAGCACTCGCACGGCTTCAGAAGCGTCTTGCCGTGTTTGGCCCAGGACCCTGGTCGGGCATGCTGAGCGTTTCAAATTCGCCCTCCATTGAGAGCGATGACAGCCACTCCACCAGGCCCTCAAGTTAATCTGTGCCAAGCTATGCTTGCTCCACGTAGGCATATTTTGACCTCACACGGACTGAATGCGAAGGTGTCAATAGTGCTGGCTGAACGAGGGAGGCGCAGTGCGATGAGTGCTAAATTCAGCTAATTGTCTATTGTCAGTAGAAACAGGTTAATCATTGTACTCATTTGAATACTGTTTTTGCAATTTTAGACCTTCTATAAGGGGGTGTGAAAGTTACGCAGACTTTGCACATGCATTCGAAATAATTCAGAATCATCTTTTGTCCTACCGCACCTGTTACATAATTTATAAAAAATAATTCGCAGCTATACAAAGTGTACTTTTTTATTTATTCTCAGCTGCGGCGGCTGCATTTCCAATGGAGGCGGAAATGTTGTAGGCCCGTGTGCTCAGATTTGGGTGCACGTTAAAGAACCCCAGGTGGTCGAAATTTCCGGAGTCCTCCACTACGGCGTCTCTCATAATCATATGGTGGTTTTGAGACGTTAAACCCCACATATCAATCAATAAATTCTTTAATTATCTAAAATAAATCGTACTTTAAACAGTGAAATCCTGCTTATGCACGGCCTATAGTTTGAATCACTGACAAAGGTCCTTTTTGAAAATCGTCGTGGCAGCTGTAGCTGCCTGTGCAAAGTGCATCGTTATTGGTTTGGTAAGACATATTTGTGTGCCCAATTGTTTTTAAGCTCTTCTTGACAATGCTAGGAAAAAGCAGGTCCAATGACACAGCGACACAAAAGGACCTAAGCTTTCACATATAGTTAAAAAGGTCTAGTGGTAGGAAACTTGTATTAGCAAGCACTCATTCTTCTGCTTTCTCTCGTATGCAAAATCACTCTTTTGAGGGGCCTTGAAACACTTTTTTGAGTCATCATTAAAATAATTCACTGGAAGAGCTCATTGCCTCAGAAATTCAACGCCGAAAAAATGTTTAGAATCCACCCAGTACGAGTGGAGTTACAAAGATTTGTCATACGCTGCAAACACATTCTCTTTTTTCTCCTCCCGAGGAAAGCGCTAGAAGCTAAACAGGGAGGGAGTGGAGTGGCAAACAAGGTATGTCACGCGCGCTTCGTGACCTTGAGCACTTTTTTTATTTTTGGCGGCTTTTTCAGAGATCATGGGCGCACCCGTGGACAAGTCGTGGCCATTTGCGGCGACCTCTATAACGACCGAGTGTGCCATGTTCAAATCAGCAAACGGCTGATAAATAGGCTTGCCATGTGTGATTTTCGAGCGTCTTTCATAATTTGTCGAAGGAAGAGAAAGCATTTTTTAACTGACATTGATAATTTATTGAGAATTGTAGGCCGCGTGATGGGCTATAACATTTGGCTCGCGTGTTCTTGGAAGCCTCTACTTCCAATCGGCAGCTTTTTCTACCAACCTGCCCAACTCGCCGCACTCATCAGCTTTTTCTGACCATGCTACAAAAGTGTTGCAGGGCCGCTTAAGAACTCCACGATGAAGGGCTTGGTGGAAGTGCGGTTCTCGTTTTCTTTGGCAAAATTTACAACAGCGAGTTTGAATTTTGCCGTATGTACAAATATTATCTCTCATCGCAAGGGAATACAGGATGGATATTTGGTGAAACGTAAACTTTCTAAAACGTCAAAGCATGTGTTGCAGCGTAGATATGGTGACTCCAACAAAGGGCACTGGTTACACGACAAGCCTTCGCATGCCTCTGACGTAGAAAATAGTTCGTGCCCTGTCGTGAGCATGCATTTTTGCAGTGCGAGAGATGGGAAAGTAGAGAGAGACAGCAAAATGCTTGTGCAGTTTTGGCCGCCCATCAACAGGTTTGGGTGTTCAGGTATGATATTCTAAAGACCATTATTTGGGGAATTTCATGGAAGAGACTTCGCACTTGCAGCCAGTTTCATGTATGTAATATTGATGTGGATGTGAGGTTGGCTGCTTTAATGTGCTTTCAGATGCAAAATTAGCTGCTCTAATCTGTTCTGAGATGGAAATGTTCGCAGCTCTCAAGCGCTCAAAAATGAAAATCCCAGCTAGTTTGTACCACCACATTAACCTTCATTTTATCATTCATTTAGGCACCCGTGCTAGAAAGTCAACCATTTTGTGCATGCCCCAATTCCAAAGTTTAGTCGGTGTGGTAAAATACAAGCGCTGGCCATGATGGTAATTGTCCACTTTATATGGCATTTATGTTCATGCAAACCTGGTAGTGTTAGTCGAGGCCAAAGGTTACATGGTGACTGATGTTCTCGTCCACTTTACTTTCCGCACACTCAAATCCCAATTGCGAAACAACTTTCAGACTGTACAATTATAGTGCCCTATACCATATCTAGCTTCATTATTTTCAGATTTTTGTGGAGAGAGAGAAAAAGTATATTTTGAAAGCCTTGTTTGGGTTTGAGCTCTAGAGTGAGGATAGTTATGGCGCGGCAACGGGAAAACGACAAAGGGACAAGAAGCAGACTCTTTGTCATCAATCTGTTCTCGCGCTATAACTATCGTCATGTCATACCAATCAGCCCAAACCGCCACACCTCTTGAGTGAGGCTTTACTGACCTCCCCTTAGATGGTAAGTATATGGTAAAGGAGGATTTTTTCGCCCAGATTATTAACCCAGGCCTCCCATGTAAGTATGTTAGACTGGAGTGATTGACTTTGTGTGGTATCGGCTTTGGGACAGTGCCAGTTAGAGTTGGTATGGAACCATACGCTTGGCGATGAGGTGTATTTGGAGTTTGTTGTATTTTGTGCAATGTAAAGTGATTCGGCAGGGAGTGTGTTTGTGCTTGCCTAAAGAGTGCGGTTGGTTTTCAGAGAGAGCTTCAGGCAGTTTACGAAGCTCCTGTCAGGCTATTTGGAGGGATTCCAGGCAGGCCCTTCATTCCTGATGGCACTCGGCGTGGTCCACTGTGGGCCGATAAGTTACAGGCCAACCCTGTGAAGTATGTGAACATTAAGGTACTGAAGCCTCAACGTGGGTCTGGCAGTTGTCCAACTAATGTAGTGAGATTATGGTAGTGGATTATGGTTATGGTAGATTATGGTAGTGATCTAAACCAGTACTTTTGGTGGGAGTTCGTTCTGGAGGAAGGCTTGTAAGGCTGCCTGCCAGCTTGTCCTGACCGTGAGTTCTTTTTTTTTTTAGATAGATAGATAATATTTTTTAGATAGATAGAGGCATGTTCATCCTATGTGATGGCTTGCATTATGGCATTTCTGCTATTGGCATGGAAGGAATGTAGTTGAAGAAAGAAATGAGCCGTTTCTGCACTGGCCAGCCACTTATGGCAACTTATAGCCTGTGCTGACTTTTTGACCACTTTATCGCCATTCCGTACTGGTAATAATTGGAAATGGTACGGTTTGTGTTGGTTTGTGCAGCATAAGAAACAGTGCACTTAGTATTCGCATAGCTCGCGGTGTTTTTATTTAGGAAGGTTGTTTTGACAGTCCTGTCACCCAATTGGCCCTCTGCAGCCCATCATGCGTGCACAGGAATGCCTCGCCTGGCTCGAGCGCCTCATCTGGAAGGCCAGGCTCTTCCAGATGGCTTGCCATTCAGGGTAGTGCCGTGAACCTGTTCACCCTACAGGCAACTCCACCTGCCCAGTCAGTGCCAAGACAGTCTTTCTCACCGTAAGTACATTTTGGGATTCCCACTGATTGAATGGAAAGGTGATCATAGGGCTGGCAGATACAAATTAGGAAAGCACAACAGGACGCTCTTAATGAATCCATCAATGAAAACTCGTGGGCATGAGGTTGTGTGTGGCCCTGTCTACATAAAAGATTTTTTCATGTATAGTGAGGGCAAGGTGTTGTTGGGTTTGAGACATGCGCATTAGTCATCAGCAATGATGAGTGGCATGCTCTCCTCGACAGAATTTCTGCTGCAAGGAGTCTCTTCAGTGTTGGCTTAATTGCTGAGGAACACTGATAAAAAGCTTTTCACAGAGTCTTTTTTTTTGCAATCAAAGCTCAGGTATACGGCGAGCCACAGTCGTCCTGATTTGTTTGTGCAACATAGACTTTACTGATTTCGCTGCTTGTGTGGGTGTTTTAGAGTCTAGAGTTTGGGACCACAGTGCGATGTTAGCAATATTAAAGTTGCACATTGCTGTGTTCTTATATAAGACCGTGGCAGTGCATCTGCAGTCACGTTTTATAATAAAAAAGCACAAAAGTTGCCCAGTTTTGTGAAAGTAGCCCTATCAATGTGAATCTAGCCCAGTTTGCAAGCTGTTACATTAAGGGATTACTGCCGGCTCTTTATCAGGCACACGTGTGAGCCATTGGGCTAGACTTCAGTAACTCTACAACCGATGAACAGGGTTTTATGAAAATTTGCACTTTCTTTAGTGTTAATGTAGTGAACATACCCCAAAAGCTTTAAAAATATATCTTAGCGAATAAAAATTCACCGCATATCCACGGAGTGAATGATGAGTGGGGTGAACTGGAGGGTTTCTTCGCTAAACCACGAACCATCCGCCAATATCGCCCACTACATCATAAAAGACGTGACAAACACTGTATATGTTTATACAGAAAATTTATTATTTGTAAGTGGTATCTATATGTCGCTTTTGTTCCGCCTTCATTATAACGGCTTCATGGTTGGTGAAGTGGTCGATTGGTGATGGGGTGTTGTGGGATCTTTGCAAGGACGAAGTAGTGGGCAGTTTGCAAAGGTGGAACTATAGGCGGTCAGGTACATACAAGGAATGGACAGATCCACGCCTTAAGGAGCTTAGCTTGTAGAAGTTAGGTATCCCGGGTAGCCTCCAATTTAAGCAGATCGATTCTCGCGAGAGGACTGCCACTGCAATGAAGTAATTTGCACTCTGCATCAGCAGTGGGCAGCTGACGCAATCCTTGCTTTCAAATGAAAAAAAACATTCGGAATTTTTATGTAGATGATGTTTTAGTCTGTGTGGTAGGAACCTATCTACCATGATAATCATGGTAGCATAATTGTGCTAAACTTGCTCCTTCCAGAAAATGTTACGTCTGTACTTTTCTAAAGCTGGTCATTTACCCGGGTTGGACCTTAAACTTGTTATCTTTTATCGCTAAGTCAACCCAGTTCACGAAAGAGAGAGCCTGTTTATAAAGAGCGAAATTCTGCCATTGCAGTTTCACTTGCTCAAGCGGAGTTAAGCAGAAAAAAATGTGCACAATCATCTACCACAGCACAGCCCCAGTGAACGCTCGAGCAGCCAAGGCTCCAGCGGTGGGCCAGGCTGATGCAGGAAGCGAGCTGCCTCACTATTTCCTGCGAAGCCATGCCCGGCAGCTCTTGCAGGGGCAGCACACGTTGCTGAGAAGCAAAAGCTTGAGGCCAGGGAGAACAGCAGTGGCAAGAGGAGGCGCCTGGAGAGCCCCCCGAGAAGGCCAAGCCCGCCGACGATCCCAAGGCAGCCAGTCCTGGCCAGCGTCGCAACCGCCTCTTGGTAAGAGGACATCTTTCGTATAAGATTCGTTCTGGTCAACCATGGTCCTAGCGATGACCGGCTGAAATGTTTTGCACTGCAAGTCATCAGAATTGCTGCTCGCTTTTGAGGAACACTGAAGCACGTTTTGAATTTAAATAAATGAGCTTTTGCTCTGATGTTATGAAATTTCGTGCTCTAAAAACGTGTCAAGCTTTTTCAGAACTAGTGCAAGCAGCTGTATTTTGGTTAGAAATCGCAGCAAGCATCTCGTACGGTGATGCAAATATTTCTGCTGTAAAGGTTGGTGGAAGCTTGTGGACAGTTACCACCTGCACGGCTTCATATACCATCAGGACCCAGGTGATATTTTCCTGCATATTGGCTATTGCTTCCAGCAGTGCTGGTTTATTAGCACATTCCAAGTAGGTAATGGAACCAGCAGGTGATGGAACCAGTAGCTGGTGGTTCCAGCAGGTGTTGAAACCAGCAGCTGATAGAACCAGCAGCTGATGGAACCAGTAGCTGGTGGTTCCAGCGCAGTGTTGCAGGCAGTTGGTCAACTTGTAACTCGCCGACATGAAGCACGCCTCCAAGCAACAAAGCAGGCAATAAGCCTGATTTGAGCTGCATATTGTCAGCTGCAGGCTTTATTGCAGCTTGAACCAGCTGAAATACGGCCTGTTTCTAACTGAAAGTTAGTCCCTTCACAGCTGAACAATCGTCAAATTCCAATTTCGTAATACTTAGTAGAATGAGTTAGTAATATGAGTTACAGTGGTACCAATGAGCAGATTTGTAACTCGCCGACATGGAGCACACCTCCAAGCAACAAAGCAGACAATAAGCCTGATTCGAGCTGCATATTGTCAGCTGCAGGCTTTATTGCAGCTCGAACCAGCTGAAATACGGCCTGTTTCTAACTAAAAGTTAGTCCCTTCACAGCTGAACAATTGTCACATTCCGATTTCGTAATACTTAGTAATATGAGTTAGTAATACTTTTAGTAGTAAGTTAGTTTAGTTAGTAAGCCTTTTCTTTTGACACAGATGCATCAGTCGCAATAATATTGCTTATCTCTAGGTGAGCTAGATAATCTGCTAACTGGTCATTTAATTACCTATGTGCCAATTGTTTCGCGTTATGAGGAAATATATCATCAAATTGTATGCTAAGCATTGACTTTAGGTTGTGTATTGGACCAATATGTTTAATTTTTACATTCAATTGCTGCAGTAGCGCTTGTGCAAATACTATTCGCGGGGTGTGTAGTCGCGACCAATGGGTTTCGAAAAATAAAGCTGGTTCTTGAATGAAAGCGTAAAATAAGAGTCTTTGGTGTGAACTGTATATCTTCAAGAATGCTTGCACAGTAAGAATTTTAAACCTATTTAGCAGAAAAGGTAGGCGAGCTTCCATATACAACACGTTGTTTGCAATAAATCTTGGTAGACCCAGACACAAACGCAACGCTTCTCTTTCCAGCAGTATTAGGGGTCTCATTTTATAAGCTGCGCTGCAAGAAAATAATACACATCCGAATTACATGATGGGCCGCACATAAAGTTTATATATCATTATTAGCACATCTCTTCTTAAACCCGCTTTATGGTTTGCGAGCTTCCGTAGCCACCCCATGGCCCGTGTTGCCTTGGAGTGCACATCATCAATGTGACTTCTCCAATTTAATGTGTCATTATATAGTATGCCCAAATACTTAAGGGAATGCGCCTGCGGAAGGAGCTCATTACTGTACATTAACGAGATGTTGGTAGGCTGCAGAAAAGAGAATGCAAGAAGCCCACTTTTCTTTACGTTCAGGGTCATATGAATATATTTAGGCCATCTTTCTATTATATTAAGATAATTTTGTAGACTCTGGTATAGGGATTGAAGGTCGGTATTACTTGCAAAGAAAGCAATATCGTCCGCGTACACATATAACTGAATATCCTTAGTTGATGGAATGGAGCTTAAGAAAATGTTAAATAAAACTGGCGACAGGACAGCCCCCTGTGGTACGCCACGTGTCTGCTTATATCTATTCGACGAGTACCCATCTTTAAAGCAGTAATATTCCCTCCCTCTTAAAAACTCCGACACCCACGCAGTGATTTAGTTGGGAAAGTGGTGATATTCAATCTGTTTTAATAAAATTGAATGCTCAACACTATCGTACGCTTTAGCCAAATCTATAGTAACTAAAGCACAATATTGGCGCCGACGCCGAGCCAGTTGTATTCGGCTCTCTAAATCAACATGCGCACACCATATTGAGCAACCAGATCTAAAACCGATTTGACTGGGGTGTAATATTGCGTTATTATCAATATATTTCATTACCTGGGCATTCAGAACTCTTTCAATTAGCTTAACCAGATTCGACGTGAGTAATATTGGCCTTAAATTGTCCAAGGCGAATCTTTTTTCCTGCTTTTTAAGAAGTGGAATCACTTTAGACAGCTTCCATTCCGCAGGTATCCAAGCTTTCGTCAAAGAAAAATTTACCAGATTAGGTACTTCAGTTGGACAAATCTCGAATATAACTTTTATCCTTGCATTTGTTACCCCGTCTGGTCCAGGTGCTGAAGGAGATAAGTGCCTTACTATCTCTGCCAGCTCATCTAAAGTAACCTCCTCGAAATCCTCGCCTGCCATTGGGTTCACAATGCGCAGTGGTATAGTGGACATAAATCTATCTTGGAGCCCTTTCGCAATATTTTCTACTAAATCAAGGAGCTCACGGGGGGAAAGAACAGAAGAGTCAATATTTTCAGCGGGTGGTAACATCTTTTGAGATCTTAAAAATCTGAAGAGCGTGTATCGTGTTTAGGCGCGCCTGAGCGCGCGCGTGCGCAGGCAGTCTACTGCGCACGCTATCTGTTTCCTTCTCTCCGCCTTGCACTGTATAAAACGAGCGCACAATAAACCAAAGCGATTCTTTGCTGGGAGACAGCTGGCATCGCTTCTTGATAAGCACGAAACATGGTGTCATAAATGGCCACGGGCGAGTCTCGGCATTGAAAGACGCTACCACGACCACGGCGGAAGTGGACGGAAGCGGTATGGAAGTTTTGCTGAAACCGCCCGAGCATCTGCGGCTGAATGGCGATATTAGCAAGATTTGGCGCCTGTTCAAGCAAAAGTTTGAGCTGTTTTTGACTGCTTCAGCGCCAGCGGCATCCAAAGAAGCGCCAACGCCGGGTCCCACCAAGCTTGCACTGCTGCTCAGCATAGCCGGCGACGACGCTCTCGAAGTGTACAACAACTTCTCCTTCGACCAAGGTGAGGACCGGAATGATTACGCCACAGTAATCAAGAAGTTCGATGAGTATTTTGCCGAGCAGCTAAATGAAGTGCATGAGCGCTACGTGTTTCGTCAACGCGTTCAAGACGAAGGCGAGCCTACGGAACACTTTCTGCGAAACCTGAGAAAGCTGGCGCAGTCCTGCAACTTTGGCACAATGACGGAATCAATGATTAGGGATCAGCTTGTGTTCGGAACAAAATGTGACAAAGTACGCGAAAAGCTTCGTCGTCACAACAAGCTGACTCTTGCGACAGCAGAACAGCTATGCAAAGCTGCCGAAGTCTCCGCCGCCCGAAATGACATGTGGACCCGAGAGCGACAAGTCGACCCAGTTAAGGCGAGGCCTAGAGGCGCTGAACAACCCGCTGAGTTTAAGTGCCAGAGGTGTGGGCGAGTGCATGGTCCTCGGAAATGCCCAGCATTTGGACGCATGTGCAGAAAATGCGGGGGAAAAATCACTTTGCCGTCCGTTGCAAAACCATCAAGCAGGTCGCTGAAGTTGAGGACAGCGACAAAGATTTCCAGATTCTGGAAGTATCTGTAGATGCCGTTTTGCAGCAAAAAGACTGGATCGTTCAAGCCCATGTCGGTCATCACGTACTACACCTAAAGGTCGACACTGGCGCCCAAGCAAATCTGCTGCCGTACAGCGTGTATAAAAAATTGCAGCTCAGGTCGCGATTAAGGGCCAGCAACTCTGTTCTACGTACGTATGACGGAGGAATCGTCAAACACCTGGGTATTCTCACTGTAAAGCTGGCGCTCTCCACCAAAGCAACCGACATCGACTTCTTTGTCGTCAAGAAAGGACGTCAAGCGCGGTTAGGACTACAAGCAAGTGAGCTGCTCGGCTTGTTCTCACGCTCGGTGAACGCAGTTTCTACGACTACAAAAGAGCAAGTCGTTAAGCAGTTCCAAGAAGTGTTCAGCGGCACGGGATGTCTTCAACGGCAATACCGGATGGTGCTGCGGGACGACGCTGTTCCTGTCATCCAGCCAGCTCGACGGGTGCCCCTGGCACTACAAGGGCCCCTCAAACATGAACTCGACCGCATGAAAAAGACAGGCATCGTGGCCAAGGTGCAAGAGCCTACGGACTGGGTGAGTCCTTTGGTAATTACCAGGAAAAGGAATGGCAAATTGAGAGTGTGCATGGACCTCAGAAAAATTAATGAATGCATGAAGCCAGAACATTTTGAAATGCCACGCCGAGAAGATATTGAGGCTGAGCTTGCGGGCGCAACCATTTTTTCTCGCTTGGATGCAACTTCAGGGTTTCATCAAATACCGCTGCACGAAGAGACTTCAAATAAATGCACGTTTGCCACTCCATTTGGGCGTTATCGCTTTCTGCGACTTCTCTTCGGAATAGCCTGCCCCGCCGCGGTGGTCTAGTGGCTAAGGTACTCGGCTGCTGACCCGCAGGGCGCGGGTTCGAATCCCGGCTGCGGCGGCTGCATTTCCGATGGAGGCGGAAATGTTGTAGGCCCGCGTGCTCAGATTTGGGTGCACGTTAAAGAAACCCAGGTGGTCTAAATTTTCGTAGCCCTCCACTACGGCGTCTCTCATAATCATATAGTGGTTTTGGGACGTTAAACCCCACATATCTATCTATCGCTTAGGATAGCCTCGGCGTCGGAAGTTTTTCAAAAAACAGTTGGTCAGATTTTCGAGTCCATACCAGGTGTACGCGTGTACGTCGATGACATTCTTATTTGGGGCGCGACGAGGGACGAGCACGATGAAAGGCTTCGGGCTGTCTTGGAAGCAGCGCTAAAAGCGGGGCTAACACTCAATGCCGCAAAGTGCGACATAGGAGTGTCTGAAGTTTGTTTCCTCGGCGATATCATATCCGCAAAAGGAATACAGCCAAGCCCTGAATCCATGAACGTTATGCGGAATATGCCACCACCGACTGACAAGCGTGGCGTACAACGCATGCTAGGCGTGGTGAATTATTTTTCCAAGTTCATCCCCGCACTAGCTGAGAAGACTCTGCAAATGCGACAGCTAGTGAAAAAAGATGCCGCGTTCGAATGGAATGCCAATCACGCCAAAGAATGGGAACAACTCTGCGCCTGTTTGAGCAAGAAGCCGGTGCTTGCAATTTTCGATCCTGAGCGAGACACAAAGATAACGTCCGATGCGTCGCAGAATGGCAAAGGTTCCGCGCTAATGCAGCGTTATGATAACGCGTGGAAGCCAGTCGCTTATGCCTCGCGCGTGTTGACCGAGGCCCAAAAAAGGTATTCCCAGATCGAAAAAGAGGCGATGGCTGTTGTTTTCGGGTGCGAGAAATTCCATTACTTTGTGTACGGGCGTACCATTGCACTTGAAACAGATCACCGCCCGCTGATTGCTATCGCACAGAAAGCTATCGGCGACATGCCACCGAGATTGCAGCGTTTTTTCTTGCGTTTGCTGAAATACCGCTTCCACCTGCTGTTCGTACCCGGTAAAGAATTGGTTTCAGCCGACCTGCTGTCGAGGGCTTCGGTTGGACCACCAGACGAGAAGGCGGACGAAGACGTCGAGATTCATGCCGTTACAACTGTGCAGGCACTGAACAGCGAGGCCACGCAAATACGACTGGCAAGGGAGACTCATAACGACAGGTACTTGAGAACTGTCCTTGAGTGCCTGCAAAACACGCAACCCGTGGACGGAGAACTCAAACCCTTCGCCGGAGAACTCTCGGTGGTCGACGGCGTATTGCTCAAAGGATGCAAAGCTGTTATACCGCAAAGCATGCGCCGTGAGATGTTGAACAGGATTCATGATGGGCATATGTGAATAAACAAGTGCAAATCCCGAGCCCGCCGTTTAGTTTTCTGGCCAGGACTTTGCGCAGACGTCGAACAGGTTGTCAAGAATTGCGCAACTTGCAGAAAATATTCTTACAAACAAGAAAGTGAGCCTCTCATGATGAGACCCGTGCCGGAGCATGCGTGGTTTAGAGTGGGTGTCGACACTTTTCACTACGCCGGCGAAGCATTCCTGTGTGCGTATGACTCGCTATCCAATTTTCCAGAGGTAGAGCCTCTGTACGACACATTGGCTGCTACAGTTATCGAAAAGCTAAGCGCGATATTTGCACGATACGGAATACCGGCGGAAGTGTGCACCGACAACGGGCCGCAGTTTGCTAGCCGAGAATTTGCAGCATTCTCAAGAAAGTTTGACTTCAAGCATACCACATCGAGTCCCTTGTTTTCGCACTGCAAGTAATCACTGCAAGTAATCATCTGGGGTTGTTCATGAGAGTGTTGAGCCATTCCTGTTCTGATCTATGGCAACAGACTGTCACAGACAGACAAAATGTCTCATCAGACTGACTCAAGAAGAGCTTGCAATTTGCTGATGATGCTTCAGTATTACAGGAGCAATATGAAAGAGGCTCATGTTATCGGCAGAAAACAATTAGTGATCTACCCACTACATTTACATTACTACCTCTGGTGACAGAAAGAAATGGCTTGATAGGCTAGTACAGCATGACTGATATTTGATTTTGGGATGATACAACGAAAACATTAGCATGCCAATGCCCCATCTTAACTCCACATCATGTTCACCCTATAGTCAGTTGAAAGAGGCTATGCATACACATCTTATGCTTAGTAGGGCAAGGCATACAACGTTGATGCAGCCCAGTGGAAAAGCCAGGGGTTGGCACACCGAGCTCACACCCTACTCTCTTTTTCGAATATTTTCCACCGTAGTATAGAGAGTGCAAAATGACGCACTGTCACATCCACTGACCGAGCCCCACTTAAGATTATATTGTTACCCCTCCTCCAATTCGCCGCCCACAAAAAATTAAAAAAAATAACCTGCGCCCCTGTGGCAGCCCACACACATTTTCGTGCTCACTTCAGTGTTGTCAATCGGTGCCATGACCATGTGTACGCATAATGTGAAGGCACACATTACATTCGCATTTAGAATAGAAGGACATGCGTATAAAAAATAAAATGCTGAAGTTCAAGCACTTTTTCAGAATAGAAGGACATGCGTACAAAAAAATAAAATGCTGAAGTTCAAGCACTTTCACACCAGTCAGAATTCAGGATAATATGGCAGATTTTGCAAAATAGTCTATACTGGTTAACTTGGCAGCCAAAAAAGAATACATCACGAATGGTATCACAAGCTGTCCCGATGACAGCTAGGTAAAGCCAAGGCCATGCCTTGTACCAATGGAATGGTCTTGCACAACGTTGTGGCTGTTCTTGTTTACGTAGCCAGAGTTAAAGCGAACAGAAGTGTTCTCTTTGTCCACTGAGGAGTGAACAGATTTTGTCTCTTCTGAAGCCTTGCACGTTTCAGCACGTTTACATTTTTAGCAATGTTTCTTTGCAAGAACCTTAAAATTCATAAATTGCAGAAGTGACAAATGATTTGACCTTACTGATACTATTATGCCTTAAGAGAACTGCTAGCTGTGAATGTGTCTTAGAAGGAGACGTTGTGCACAGCTCAACTAATAATAGAGGGAATGCCTTAGATGCTGCCCATGTTTTACTTCATTTGGCACTCTGCGCTAGCTAGCAGAATATGAAATGGAGGAATTCAGGCTCCCCAGAAGAGACTGAGGTATTGAGTGATGAGAAAGAAGGTTTACCTTAGAGTAAGCACAAATATGAATCGGTGAACAAGATTCATGGTTTCATTGGCATCCAAAAAATGCATTTCATTCAAACATGCCTTTCAGTGGACTACTGTGAACATATCCAAACAGAAGATTTTCTGCTAACAATTACTCAAGCGGGGAAAAGGGAGCTGAAGCGCCAAAAATTTGTCACACATCGTCCACAGAACATTCAAGTGAGTTGAGAAACCTAATATTTTGAAATAAAAACCTGGTTATGACATCATGTTAGTCCGTGTAGCATTGAGGCTGTGTCGCGGTATGTAGTGAACCATATTGCCAATGGGAAGAGATGTTGAGGTGATTATCAGGAATGTAGAAGAGAATGGGTTGTAGCAAATAAAGTGTGAAACCTACAGATGAGTGAAAACAACAGCGATGTTTGTGGTGTCATTTTTACGTACACCCACGAAAAATGTGGACATGAGTTTTCGACAGCAACATGGTGTCTTGCATGAATTGTAATCACACATTACGCTTCATATTTGCAGGCTTTTGAAAACAAGCTATAGCATTTATCATAATATACATGACTATTTGATGCGCACATACATTTAATGCCAGATTTAATTAATATATCACACATACTAAACATTTTCTTTTAGGCTGAAACCAATTACTTCAACAGTTGTCGAGCTCATTGTGACATGTTACAGAGCAAACGCGAACTTGTATAGAGCAAAATAAAAGTGCGTCAGCAAGCTGCGCGCAACGATATACCAGCGCCCAATCATGAACATTACTGACCAGTCGATTCCCTCAGCTATTTGTAGATAGCACCGCGGTAGCGCAGCGTGCAATGTCGCTAGCACGGTTGGCCTTTTCTTTATTGTAATACAAAACGTTTCTGCGTGTTGGCGCCCGTATTTCTGCTAGCAGTAAAAGATCGCCGTCGCGCCAAATACAACTCGAGCGATATGACTTGTGTGCGGTAACAACAACGACAACAACAAAAAAGGAGTGCGTAATCAACCTCGAACACAGATGACTGTGGCGACGCAACACTTGTGGCCGAAAAACGCGTTGTGAAAGTACAACAGGCTCAATTTCATGATGAACGCAGCAGCTTGAACCAACGGATACAAGAACTTGTCAGCGTCATCTGCTGTTGGTGATGGTTGCCGACCTCGAAAACTGAAGGTTCGCCAAATGGTTGCGAGCATCGACAGTCGTCGCATCGTCCAACCAGAGTGCGCATCAGAGCCGCTCGCGCGAAGCTCATGCGGCTAGCGCTTGTGCTGCATTTTGGCGCCGGGCCGCTATTTCGCTCTCCGTTTGCGGGCGGCAGGGGACCCGCCACCTGCGGAGCGGGTGTGAGGCTAGCGCGTGTAACGGCCTTACCCTTCGCGCATTGTTCGGTCAGCTGCCCAACGAACAACAATGCTGCACTGCACCCGTTCAACAGCGCACGTGCGGAAAGAGGCAGCTCGCAAACTCCCAAAAGCAAGAAGAGGGAAGGTGGAGAGAGAGGCCTTTCGTATATACATCCGACCCACGCAAGCCACGACTCCAGTGGCGAAATGGCAGCCAGCGCCTCTGTCAAGCTTAGTAGGCACAAAGATTTTTTTGTTGTTGTTGTGGCCGCATCTGTTCAGGGTTCGATAAAAAGCACAGAGAAGAATAAAGAAACGGATTAGTAACCTAATTTTTGATACAACACCGCGATCGCTTCTAACGTTATCCAATGATATGGCGGCAACCCTCCGGCGTCATTTCCGCCCGCAAATTTCTGGTGAGTGCCACTGTGTGGTAATGCGGTAGGCAGCGATGTAGTGACTTTATTGCGTGAATAAAGTACTAAATCTTTTGAAATCGGCGCTTTGATCTACGCTAAAATTATCTACAGCTATCGGTCTACGTAAACCACAGATGAAAAATAGGTGCTTCAATAGTGTTAGAGGGCCCGTTTAAGCTATATCGATAGTATCGATAGCCCGTTTAACGATAGCTCCGAATCATTATGATGCAGTAGAGCAGAACAATGTTTATAGATACTTTTTTCAGTTTCGGAACTCTCCGCTTCACCTCGGGGAGAAGGCGGCCGGCTGCAATTCCCGCCCCCGCGGCGCTGCAGTCCAACTTAGTGCCAAGCAAACGAGGGTCGTCTGCTACAGCTAGGCGCGGTCTAGCCGGTGAGCGGCGTTTGCGCAACACTGCGACTTCTTGGTTTAGAAACGAGGGGTATATAACGTAAAGCCTAGATGCGTGTGTGGCGTTTTATCTGGTCCTTGGTAAAATTAATAGCTCGCATAAGCATGGTGCTAGGCGGGAATTTGTCGATTATAGAGCCGTATTGCCACCCTGTAATTTCTTGTTCTTCCAGGTAGTAAAAACAAAATTTAGAGCTCAATTTTATTAGCCACGTCTCACCGAAGCCCTGATAAAGGCCCTGCCTTATCTCGTTCCAGCTTAGTTGTTTAGGAGCTATTTTTGTGAGGCTTAGCATAGAGATTTTCGACCTTGTGTACATTAACTTCGGGCAGCAATAAGCACCTTTGCGGGCCGTACCTCAAAGGAAGTTTAAACGTAGTCATTGCTGTAAGGTATTAGCCACTTTTCAAAACACAATGAAACAACTCTATTTCTTCTGTTTATTTGGAAAGTCTGCCCCTAGGTAATTTTTTTTATTGAAAATGCACATACGCGTTTGCCGACGCTATTTCTCTGTTCCGCTGGTATGAACCAGTGCAGTTTTTTCTTCTGTGAAGTATTCAGATTTATGGGTGTTTATGAATGGATAATAGTTGGGATCATTAAAAAATTCAAAATTAGTGAAAATTGGGAAATATCACTGCATTGACAGAAGAGCACTTGTCGCTGTCACACGTTGGTAAAGAGCATTTATATTTAAAACAAGTGGATCACTGAATTCTTATAGCAATTTGGCCTTGTGAGCAGCAAACAAAGCATGAGCCACCCATTCGGTGATTTTGATTGTTGCATGATGAATGTACAAAGGATGGAAACTTTCTGCACTCTAGGTAAATGTTCAACCAGATCAATGAGAGTCACTGAGGATGCAGTGGTCATTTTGTTTTCACTAAGCCAGCGTACCTCATTTTCTCCGTTCTCTTGCGGTGGTAGCACAGATCAAGCGTTTCTTTAATTCGCTGGTTGCAATATGCACCTTGTTGTTGGTTCTTTTTGCCATTCTGTTTTTTTCCAGTGTTCTCACTAAAAAATGACACAAGACACACATACTTCTGTGAACACCAGTCATACGCCCACACATCCCTTGTAAATATAGCTTCTTAGCAGCGCACTTTCTCCTTTCGCTGTGACAGCAAATATATTTTTTGAATTCTGCATTATAGAATATTATTACCGGAGACTTATTCGCCTCCACAAGAGCCACCGAACTCTCATTGTAGGGAAGTTGAAGCACACATTTTTTTTTTCAAAAGGAGTGGGTACCTGTTGCCGGAATTCTTCTGGTAGATCACGCGGCAGCAGCAGTTGGTTGTGGTACAGGTACCCCTTTTTTGTGGCTTCATGACAAGTGCAATGGGATGTTCGGAAATAAACAAGGAACTGCAGCACTCCTCAATGCTCATGCACTTTGGTCGAGTTCAACTTCTTTGTTCAGATATGCTTATATGTCTTGAAAATGTCGCTTTCATTAAAGCGAGCATCGTTCATTGCGGGTCTTTCCCAAACTTTCCCATGGGTCTTTTCCACTTCTGCAGTAACAGCGGATCAGATGGTGGAGAGAAGTGGCATTTCTCGGGGCTTATTCTGTAAACGCTTGCGCGCCTGAACTTAAAAAAAAAACTAAAAAAATTGTCGTTATGATGTCGGGAAGGTCTGAACTACGGCGCAGGGAAAACCAGCAACAGAAGAATCAACCTCGGCAGACGTACAGTCGCGGCCACTGTAAGAGGGAACACGGAGTGGGTGACCGCGATCCGTGGAGCGCCACGACGGGCGCCGTGCGAACTATTGCGGCGCAAGCGCAATAAGCGCCACAGGCGGAGTTAGCTGCGCGTCGTCTGCTACGGCGCCTCTCACTTCGCCTCGAAACCTAGATTGCGCGTGCGCTTTGGACTACACAAACCCTGTAGCAATGGCGCGTCAATAAATACTATTATAAAGCAGTTATGAAAGCGCGCAGGCATGCTGTACGCCTAAATATTAACTGCACCTTTTACCTCTAAAAGTTCCGTTTGATCACAGAGGGTGGGTTTCATATTTGGCATGCTAAGGAAGTAAAAAAATCACACGACAAACAAGAGATACTGATAAATCTGTGCTTCAGATTTATTATATATACGATGAAGCCAAGACCACGGCTGCAAATGAAGCTTAGATGATGGTCTTCTTCCTTTCGGAGACAATCGAGGCAGCAGGGTGCAATGTCCGAACCAATGACGAAGGCGAATTTTAATACCTGGTTGCATCTCCCCTGGAGACAATCGCGGCAGCCATCCTACGTGGCAGGGAACTGTATAACGAATCTACAAGGGTGGCATCCAGCTTAAGGCGTTCCCATTCAGCGTGGACTGCTCTACAAAGGCTGTCCCTTGATATTCCATGGAGGGGCTTGGATGCGAGGGCCGCTTTCATTTGGCCCCAAATATTTTCAATAATACTGAAGTCTGGTGACTGGGGCGGCCACTCTAAAACGGCGATGTTGAGCTGGCGTAGTAGGGCTTCAACTTTCTTCGAAGTGTGCACAGGCGAACGGTCGTGTTGAAATACAGGACCAGCCCCGGAGAAGTGCACCTTTGCAAGTTCACGATGGGCCACTGTGGTCAAAATTTCGCAGTACTTGTTCGCTGTGAACTTACCGTCGATTCTCACAAGAGGTCCGAGACAGTCTTTTGTGATCATGCCCCAAACACCTACAGTTGACCTTCCGCTTTTCTAGACTCTTTGTAAGAACTTTGGCTGGTACCTGCATCAAGGAAAAACAGAAAAGAACATTTGGGTGTCTAGACTACCGATTGCGAACGCATAAAATAAGGAAACGTACAGATAGCTGAAGCGTTACGAACTTGTTCAAGCTATGTTTAAACCTGCAGTGTTTGAAATGCCTTTACGATTAACCGCAGTCTCATAAGTCATCACTGCTTTCTTCTAAACGATTTGGGTGCACGTTAATGATTCCTAGAAGGTCAAAATTATTCCGGAGCGCCTCCCCCCCCCCCCCTACGACGCGTCGCATCGCCTGTGTAGCGTCGGCCGTTAAACCTCATAATCAATAATCATCATGAAAACGAAAGCATCTGGGAGTCTCGAGATGTGTGCATGCAAACGGAATGACACACCCATTCAAACGTATCCACAGTACAAAATTGGAAGCCCATGCTGGAAGGATATTTCTTTCTTACGAAAAGCACGTTTCCAAAAACACATTCTCGTGTAGCTTACCGGGTGTTGTGAGGGCGCCAAATACGGGCTTGCTGATCGCACGATGTATTGAACGTGCACTCGTCTGTGAAGACGACTTGCTTCCGCTCCTCAGCTGAACGTTGCGCATGCTGACGAGAAAACTGCAGCCGTTTTTCTTTGTTCTGAGCGCGAAGAAGAGGCCTTTGGGCTGCAATCCTGCTCTTCAGACCCGCTTTCCGGAGGCGTCGCTTGACCGTTGTCACGGATGCTCTCAAGTCGAGGGTATTTTTGATTTGCTGAGCAGAGAGACCTGGCTTCACGGCTGCCGCCGCAACGATCCAAGCATCCTCTTGTTCAGTCGTAACTCGAGACCTCGGCTTCCGCGGAGCATCCTTGATCTGGCGGCAAGATTTAAATGGTCTTACGATCCTGTTAACTGTCTTGAGCGTTCTTCCCGTCGCTTCGGCGATTTTTCGCTGCGACTTACCCTTGAAATAGAGCTCGACGATTTCCCAGCGCTCACTCTCAGGAACTCTGGCCATGCCGGAAGGTATTGCTTTGACGAAATGCCACACTAAGAACACATGCAGCCCCTTTTAAACTCATAACGAGCAGAGTTTTATCAAAATTGGGCGTAACTTTCGTCGCCTAAATGCGCTGTTTGACATTCGAAGCATCCAAGGCACACTCTGTTAATCTTATGCCACGTGCTCTATTTCCTTTTGTAACCAAGTGAAATTTCAGTGACCAACTTCATTTTGCGACAAAAACGAACGTCTGAAATTCGAAGCCGAATACTGGGTGTAGCATGAAGGGCGCGCCGAGATAACCCAGTTCTAATACATTCTATCCAGCTCCATAGCTACAGTATTTTGGACCAGAGCGCGTGCGGCGAAGTGGGAGGCACCGTAGCAGACGACGCGCAGCCAACTCCGCCTCTGGCGCTGATTGCGCTTGCGCCGCAATACTTCGCGTGGCACCCGCTTGGTGGCCCGAAGAGAGCGGCCACGCGTGCCGCGTTCCCTCTAACAGTGGCCGCTACTGTACATGCACACAAGCTCGGTGAGCTTACACATGATCGTTCCCTCGATTTCAACAATCGAAGTGTTTCCTACGTCGTAGAGCCTGAGTGTTTTTGGTACTGTAGCCGTCGAATTGTCTTCAGAGGACTTTGGAAGCATGTCAAGTGCACAGAAAGCGACGTGCACACACACAGAAAAAACGTGCGACCGAGTACTGGCCCGGAAGGCACGAAACTGCAGTGCCAGTGGAGCCTGGAGCCAGCGGAAAGTAGCCGGTTGCTTGGTGCAAAGTGTGCAGCGCCCCCACACTCGCTTGGAGCAAATCGCGCCCGCCTTGAAAGGAGGAGTTCGTAAACTGAAAAAGTATCTATAAACGTTGGGGTAGAACACATTTGCAGCGCATCATGACGAAGCACGTGGTCAAAATCTGCGAAGTTCTCTCCTTCGTCGCGGCGTGAAGAGCGCGCTTTCAAACACCGAGGAGTCAATGCCGCCAGGGCGACACGCGGAAGGACGTGGACTCACTCTCTGGACTTCGTGCCCGCTGGTTGTGCCCCGCGACCTCCGGCGACAGCCTAGCTCTGGCCGACTGGCTCGCCCTTCTCCATCTCTTGACGCCGATAAGAGCTCTCGCTGAGTGGTGCCCCGTCTTCGGACTCCTGCAACCATGTCCATCTTTCCTATCTTCTCCTTATTTCCGTATGTGATTGATTGATATATGGGATTTACGTCCCAAAACCATCATATGATTATGAGAGACGTCGTAGTGGAGGGCTCCGGAAATTTCAACCACCTGGGGTTTTTTAACGTGCACCCAAATCTGAGCACACGGGCCTACAACATTTCCGCCTCCATCGGAAATGCAGCCGCCGCAGCCGGGATTTGAACCCGCGACCTGCGGGTCAGCAGCCGAGCACCTTAGCCACTAGACCACCGCGGCAGGGCTTATTTCCGTATGTGGTGTCTCTGTTCCTGCGCCTCTCTTTATCTAGATACCTTTCATTCCTCCCTATCCTTTTAATCCCTTCTCTACCCCCATCCCTCGTGAGCTACTGTTGAGATGTCCTCCCCCTGAGAGACAGTTACGGTGCTCACTTTTTTATTCTTTTCTCTCTTTCAAGAATCACGTACCCCCCTAAGGGCCCTAGAGATATTTAAAGCTTTCGAAACGCGAAGCGCTTGCTGGGAACTTTCCCTTTCTAGGCCACTTACGCATGCGCGCAACATGCGAGTGGGAAGCGCGTGCATGCGACAGACGTCGTCTGCTAAGGAGACATTAGCCGCTCGTTTCAAGCACTGTACAGCCTATATTTCTGGGAATATAAATTAATAACTCAAGCTAAAATATTTTGCACGACTACCAACTGATCTTAGAGGCAGAAAGCCGGAATAATATACGGTGTACGATGCGTTGTCGCAATGCGTGTGTCCATAGAAGCGCATTTAAAAGGTGGCCACATGCAAAAGCATAATCTGTTGTGCTTTGGCGTAAACCGCATGCCTCCATGACACTATCGTGTCGCCCTGACATGCTGCCGTGGCTTGAAAGTTTCTCCTCCTCAAATATGCTTGCTCCATGCCCTTCACTTTGTGTGGCACACCGCTCCATCCTTTCCTCGGTTGAGAATAAGGCCCTGCTTGACGTTGCTCCGTGGAGGTTGGAGATGAGGACGGCATCTTGATTGTACTGTCTTGACCTCAATGAATTTTCCGAACAGGAAATCAGGGGAAGAACAAGGATATATAACGTGAGCGTCGAGACCCTTCGAAAGCCCGCACCGTTGGTTACGGAAATGAACATTGTTGTTGTCGGCTCTGGCTCTTCTGCTGTACTACTCCCTGTGGCCTGGCTGGTTGCGGATCTGTGGGCTACCTTTGACCATGACATCCTGAGATAAAAATTGGCAGAGCATAAACATAAAAAAGCGTCGTACTACCGTGGAGCCAAATCATATATTATATTGAGCAGTGCCGCGAAGGCAACTAGGGCACCAAAATTGGTGCCGAAAACAACTAACTAGACGTTGTATACTCATGTATACAAAATATCACACTAAATACAACTTTTTTTTAGAGTTTTACAGGTTGGACTCTGCCCGTGCAGAGTATTCGCTCGGCAACTTCCGATTCCTGAGTGCTGCTAGACAGCTGCACTTCGCCATGCTTTCAGGATGTGCGACATGTAAGATAACCAAAGTGTCGACGCTCAACGGGAGTGAGCGAATACATTTACGCCACACAGCAGCATGTCGAGAGACTTTCAGCCACTCTGCTTTGAAACGGTGTCGTGGCGCCGCATCGCCTGCATCACAGGGGCACAAGTGGCTGGCATCCGGCACATACCGGAAGTTCGGACACTTGACTGCCTCTCAGTGGCAACTGTCCGCAGATCGATAGATGGCGGCCGCCGCAGTGCTTAAAAGGGGTTGTTTGACGCTCGCTTGCCGAGTCGCGGTCTAAGCACGAAGCCGGCACACCGCTACAGCGTCACCATGTCAAAGGTGAGATGATGATGGAAAGCGACGGTGCCGAATGCGCCTCCCCGAGGTTAGCCTTCTACATTGCTCATTGAAAAAAGATCGTCGGCTCCCACGTTGACGAGGTTATAACAATCAATCGTCAGTGGGACGGATTTGTATCTTTCTCACTGCAGAAGGGGCTGTTTGGCGCATCACTTATTAGGTGACGTCCTATGTGCGGGCCCTGTGTGATAGTTCCCCTCTAGCTGCTGGAAAATCTTCTCTGGTCGGTTCTCGGCAAGAATGTATTATTTCGTGTCTAGTGATTCAAAAGCCAGTTCCGCATGTAAGCTGAATTAATTCATAATAACATAATGTCACTAGATCCCCAGAATAGAGTCCTGCAGTTTTACGGGGATCAATCACACATACAAACAAATGACCCATAAAGGTTCAGGTGAAATGTGTTTGACCTCCCAGAAAGAGTCCCCCTCCCCCCCCCCCCCACAAAGAAACTTCCCAGGAACGTTATAGCAACAGGGCTCGCGTCGGTTTTCTGTTCCCCGTCAGAAACGTTCATGGGGAAATGGAGCACGATCTGTTTTGAGGAACGAGTCTTGCTTCCAGCTGACTCGATTGCGATTGTTTTTCTACCAAGCGGAAAGGCTCTGTTCTGTGCTAAAGTTCACAGCTGCGTTCAGTTTTAGCGATCAACGAGCGAGGCGCCTCGATTGGTAACTGAGGTCCACTGGTTCGCATCATATGCGGTTTTCATTGAGGCCACGCCCGCGCCTGCTACAACCATAGTAATGAGTCCTCTGTCTTTGGTGTATTTTTTGAAGGCGGTGCTGGACCACGTCCAGTGAAATGGTCCTCGGTTTTAAATGGCTGGTACGCACCAGTAGCAGGGTTCTCGTCGGGCGTCCCACCAACCTCCGAGAGGGAGGCTGTTGCGCGTCATCACTCGGGGATACTGCGCCACTCTAGAAAAGCCATTTGGAACATTGGCATTTTAAGCACTCTCTCTAGCTTGCACATGAGCTGGCGGATAACTGGCACAATGCAGTTATCTGGCGCTGAGGCCGCGCATATATGAAAGCATGCAAGGAGTTGTATAAATCAGCTTGTACCTCGTGGAGCTTCTTTTTTTCACGCCTCTAAGATGTCACTGCATAATCCATGTGCTTCAGCAAGGCGAATGCGCCCACAATCAATTTTGCATTTTCTAAATTATGCACGTTGTGCTTTTTTGAGTGCTATTTGCAGCGAAATACGGTAATAGGTGGCAGAATCGTCGCCTCCGTAGTGTGGGTAGGTGGTTAGTGGCGCGTACAAAAATACACGCAGAGGCGCTTTGTCGCGTGTGATTTGAGCCGATTGTGGGTGAATAAAATGCGGGGGTTGCAGTTTACTGCTAATATCTACGTTATACTCTCTGTCAAATCGATGGGCGAAGCCCATGAAAGCTTATACTGTTACTAGTGAGTGAAGCGCATTGTGCCTATGAAAAGGATGCACCGTGCGTAACTGCACGAGCACTTTTCCTCTAAATCCCGCTCTTGCTGTGTTGTTTGTACATGTTTAGCTTGTGTTCCACCTATTATTCGCTGTTGTAGCGCGACTAGACTATTTATTTAGCGCTTGCTCAATTCAATACAAAGTAAGATCGTAGAAAGTCCGCATATCGATGCGATGAGTTTAGTATACCACTATTCACATGAATACGCATATGCATTTTTTCTCATTTCGTTCACTATTGAATGTGGGACAACCGATAAGTCTATAGTACGGAAAGCTGATAGTGCTTCGCCATGTACATTAACGTTCACCACGTACGCATATATGTTCTTGCGTCAGTAAAAGTATAATAGTATTATGAGAGTTCAGAAGAAAGCTCTCATCGTTAGACGACGTGCATTTTCGAACGAAAAATGACCGTAGCACGTAAATAAGAATGCTACACAAACGCTCAAGACAATGCGAAAAAACTGAGGTGAACTTTGCCTCAAAATCACACAAATAAATGTAGGGCATGCCATCTGGGTTATTAATGAAGGTCCTCCCTCTCTCTCTCTCTGTATCTAAGTGATTATGATAAAAAAAGATGAAAGTGCCGCCCGTAACTGTCTATCATTTTGATGACACCTCAACAGGCAGGCACAGGGGATAGGGTAGTGGGAATAAAAGGGACCTCACACAGCACGCGGCCGAACCGCCGCGAGAAGCTGCAAATAATCGGAAAGGCCACCGAAAAGGCCGGGGAAATATATCCGCCGAAAAAGGTGATCAGCAGATAAGGCGCATCAAATGACAGGAGTGCATAAAACACTCGCCTGGGTGCGTAGCCCAAGCACACAAAAAAAGTGTTCAGTTCAACTAATAAGTAAAAAGTTCCACTGAACTCACAGGTGAGAGCACCGATAGATCGGATGTGGTAATCCTGTCATCTTAATTCACTGGGATGATGGCCTCATGCGCAGCGAGAACCACGGTACACAAACCAAGCACCGGAAAATCTGCTGAAAGAAACTCAATCACTGCTTGAATTGCCGCCACAAGTACGTTAATAACCGCGTCCTTCGGGTCGACCTTGGGGGCCGTGATATCCAGCGGAGGGGGTAATGGGGTCCTGCTTCTCGTAGAGGCAGGAGGCGCACTGATAGCAGGGCGAGGGGCGAATGCCAACGCTGATTGGTCACCACTGGCGACGGCGTCTCGAAAGGAGTGGCCCTTCACGACGGCCGCGCTGCAACGCTTGTCGATGTTGTTGACAGCGGTCCTGGCCTTCTCCAGCGCTTGCGGCACCTCACGGGACCATTCGAAGAGGCGATGATGACGGCAGCCTTGCGCTGAATCTTCCAGGAAGGGCAGCGCGGCTCTTTAGCTGGATGCGCGCCGCTGCAATTCATGCCGGGAGAGCGATCCGCAGAGCACGGTGCTTTCGCGTGGAGCAGGTCGCGCAAGCAGTTCACCGTGGCGTGGCTGGAGCAGCCGCAACAGACACACTGTAGGGGCAGCGACAGGCGTGGACGGACCGGCCTGCGCAGCTTGAAAAGGAATACCTGTCGTGGTATGGTTGTTCGCTCAAAGGCGATGGTGACACACCTGCCACGGTGTGCACACGACCCAACCGGAACGGCCGATTCGATATTGGCCACGATATCAGCGGCGTCCAAGTTCTTGTCGACACCGTAGACGACTCCCACACAGGTATCGTCCTCGAGGAGCTTGGGCTTGACGTTGATGGAGCAAGCCCTCTGTACTCCGAGAAGTTTCGAAGGGTCTGCATCAGGGGTGTCATCCACAAAAACAAGGTTACATTGCTACTTCACGCAGACGCACCGGGTGGCGGCGAATCCAGACAGAAACGCCGCTATGGCATCCCGAGACGCGGCGAGGAAGTTTGCCTTCTTCCCCACCAGTCTATAGATTATAATGCTTCCCAGTTTCCTCACGATTGGGGGAGGCAGGGGCTGTTGGCTCGGGTACTAAGGTCTGTCGACTTAGGTGGCCGGCCAGGGAGGGGTAGTCGGTGTGGAGGCGGGGAGAGACAGAGCGTCTTCTCCTTTCGGGTCACTCGTTGCTGTCGTTGCGGGAGACGAGACTGGTGTGTAATGCTCCCAAGAGGAGCTTGAAACTGACGAAGTAGCCGTGTCGATTTCTGTTGAGTCAGCTCGGGGGTTGATTTTCGTGATTTCCGAGAGGCTCTCATGTACCGCCTTGCCACATTGCGCTTCATCTTTTTCTTCAGCTTTGAAAATGCTGGCGCAGTCGTCCCCTCCTGCTGTTTGGCGTGAGCGGCCGATGCAGATGCGTGTTCCTGTTGGGCCTCTAGTGCCGCCTCTTGGTGTTGTGCGCGGTGAAGTTGCAGTGGCTTCACCTTTGTGCGGTTCTTGAGGGAGCGCCTTGGCTTGCTGCCTCCGACGTTCGTCTAACAGGATTGTAAAGATCCGTCCACGAGTTCGGTGGGCGTCCTCGAAATCGTGCTGAGCGCTGCGTCGAGCTTCTTTTAAGGCCTAGGAGGCCTCTATAGTTAATCCTTAAAAGGGCTGCGTGCTTGGAGGTGCGAAGTAGTGGCGGAAAATAAAATCTGACGAGAGCACAGAAAAAACCTCCTCTCGCTTTGAAAACCGATGAATGTCCCCCAGTGAAGGTTCCTTAAAGCGTACATAAATCAAAGCACACGGGTGTTCCTGTGTAAATTTTGCCCAAGTTGAAATTTCGCACGGCAACTCTGTTTGTAATACACTTTAGGTACAGAAGTGTCACGCTTTACTTGATAATAGTAATTTTCTGTAATGGTACCAAGGCCAGATAAACACAAACAAAACTGCATTCACCAACAGCTTATTAGTACTCAGGTTTGGGACAAGGCTAAGTACATTTTCCCATGTCTTGGAAGGAGAAAGCAGCACCCACACTGAAATGATTTTGGTGAATGGAGGGTACGATGACAATACACAGGACTCTGGAAAGTTTCCCTCGCTAATAATATTGTAAGCACAATATTGACAATGTTTGACCTTCATCCTCTACATCTGTATATAATCATCATCACGAAAAAATGTCGTTTTCGTTCGAAGGGTTGATCAGGTGATTCGGCCTAATAAACGCCGTCGAGACTCCAACGCTGCTACTGTCTTACAGAGTGGTGGAAGCGCTTTGATCCCCAAGTCCTCTCCGACGTCACGTTCCCCTGGAGCTTCGTTCGGGTCGCCGCTGGTTTCCCCCATCCGCTGTTACGGCTCAAGAAACGCTGCCTGGACCATAATTAATCCCTGTCCAACAATTTCTGTTTGAATCGTCAACGCCCGACAGCGTGACCCACCCATCTTCTGTGGGCCTCCACGCGACTGCGTCGAGGTATGACTAAAAGAATACGACATGATCAGTGTTTATAACCAATGGGATGAGCCTCAAAAACTTTGTCACGTCGCCTTATATCTGTTCGATGTCGCGAAAACGTGGTTTTTTAGCCACGAGAGCAGCTTCCCGGATCGGCCTACTTTTGCTCAACAAGTCCGTAGGATTTTTGGAAAACCGAACATCCATTCCAAAATGTCGAAACGAAAGCTCGATGGGCGTGTTCAACTTGCCGAGGAGACGTACACTTCGTTCATTGAAGACGTCCTTGCCCTTTGCCACCGCGTGAACTCGGCGATGACAGAAGCTTATCGTGTTCGCCACATCATCAAAGGGATAGGCCATGTCGCGTTTAACGCTCTGGCTGTTAACCCCCCCCCCCCCATCCTTGAGGACGTCATCACGACATGTCAGCATCTTGATGAACTCCAAGCCATTCGATTGCACCCAGACTACCCAGACGCCAGTGACAGCCGGCCTTCCTCGGATGCGGATTCGCGCGCGCCGATACGCACTCTGATTCGCGAGGAACTTCAATCGCAAGGTTTGTCATGTGCACCCACCCCTCGGCCTCACTCTCAATCTGCTGGGCTGCGCGACATCATCAAAGAGGAGCTCTCATCCATGGATGGCGCTCTCCCATCGAACACTACGGCGGCACCAACACCACCCATGACGTATGAGCAAGTCGCTGTCATGCCACCTGCCTTGGTTCAGCACGCGCATCCTGTTCCTGCGCAGTCCAACGTAGCAGCATTTGCACCACACTCGCCTGTCCAAGCGCCAGTACCAGCGCCTGTGACAGCTCCAGCACACTACGCCCCCTGGCGCTCGGCTCGCCCAATATTTTACTATTGTGGCATTCGGGGCCATATTTCACGATTTTGCCCCAAGCGCCAACAGGACGACTCCCGTGGCTACGATGTTTACGAAAGAGATTCGGAGCCATACCCTAACTAGTACCAGTGACGCCCTACGACACGTTCCTTCTCTCCGACTTCTCCACTCGCCGCACCTCGCCCCTGCTATCCCGGACGCCGCCGGTCCCCTTCACCTCTACGACGCTCAACATCTCCTCTGAGACTGGCTGTACCTACTTTTGACTACCACTCGGAAAACTAGCTGGTGCAGTTTTTGAAGGGAAAGCTGCATCGCTCGAACAAACACCAAGACCTCCAGAGGGCCCAGCCAACTTGTTATTAGTATATGCGGAAGGGGTACCAGTTCAGGCATTGGTGGACACGGGGGCTGCTGTTTCTGTTATTCATGCGGGTTTGTGTACTCGTCTACGTAAGGTTACCAGACCTTTTACTGGCACTCTCTTACGTAGCGCAAATGACTCGCAGATACAGCCATCAGCACAGTGCACCGTTAGAGTTTTCATTGATGGGATCTGGCATCATATTCAGTTTGCTGTGCTGGATTCTTGTGCTTTTGTGCTTATTTTAGGATGACACTTTCTTTCTGATGCTGCTGCTTCAATCTCTTGTCGACAACGACTCATACATATGCGAGAGACGAATGATATTTCCCCGAAATTATCACGTGACCGGCTACGAACAGCCAATGACTTCCTTGTGCCACCTAACCACGAGCACGTTATCACGGTTATGTCTGACTCCATTGACCACGGTGACGTCCTAGTCAGTCCATCAGCCTGTTGTATATCCAGAGGGATTGCACTTTCATCGAGTCTTTTCCGCTTCTCCAACGGCACCGCATTTCTCGCAGTACTGAATATCACCAATGAGCCGATTATGCTGACCAAGGGCACTGTTGTAGTTTCCAGCGTGGACACACAACCTATCTCTGTAGTGAATTCGGATACCAGTCCGGTGGAATCACGTTCAATACCAACAGATGCTCCACCCACTACGGCTCTCGTCAATACCATCAGCACGGATCTCACTCCCCCGCAAGCAGATGAACTACTGGCCTTGTTGTCTAAGCATAAATTTTATTCGACGTACATTCCACTGCTCTAAGCCAGACTTCTGCGGTGGCTCATCGCATACACGCCGACAGATCTTCTATTGTCCATCTGCGACCCTACCGTGTTTCTTTCAGCGTACGCGAGATCATCGACAAGCACGTTGCTGACATGCTCAAGCAAAACATCATCCGCCCCTCCTCAAGCCCTTGGTCGTCACCTGTCGTTCTTGTAAGAAAAAAAGATGGTTCGGTGCGATTCTGCGTTGACTACCGCGCATTAAACAAAGTAACCAGAAAAGACGTATATCCCTTGCCTCGCATTGATGATGCCTTACATTCCTTACAAGGAGCGGAATATTTTTGAGCCTTGACCTGTGCTCCGGTTATTGGCAAATACTAATGCACGAGGATGACAAGGAAAAAACTGCCTTTGCCGCACCCGATGGGCTTTCCGAATTTAACGTCATGCCTTTCGGCCTCTGCAATGAGCCAGCAACGTTTGAAAAACTGATAGACACTGTATTGCTGGGCCTTAATTGGAAAACATGCTTATGTTACTTTGACGACATCGTCATATTTTTTTCAACATTCTAACAGCACTTGCAGCGCCTGGATGAAGTTCTGACGTGTCTCGCAGCTGCTGGCCTTCAGCTCAAGACCAAGAAATGCTACTTTGCTAGCAAAAGTATTAAAGTACTCGGACATCTGGTCAGCAAACATGGAATCCGGCCTGATCCCGACAAGATTACCGCCGTTCTTCACTTCCCGGTGCCTCAACGCGTCAAAGAGCTCTGAAGCTTTCTTGGCCTTGCATCGTACTTACGGCGCTTTATACGAAACTTCGCCACCATTGCTGCGCCACTTCACCAACTCCTTTATTCGGAAGCGTCATACGTATGGTCGGACGAATGCCAAATGGCTTTTGATACCTTGAAACGTGCCCTCACGTCTGAGTCAGTGCTTTGTCATTCCGATAACGCCGCGCCCACTCTCCTCCATACTGAGGCCAGTGGACACGGACTCAGCGCTGTACTTCTGCAACGAACAGAGCGTTATGACGAACGTGTGATCGCATACGTAAGTCGCATCCTCACAGCAGCAGAGAAAAACTACACCATCACCGAGCAGGAGTGTCTCGCCGTTGTCTGGACCATCCAGAAGTTACGACCATATCTTCACGGCCGCCACTTTACCGTCGTCACTGACCACCACGCTTTGTGCTGGCTGTCGACGTTGAAGAATTTGTCTGGACGTCTCGGTCGCTGGATACTTCGTCTCCAAGAATACGAGTTTGATGTTATCTACAAATCCGGCAAGAAGCACAACGATGCCGATGCCCTTAGCCGCTGTCCTTTACTATCCTCACCAGGCACTCCTGGCCTGTCGCCAACTGTGAGTGAACCCAACAAAGTGTCTACGTAAGTTCATTCACTCGCCGCTGTCGATTTTCTTTCTACCTTCAACAACAATACGTTTGCATCCCACCAACGCAGCGACACTTACTGTCGCTCTATAATGCAGCACCTTCAAGGCTCCTCTCGTCCTCCCAACGCTCGCGCCCATCGACAGCTGTGGAATTTCAAGACTGAAAACTCAATACTTTACCGCTTTGTCTTCCACCCCGAAGGACAGCGCATGGTTCCTGTTGCTCCTCATTCCCTAAGGGCGCAGATTTTGGAGGCGTTTCACGATGACCCCAAGGCTGGTCATCTCGGTTTTCAAAAACCTATGAACGCATCCGCAGTCGTTTTGCCTGGCCTGGCCTTTCCAACTGCGTAGCGCGATATGTTGCGTCATGCTCGCTATGCCAACGCCGCAAGCGACCCACTTCCTCCCCGGCCGGTCTTCTACAACCTCTTCCATGTTCTGACGCTCCCTTCAATGTCATTGGCATTGACCTCTACGGACTGCTACCAATATCAGCTAGCGGCAAGCGTTGGATTGTCACAGCAGTTGACCACTTAACAAGGTACGCCGAAACAGCTGCACTTCCTTCAGGATCAGCAGAGGACATTGCCACATTTTTTCTGGAGGCAATCTTTCTAAGACATGGTGCACCACGCATCTTATTGAGCGATCGCGGCAAGGCATTTTCGCGAAACTACTCGAACAAAACTTCCACGCATGAAATACGATACATAAGACGACATCCAGCTACCATCCCCAGACTAACGGCCTCACAGAGCGCTTCCATCGAACTTCGACCGACATGATATCTATGTATATCAACGCCGACCACACCAACTGGGATACCATCTTGCCATTCGTGACTTTTGCGTGCAATACCGCTACGCAGCGCACCACGGGCCATTTCCCATTCTTTCTCGTCTATGGCCGTCAACCAACATCTCCGCTCGACATCTTGAGATGTCGAGCGGAGATGTGTCTTCTTTTTTTGACGTCCCTGTGAACTCGTCATCGTCATCGAGGGAGCACTTAATCTCTCGCCTGGCCGATTGTCGCCGACGCGCCCCCCTCAATACAAAGGCAAGCCAACAAGAGCGGAAGACTCGCTACGATGGCGTCCACCACGTAGTTCACTTCAATACAGGAGACGAAGTACTGTTGTGGACCCCAACGCGAGTTCCCGGCCTGTGTGATAAGTTTCACTGACGTTTCATCAGCCCCTACGTTATAGTTGAGCAGACGTCTCCTGTTAACTATCGAGTAACCCCTGTTGTCATGCCTCCCGATGGCCGTTTTCGTGGTACGGAGGTTGTTCACGTGTCGCGCTTAAAACCATTCGTGCGCCGTACACAACCGTCATGAACAGCGGCCTAATTGGCCGCTTCCGCGCGAGGGGGAAATTAGTGTACGCACAATATTGACAACGTTTGACCTTCATCTTCTTCATCTGTATATAGTAATCATCACGGAAAAACGTCGTTTTCGTTCGAAGAGTTGATCAGGCGATTCGGCCTAATAAACGCCGTCGAGACTCCAACGCTGCTACTGTCTTACAATATTGTCACGACGGACCCTCAATAGGACCCTCACAGACATGATCAGCATGTACGTTGACACGGAACATAAAAACTGGGATCGGATATTGCCGTACGTGACCTTTGCCTATAATACCGCTCGACAAGAAACCACTGGAATGACGCCGTTCAGTCTGATCTATGGTCGCGAAGTCACGACAACGTTGGACGCCATGTTGCCGCATGAGTATGACGACATCCATGTAGACACCGAAGAATTCACTCAGCGTGCCGAAGAAGCCAGACAGCTCGTGCGCGTGCGCATCTGTCATCAGCAGCATCAAGATGCACAACGCTACGACACCCGACACGAGTTTATTAGCTACGCACCAGGCGACAAGGTGTGGGTCTGGATTCCGATACGTCGACGTGGACTCTCGGAAAAACTGCTAAGACGATACTTTGGCCCATACAGCGTCACGCGACGCTTGAACGACGTGAACTATGAAGTTGTTCCCGACACTGACTGTAGTTCTAAGCGTCAAAATCATTTACCCGAAGTCGTACACGTCATGCGTATGAAACCGTATTTATCCAGTTGACGCGACCACTTCAGACGCCTGGTAGACCGCCTAGGTTGCGCATCGCGACGATGCCTCTTTCGGAGGGAGGCAAATGTCCCGTGCTTGTCAAAAAGAAAGACAATGACAGTTGTGCATGTGCCATGAAGTACAATGAAATGAATGAAAAAGAAGAACTCTCTTGCGCGTTCTATTAAAAGAACCTACCTGCTTCTGGTGTCTCAGTTTCTGCTGCAAGACCTCTGTTTCGACGTCGTTATGCATTTACAGCAGAGAGTGAACGAATGCTTTTGTACGTTGCGAAAAGAAGAACAAAACTTCTTTGGTGCAAACAATACGGAAAAACAGAACAACAAAGGTGAGAAAATAAAGAGACTGTTACCAAACTAACTGCCTCATTAGTATCACAGCATCGCATACATATGCCGAGAACCATACGCAATGCATGCACACGTGCGGCTTCGTATTTTATACGAAACAATACGTAACAACACATGAAATATTATAAAATGTCACACCACAAAGCCTAAATGCACACGCGCTTAGTGTCATATTTCACACGTAAAACATTATTTTCTAAGCAAAATGTGTTCGCCAAGATTCATACTCAGTGGCTTGCAAAGAATCCACTTCAGCGAATTCACTTTTCCTAACGTGGTGTGCTTCCAAAGGAAGCCGGGAATGTTCGTTTTTGCGCCTGCAAAGAATGAGAGTATCACGAAACCACGGTGCACAGTCGATGCAGGATTTCAAATGAGCAAAAAGATGTCCCCTTTATTCACCTGGCTAGCTATTTTTCGCGCATGTTCCCTGAGACGCTCGTTTATGCAACGTCTAGCTTACCTAACGTAGATCCTGCCTCATAACAGAGGTATGGCACGCACCACACAGCTGTTGCAAGATATATAGCAGACACCGCGTTTGATTTGGAGCACCTGTTTTCTACTACCACATGTGCTGGAGCAATTTGAGAGCACGGAAAACGCCAAGGAGACACCATGCCTGTCAGCAACTTTTTTGAGTTGATGTGTGACCTCATGTAAATAAGGCATCACAAAAGGCCTCAACGGTTCACGTTCACAGGTCCCCTTCTTACTAGCTTTCCTTTTCTGAAGCAGGGCTTCGGCTACGACTGTGAGGAGCATCATAGGGTAACCTGCAGCCAATATACGGCGTACCTGATATTGAAAAGTCGTTCTTTTTATGTGTGGACTACTTTTTGAGAGCCGAATGTATACATGTTTACACTATCCCTCTTTTAAGAAATCTCGAGTGGTCTGACCTAAAAAGCACGAGCTCTTTCTTTGTGTGAAGACTGTAAGTCTAACAGACATGGCGGTCACATGCGTCAAGACGGAGGTCTAGAGCTTGTAAAACATTATTCTGGGGCAGCTCATGCACGAAAGTAAGCCCATGTTCGTGCTGCTTAAAAATATTTAAAACGTCAAACTCCGTCTCCCAGTAGTCAGAGGCAACATTTAAAAACACGAATATATCATCACCGTATCTAAAAAAAACTCTTGGAACATTTTATTGATTAAAAAAACAGTTTGTAGTGACCTATCAATATGAGCTTAAAAATTTTTGACCGGTACAGGAGCATATAGGACCCGATGCAAATGCCATCTCGCTGAACGAAGGGCTGGTCATTAGAAACAATAAAGGTGACTTCAAGATAAAATTCTACAGGCTGTGAAAATTTGCCACAGTCAGCCCGATTTTGTTTTGCAACTGGATAGCACCATTCTCTTCAATGCATTCACACACAGATAATAACAATCCTTGGTGTGGTACAGAGTAAAATAAATCCTGTACATCAACCGAAAGAACATGAACGAAACAGGAATCAAAAGAAAAAAAAAGAGATTGGCGCCTAACTAACAACTTTTTATTCTTCTCACAGCATCGCGACCGTATGCCAAAACCACATACATGTCGCCCCGCCGCGGTGACCTAGTGGCTAAGGTATTCGGCTGTTGACCCGCAGGTCGCGGATTCGAATCCCGGCTGCGGCGGCTGCCTTTCCGATGGAGGCGGAAATGTTGTAGGCCCGTGGGCTCAGATTTGGGTGCACGTTAAAGAACCCCAGGTGGTCGAAATTCCCGGAGCCCTCCACTACGGCGTCTCTCATAATCATACGGTGGTTTTGGGACGTTAAAGCCCACAAATCAAATCGAATCGAACCACATACATTGCACGTGCAGCTTCGTATGGTATACGCAATAACAGAATAAATACCATAAAACCACAATCCCTGAACGCACATGCATAGTGTCATATTGCAATAGTACAACACGATATTCCATCCAAAATATGTACAGGAAACCTTATATTCAGTGGCAGGCAAACAGATGGAGGTTTTGCTGATACAATCCGCCTCAGTTTTCCTAATGTGATATGCTTCTAAAGCAAGCCTCGCATCTTCATTCTTTTTTCTGCCAAGAATAAGCGACGGTGCGCTGCGCTTTCATGATCGCTGATTCTTGGCAGAAGTAAGAATGAAGATGCGCGGCATGCTTTGTAAGCTTATCACATTATGAAAAGTGAAGCTGATTGTATGAGCGATACCTTTGTTTCTTCGCAAGCCACTGAATATTAACTTTGGCGTACATATTTGGGAAGGATATTGTGTTTTACTATTGCAGTACGACATTGCGCATGTGCGTGCTGGGGTCATGCTTCTATGGTATTTCATATGTCGTCACGTATGAACGTCAGACTCTGCCCAGGTAGTGCTGCGAAAAACGTCGCCACCAGTGCCCCCATCGCCACGCCGGCCATAAATGGGTAGTGCACAGAGAGCCGTGCGCAAGCGAACGTGCATTGGCCCTACTCTTTCGTGGGTTTTGAGGCGCGGTTTCCTGAATATTAAAAACCCCGCAAGCTTCTTCCTTCAATCAAACCTCGCTTCATAAAAGTAGGAAGCTCATCAGCATGAAATGTGGGCACAATGCAAAAGATGTTTCATTTATTTCGGCATGCTGCAACTGGCAATTTAAGAGCAAGAGGGCATCGCATGACATCGAGTTTTAGGCAAGCACTACGACGTAAATTCTGTAATGCCTGAATGCATTAAACTTGTGTCTAAACATGATGCCAAAGTGAGGAAGTGCATACACGAACCATCGATGTGATAAGTGGTACGAAGCTTGCTTTATCCGGCACAAGTTACCCTGGTGATTTTCGCTTTCCAGTTGCATTCATCATCGATTTCTCGCTTACTGTGCATTGAAAGGTTTTATTACGCACGCTCGTATGCTGTGTTGATGGTTGTCTTCCGTTTGTATATACTGCAAATGGGGGTACATGAGTGTCCACTTTCTCAGTGCACAACGAAAGGCAGACCCGATGCCTCCGAGAAAGCTGCGGTAATCGCGAAATGCAAAAAAAAACTGATTAGTGTTGCCATCATTTTGCAGTTTACCTCTATTACGCACGAGTTTGCATTTTCTACTTAAAGCCGGTACTTGGAGCCTTCAAAGCCCTACGTGCGTAATGCTGTTTGGTTGCGACAACTTCAGATTATCGGTGGTCGCAACGTGTGCGATGCCCGAACCACTGGGCGTCAGCTATCTACTGTTGTACGTCATGCACCACGGTCATAGGGCCTGTTGAGCTTGATAATAAAAGTTACCATGGTTCTCCGTCAAAGATATTCAGAACAATAACAGGAGACCTGCATTATCACACTTACTTAAGGAAACAGCTGTGGAGAACGCGAGTAAGACGCTTACCCAACACGTTCGCAACAGCTTGTATTTAGTACGTTCCCTATTATAGCTCGCGAAAGCGGCGGAAATTAGTAAAACTGAAGTAGTTTACGTCCGTAGCAATTCACAACGCAACAGTAGCGCAGAAAGGGGTCCTTTTTCAAAGAGCGTGGAGCTGTCGCGCCTGCTCTTGTTTTCGCCGTCGTTCAGGCGAATGAACCAGCAAGCACTTCACGGCGGTTCGGTGAAGCGTCCGACTAGCGGAGAGAAATTCGTAGCTATTTTTATGAGTATTCAATGCGCAACTACATATAATATTTCGACCAATTGTTGTTTCGTGCGCTGTAGCTGCACCTGGTTGCGCAGCAAACAATGCAAGGGAGTCGGGCCTTGCACTACTTAAAACGGCATCGACAAGTGGCACTGAGTGTCTGCAAAACTCCGAAGTCTGACGTCTATACTAAACGAAGCCACGCGAACGCATGCAGAGTATGTGGTTTTCAGCCCATATTTTCGGTGCTTTGTGAATAATAAAGCAGTAACTAGTTCGGCACCCATGTGTTTCTTCCCTCACCTCTCTCTTTAGTTTTGTTTCGTGTTGTTTGCGCTAAAAAGCTCTCTTCTTTTTTGATACGTACCATCTTGACCCAACTGTTGTTCTTATGTCGTTCCAGGTATATGTACATGCAGTAAAAACTCGCGTTAACCGAATAAACCACCATTTCAGAATGTGCATGTCCTATGCGCACATGCGAACATGACGCGGCCAGCGCCAGGCGCTCTATAGACGGTCACCGACAGGAGTCTACTCTGCTCGATCTCGTGACCAATAGCCGCAAAGACTACAGCGTAGCACTTGGGTGCTGATTTCCTGAATTACAGTGGCTCGTGCCACGTAACTGATATCTTTACACTGCTCTTACTGTCCGACCCACTTCCTAGGCACGATACATTTACATGGTTCAGCTGTACGATGGATTCTCGGCGATAGCTTTGCTTGGAAGCATTTTGTCGTAATACCAAAATAATTCGGCTGTGAAGAAAGCGGTATTTCAGATGCCTTAACTCGCAGCTCTTCCCTAAAAACCTGAGATCTGTTAGCCAGTCATTAAAACACTCCCTTGAAGTTTGAAGGAAGGGCTCGTTTTTCATTTATTGACAAAATAATAATGAGAACTAACAGAGAATAATGCCAGGTAAAGTATAGGTGCTTGTGTAAAGTAAAGCTGCTCGACACGGCGGGCCGTACCGTGCGTTTTTTCATCCAGTTGACGTGTCTAAGCGAACTTCGAAGACTTTGCACGTATCTATCTATCTATCTATCTATCTATCTATCTATCTATCTATCTATCTATCTATCTATCTATCTATCTATCTATCTATCTATCTATCTATCTATCTATCTATTTATCTATCTATTTATCTATCTATCTATATATATATCTATCTATCTACTCACGTTTGATTGTTCTCGTGATCACCGCCTTAAATTGGCGTAAAGCAAAATTAGTATGAGATAATTAGATGGCTTCAGAAATATGGTGCGCTGGGCAAGACATGGCAATTGTCAGAATCCTGTCGAGCACGTCCTTGAACGAATTCCGCTAGACAGTGGCACAATTCCGCGGGGGGGGGGGCGGGGGGTACGTGATATGCACGTATGCGCCACAGGCGATTCACTTGGTATCTACCCAAAAACGATGAGGACGTACATGCCCCGCAGGGGCGCCTGCACAAGTAGGCGTTTGGTGTGTAGCGACACCATGGACCCGAGCTAACGGGGGAGTTTCCACTCCCTCCCACGCCTAGCCGTGCGTGGCTTTGCCGTGTCCGGGGAAAAGGGGATCCACACTCTTAAAAAAAATGGAGTGACGTACTCTCCATTTAGGGAGGAACGGCGATGTCCCCAATGTTCGTCTTCAAATAGAGAAACGTTGCTCCCTCATCCACGGAGAAACACGTTTCTCCTTATGAAAAATCAACATGGCTGCCCCCCGGCGAAGCGAGTAGGCTTAGCAAATGCAACGATTCTCGACTGGTAAGGAGTACACGGCTCTGAAAGTTACAAAAAATGGTCCCGCTGAGCTTGATATTGAACGAAATTGTTATAAACACAAGCAGACGAACCTGTGGCGGTGAACACATCGCGAAAGAGAACGATGGAGCAAGTACGTTTCGTTCGGTCAGCGAAGCCACGTTCACTCCGAAAGACACGGTTTCTGCAGAGCCCTCACCTGAAGAATGCATGCTAGGCTTGCTGTATTTATTTCTCGCAGATTCACATAGTGTAACGACGTTATCCATGCGCTTACGGGTCCGCAGGTCACGAGATGTGCCTCCAAACCGTACACTCGACCGCAGCGAAACCATTCCGAATCCGTAGTGCAGCTTTGATAGATAGATGTTCAACGATATATAAATGGCTGGAGGTATGAGAGCGTCAAAGCAATGAAGTAGGTGGTAGGTGGCGCCATCTGGATGGATTGATCAAAGTTAAAAAAAAAGTTCACTGCCGCGACGCTTGTTGTTATTACCCACTATCACGGCTCCCTTGCGGATATTTTACGCATCAACTCATTCAAGACCACTTACGGACACCGAAAGCCTATTATGTGCTGATGCAATCTATACAGCTACACATGCACACATGGTCACATAGTCCACAAATAGTACGCAACAAGTACACTAGCGTATACGCTAACAAGTACGCAACAAGAGCACAATCAACCATTCAGAATCAACGGCTCACACCTCGGCGTGTTTACTCACACTCTACCAAAAAGCGCGCCAGCTTATATAGCGATGAATTTCAACTGACCTGAGTGGCACAGGTTACAAGTAGGTTTTCTTACACTTTTTTTCAAGTTTTTTATCAATACCACAACATGCGCACACGTAAATATATTGTATCTGATGCTTAGGTAAACCTAAGTTAATCAATGGTTGCACAGTAATGAACGGAATAATTACTAGAGCTTATCAGGTTTTCACGAAGGCGGATGCCCCAAGCCGTGCTTAGAATGCCCACGATGGATGGATGGATGGATGCTATGAGCGTCCCCTTTATAACGGGGTGGTGACAAGTATGCCACCAGGCTCGACAAAAAAAAAAACCTTTTTTCCTTTTTTTTTATGTTGGCCTAATGCCTCTACTTCGATAAATTCTATCTTAATGGAAAAAAGGTAAATTTTCAGCTCAAGTTCTCTGCCATTTACGGCACACTGTCCATATTTTATTTTTCCAATATTTATTTTTGTCCTTTCTCTCTAATTTTCTGCCACCAATACTCTAACCGTCTCTTACTTATTTCAATCACGGGTGTGTTCAGCTTTCCATTGTTGTCCCTAAAACCCAAGGCTTCCTGTAGGCTCGTGCCCAAACGTACACCTGGGTGGATATCTCCACATTCAATCAGAACATGCTCCGCCGTTTCCTTATCTTTCCCGCAGCATGTGCATTGTTCTTCTTCTTTACTGAATCTTGCTTTATAACTACGCGTTCTAAGGCAACCCGATCTCGCTTCAAACAGTAAAGCGCTTCCCCTTGAATTATCGTAAAATGCCTCCCTCCTTATTTCATTTTTGCCCTTTTGGTAGTTACTCAGAGCCGGTTTTTTCTCCATAGCTGCCATCCAGTAAATCCTCTCCGCCTCCCTGACTTTTCCCTTAACGCTCTTTGTTGACATATGGCTCACAATACCAGCCGTATATTTACTAGTGAGTCTTCTAGTTCTTTTTCTCCACTGTGTGTCCACGCTCTTCCTATACAAATAACGGAACACCTTCTCTGCCCATCTACTCTCCTTCATATTTCTTAGCCTTTCTTCGAACCTTATTTTGCTCTGCGCTTCCCTCGCCTCAAAACCTGCCCACCCCATATCGCCCTTTACAGCCTCGTTTGTCGTCTTCCCGTGAGCACCCAACGCGAGGCGTCCCACAGTCCTTTGATTTACATCCATTCCCGATTGCACCTCTGCCCTCATGCACACCACTGAGTTCCCAAAAGTAAGCCCTGGAACCATTACACCCTTCCACAGACCTCGAAGCACCTCATACCTATTGTATCCCCACAACGCTCTGTGCTTCATTATTGCCGCATTCCTCTTTCCTTTTGCTGCCGAGGCTTTTTCCTGTACCTCCATGTATCTATCACTCTCATTTACCCATACTCCAAGGTACTTGTATTCACTTACCCTCGGTATTTCTTGGCCTTGTATGGACACCGTCTGATCACAGGGATCATTAAATACCATCAAACCACACTTCGTTACACTGAATCCTAGTCCAAGAGCTTCACCTTCCCTTCCGCATATATTCGCCAGCTGCTGTATATCATCTCGACTGTCCGCAAATAAGACGATATCGTCCGCATAAAATAAACCTGGAAGCTTCTGCTCAATCATCATGCCGCCCTGTTTGTGTGACAGATTAAAACCAATGTTGCTACCTTCTAGCGCTTTTTCCATACTCACCATGTACAGCATGAATAACAGTGGGGACAAAGGACATCCCTGTCTCAGACCCCTGCTAACCTCAACGTTCTCTTTGCTACGCATTCCTTCCCACTCTATGCAAACTGTATTTTCTCGGTATATCTCCCTCAAAAGCTGTATACAGTCGTCGCCCATGCCCATTCCTTTCAATATATCCCACAAAATTTCCTGATTAACGTTGTCGTATGCCCCAGTGATGTCTAGAAAAGCCACGTACAAGGGCCTATTCTCTATTTTAGATATTTCTATACACTGAGTGAGAACAAACAGGTTATCGTCTAACCGCCTGTCGACTCGAAATCCGTTCTGAAGTTCTCCCAAAATATCGTTATGTTCGGCCCATGTTTCTATTTTCATTTTTACTGCTTGCATCGCCAACCTGTATAGTACCGATGTAATGGTTAGTGGTCTATACGAGCGAATCTTGTCCTTTTCTCCCTTGCCTTTATAGATTAAGTTCATTCTACTTTGTCGCCAACTGTCCGGTATTTGTCCGTCCTTTAAGCTTTTTTCTACTGCTTTTAACAATGCTTCTTTAGTGTTATGTCCTAGTTCGTTAATGAGGCTAACGGGAATCCCATCTAAACCCGCGGCAGTGCGCTTTGGAATTTTTTCTTCGGCCTTTTTCCAGTTGAAATTATCTAGTACTAGCTCTTCCTCTGTTGCTTTCTCCGCCACACTTTTACTCACCGGGGAGATCCCCTGGACGCTCTTTTGAAACGAATCGGCTGTTACCTTTTGGATGTAACCTAGCGCTTCGTACCCTTCCAATTGATTTCCTCCTTCATCTAGAATATGTTGTTGCGTTGTGACAGACTTCCTACCTAGCGCCTTTATGTGGCTCCAAAAAATTCTAGGCGCGGCCTTCTTTTTTTCGTGTATCTCTGTCATCCAGCGTTCACTTTCACCTTTAATTTTTGCCTCTACCAATTTCTGTACAATGGATTTTTTCTCCAAATATATTTCCCATATTTTTTTGACTTCGTCCTGCGGCCGCTTCTCCTTTTTTGCCTTTCTATGCTCCCGTGATGCTTCGCGTCGCTTCTCGATCGCCTCCCGGATTTCCTTGTTCCACCAACTTTTTGGCTTCCTTTTTCCTTTCCAGCAAACGGTTTTCTTCTCTTTCCCTATCTCCTTCGTCATTAGATGTAACAGCTCCCTATACTCCCAGTCCTTGCCTGGTATTTCGCCTACTTCTTCCTCGACTCTTGCGGCTATATTTATTATTTGTTTGTCATTTAAATACGAGCTGCCAGACTTTGATTCCATGCTCATATTTTTAGTTTCGTATCCCATTTGTAATGTTATTCGTTTATGATCACTACCCAAGCTGTTAATGCCTTCCTCATCTATCCTCATTTCTGTCAGTTTGTGGTAAATTCTTTCAGTCATGAGACAATAATCAATACTTGATTGCTTGTTTCCGACTTCCCATGTGATCTGGCAATTTGAACGCTGCGCCATCTGTCGACCACTGCCACAGTTACTTTTTTTTTCTTGAAGCCTCTGAGAGTGCAAACACTTGCCACGCGTTAGCCATTTCGGAGGTCACGTTTTTTTTCTTCTTACTTGGAGAGGGCGCAGCATGCAGACCAAACTTTGTCTCCGTCGTGGTAGGTGTTCTGTGGTCACGTCGACCTCGTTTAGTTGTTTCGTCTTAACGTTTGCTTATATTCTTTTTACGTGCGTACCACAAGTGTGGCCGTTAGCCATGGATATAGTACACCACTAGCCCTTCAATGACAATGTTTTAATGCGGTAACGACCGTCCTAGCAGTGTATACGTACGTTACAACGCGGGTCTTGCGAGATAAATAAGCGATGACCTCGCATCCGACGGTATTTTTTCGTGAGCCATGACAGTGGCTGTTGGCGTCGCGGGAGCTCTCATACTTGAGTGGAGGAACTATCGCTGCAGTGCGCAAGTTTACTATAACTTTATAGAATGTTGTGCCTGCATACTTTTCTGCTTCAGATGCCTCTCGCGATTCGCCTCGCGTGTCAACTTGCAATCACAGTGCGTGCCACAATTTTGTTGTTATCGCTGTGGCTGTGGTGGTTATTACTCTGGATTCGGAATACTCTTTTCACAAAGGTGAGTGAGCGTTAGTACTTACTTGCTGTGCACAGCTGCTACTAGAAGTGCATTTTGTGTTGAGGTTCTCACGACAAAGGAGAATCATGGACGAGAAAGACATACTGCTCCCGTGCATGATTCCTTCCTACTTCTCAGTGCTGGCATGGGCAATTCAAAACGAATGCGGTTGAGAATTTGGTTTAACCTACAGAAGTAATTGGTTCACTTTTCACAAACGTTTAGTTATGATGATGTTTAAAAAGTTTCTGATGGTTTTAATCTAGTCTGGCGAATAAACGCTCGGTGAAACTTCGCAGCCTGTTTCCCTTTGCGCTTTCACCTGCCGGGGTAGCATAGCCTTATTGGGTGTCGTGTGACTATGCTGATGGACGCAGGTACGACTTCCGGCCACGGCGGCCGTATTCAAATGGGGGTAAACTGCAAAGAACATCCATATGGTGGTAGTGGCACGTATAACTCTATCAATTGTATATGATCGTACTTTCACGCATGGACTGTAGAGTGGTATCAGGTTTCCTACACTATTGAAAGAATAAGTGTGGTGCTTTTTTACGTGCCTCGTTGAATTCATGAGTGCTGTTGGTGCCGTGCGAAACTAAAAATGCGTGGGCTTACCAAGTATGTCGACACCGAAAAAAATCATTATTTTTTTTACACTCTAAGGTAATCGATAAAGCAAGACTGCTTGGGAAGCAGAGCTCCTTGTATTCGTGACAAATTGGTAGTATGAAACAACACGAGACACACATGGAAGTGTGCGGAGCATCGTGCGAGTGCCTGACGATAAAAAAAGAGAGGCTTTTACTCTAACTAATAAAACAAAAGAAAACGTCATTCCTGCATTGCTTACAACAATCTTAGGTTAAAGCAATCGCTCACGACTGGTCGCGGGCGGCTATAGGCTTGGCGTGCGCATGCGCGCGAGCAAGACCCCCGTGATTGAGGAGTAACTTGAACGCTGAAGGAGAAACGTTGCTCCTTTGGTCCTTGCCGCGAGAGGGCGCGACAGGTAAAGCGCCGAAAGGGAGGAAGTCGCTGCGCCGAAGGAGGAACGAAGCCCGTTTCTCCATTCTCGCTCCCTTTTTTTTTAGAGTGCAGGGGGTTGAGCCGACGCTGGATGGTTGGACCATTAGAGGCAACACACCCCTTTGGCCCCGGCTTCACGTGGACGGCACCCCTGGGCTGACCCACCCAGGGGAAACCGACAGTCGCCTTTTCCTATCTCTCTCTCCCTACATCTTCGTCTTTCTTATTTTTTTAGCTTTCCTGTCTACTTTTCTCTTCTGCTTACTTCCAATTTTCTCGGCGGCAAGGGTTAACCCTGTGCAAATAGCCTACCTTGGTCTAGGCGCATTGGGTTATGGCAGTGTTGTACGGCTGACGTCTGCAAGCTTTCAGCACCCGCAAACTTGCAGCGTCCCGTTGTTGGGCTCCGTGGTGGGTGGCCGCCAGCGCTGCTGAACAAAAATAAGACCGGCATGCATGGAGCATTCCCTCAACTGTCTGATCGTACCGGCCTAAAGCGAACACGCACCGACGACATAAATTTCTTCAACCAGCCAATAGAAACTTTTCCCCACTTCCACGTCATTCACTGTGAAAAAACCGGAAAGCAAGCCAGGACCGTATCTCCTTTCGTAGTTGCCAGGTGTCTTACTGAAACTCTCGGGGCTGGATACAAAGTAACCAAAATGGCTAGCGGAGACCTTCTTCTTGAAATTCGGGACAAAGCACAATTTGTAAAGCTAGACAGCCTCTCAACGTTTGGTGACGTACCGATCACCGTAACACCACACAGATCTATGAACATTACTCGCGGAGTGGTATCTGATGCAGACTTACTTGACCTGACCGAAACTGAACTTTTGGAAGGGAAGAGCCAAAATGTCAATAATGTACAGAGAATTATCATCGGAAGAGATAATAAGGAAATACCAATGAAACACTTGATACTTACGTTTGCATAAATACCAATGAAACACTTGATACTTACGTTTGCATCCGGTAAACTACCAGATTCCATTCAAACAGGGTACACGAAGACATCTATCAGGCCGTATATACCAAACCCTCGTCATTGCTTCCAATGCCAGAGGTATGGCCATGGCTCTAAAACCTGTCGTGGTCGCCAAACTTGTGCACAATGTGGAGTCCTAGGCCACGTGTCTGAGAACTGAAAACAACCGCCACACTGTGTAAACTGCGAAGGAAACTATGCCGCATATTCACGCACCTGCACATACTGGAAAAAAGAAAAAGAAATAATTACATTAAAGGTGAAGAAAAACATATCATTTAAGGAAGCACGGCGAAGAGTCGCTCTATTCTATGGACTGTCGGGAATCCCTGGGTGCTGTGGTAGCGTGGTGTAGCTTCGGGTTGAGGAAACGAGCGCTTACAAGTTGGGGATACAAAAAAACAAACAGGTTTATGGCACTATTTACAAATATTTACAGCATGAGGTTAAGAGTTCACAAACCACGAGCGTGGTGGTTAAACCTTTCCTTGGTCCAGAGCCTTCACAAACTACGAACGTGGTGGTTGAACCTTTAGTTGGTTCAGAGCGACGTCCTGCACTCTGCGGCGCCGTTATAAGCCCTGTCGGGCTCCTCCTTCTTCAGTGGAACACCAATCACACACACACACAACAGGTGAGGGGTACGAGCAGGCACGGCGCACGTGAACAGCCAATTTCGAGTCAAGATCACTGCACTTAAAGGTGGCGCCAGAGGGGCTCTTGCTCGTCGTGTGTGTCACTGGTCGAGGGGTCCCAAGCTTCGGACAGCAGACATCAAACGGTCCGCCAATCTGTCTGCTCAATTAGCAGGGCACTTTGTGGCGGCGGTCGCCGTTTCTACAAAGGAAGACGCTGTCTTTGTTGTCCCCTCTGGAACGGCTTACCGCTTCGTGGCGACGTGATGTCTCATCCGTCGGCTAGCAGGGACAATGCCTGGCGGGCATAGGCATTCGGCGAGCCGGCTACTTGTTTGAAGATTAAAAGAGCGCCGCTCCCCCGTCATTTCTGGACGCTGGTTCCGATAAAACTGGGTTCTAGGCGTGGGAACGCTGCCCGGCCACGCTTCTCAGCGACAGCATGGCGCCTATCGATGGCGGTCATAACAGCTTCCCCCTCGCCAGATGAGTCACGGAGGGCAGCGGTCAACACTGCTGCTCGCAGGGACGACGAAAGGGTCCGTAGTCGAATCCCAAGAACTGGCCTTCGCTTGTGGCATGGTCTGAGTAAATGCCGAATCTTCGACACCGTTTCTGAAACTGGACCACATGCACAAGCAAGCACTCGGCCCCCTTCGAACAAACCAAGCCAAAAGAGGGATGACAAACCAATTTTAATTACTAGCTTTAAAAAAAGCTCACACTCAAAACTCTCAGGACTCACTTGAGCTGAAAAACCGGACGTGCTACCTTACAAATTTACATAAGATGCACGAAAAAAACTAAAATATCAATTTTGATACAGAAAGAGCACCCCAGAATGGCGGCTGAGCGTGTCAACGTTTCCATTCAATTTGCCCTTCTTTTACCTAATGCCAAAATTGTATTTTCGAAGAATCAAGCTCTGCCTCACAAGGCGACTGTTCTTTTATGTCACGGTTTGCAGCCAAGTAAGGGGAAAATGGTCTGTCCCTACTTTAAATTTAGCACCTCTGAGATAACCTGCAACTGACGAATGGCCTACACAAGGCAAGCGCATTCATTTCCTGAAGCGCAGTACGTTATCTCACGAGAGCCCAAATTCTGGTGCAAGCAAAGCGCAGCTTTGCTTGATACCATTGTCGTCCTGATATAAAACAGCAGGCTCTTTTTCATCGCTGACTACTTTCATCGGTTCTGTCCCGCTGAGAGCATCAGTCAGGAACTCGGATTCAGTGAGCGCTACTTTTTTCCGAACGTCCGTCTTTGTTTACGGCCGCCCATAATTGTCTACCACTCAGACATAAAGCTCTCTAGCTTTTCTGAATCTTTGGCCTACACTGTGGCCAAAATACTCTTAGTTTGCTCAGAATTAGAAAAAGCTTACCGTTTCGCTCATATGATCCTTGATCAATTGTCTTCAAAGAAAACCAACAAAACAGAGACAAACACTTCTTTCTAGAAGGTTCGTTTGGTTGAAGCAAATTGCCCTTGCTAATGCCTCTGAGTAAATCTCACTGGGCTCTCCTGAGCGTTCAATTACTCTCATTTCTAAGCATTGCAAAATACACGGCGCTATTAACCAAACGCTTAATCCCTCACACTTTGTCTTTCTTACGTTACATTGTAACACACCGTGTACAACACAAAAATAACCATAGGTAAAAACACCTGAAAAGCACCTCACAACAATCGCGAAGGTTTTTTTATAACCGTGTGCCAATGGCTCTCAAGTCTCATAACGCGCAACGACAACTGCACTGTGTTGCGCCAAACTTAACCCTTTTACGAAATCATCTGTTCTATGTTAATATCTTCTTCCTTAAATGCCAATTCACGCCACATCCACATGACAGTAAAGGCATACGATATTAAACTAAACCTTTGAAACACTAAAAAAAAACAACAATTTTTTTAGTTTTTACCTTCTCGGTATATTCGTACAAATGATTAATGGACTTCAATTTTCAGCCTTTATTTCGGCGGTTTTCCTTTTCAAAAATTTACTCCGCATCATGTGACTTACAAAATTAAAAGGCTCAAATCTGCATTTCCAATGCAAAACTGAGTAACAATATTTGACACGCCTGTGCAAAAGTTACTCGAACTGACCGTTCCCCCTTTTCTCATGGTTCCTTTATTCGTACACGATGGGGTCGCGGTCCCGGCGGTTTTCGAGCACGCCAGAAGCTACAAAATGCACAAACTCTAAGCAGTGCACTGCCGTCATACCTCATTTTCCACTTCTTCCTGTTCCCCTCAGGAATGTGAAAAGGACGCCAGAAACAGGGTGGAGACAGGGGACATTGTCTCTTTGTGCTCGCCCCGACGCGGTTTTTAGCCACTCTGTGCTTTCGACTTTGATCCTTCAGGCAAGGCCGCTTTCCCGAAGTTGTCGAACGCAACCGCGCTTTTCGTTGGGGTAACGCACCTCGTTTCCCCCCTCTACACCTGGCTTGCCGCTTGTACCTCTCGGAACGCCACCATGGAAGTTTCCTGGAACGGATTAACGGCCTACCCTCTCGTCTTTCTTGCGACTGAGTGGGGCCTGACCTAGGCTTGCACAGTGACGAACGCTTCTGCTTCTTTCTTTTTCGGCGATGTTTTCTTGCCTCCTTTCTCTCGATGCCATCATCATGTCGCGTCGGGAGCTGAGGGGTTGGGAAGCTTGTTGGAGCTAGTACTACATTTTCCCCCCCGCTCAAACATTTTATACTCGGTGTCACGACGGACTGCCGGGCCAAATTATCTTTGTTAATGCTGATGAAACCATTAATTGGGCCCTCTCCGATGGCATCGCTGCTCTGCTGAAGCGTGGCGCTCTTGCTCTCATCAGCCACTGCGCTAACCATGCCTAAATTTGACAATGTCGAAAGGTCCCCCTGAGGCACGAAGAAGGTTTCCAGCCTCTTACTGGGCCCATTAGGGCTGCTGGCACCCTCCTCATCCACGCAAGGAGCGTCTTTCGACATCGTCCCCACCTCGAGACTGGCCAAGGGCTCGTTCTCGACATGCTCTAGATTGACGCCTTCGAGAATTTGCGGGCCCTTTTCTGGCGCAATCTGTTCCGTTCGCGCTTTATGAGGCGCCTCAACTTCCGGCGCTTTGCGACGCGCCTCGCTTTCAGACTCTAGTGCGAGTCTTTCTTTCTTTTTGCTAACAGAAGTTCCGAATTTTCTGATCAGCTCTGCTTTGATAATTTCATAGTTGTTCGCGTGCTGCTCACTGAGTCGCGCAACAACGTCCGCTGCCTCGCAGGGCAGAACCGTGCGTAGCTTCTGAGACCAGGTGTCTCGCTCACACTTCAGTTGACTACACTTTCGTTCAAAGAGTCTAAGATACAGGCCCATATCCCATGATACCTCATATGGCTGCATGTACCTAGACATCTCGAACTCTGCCTCCTTTTCGAGAAGTACTCCTCGCTGGGGTCCCATTCTCATATGCAACTCATAGTCTTGTTTGAAAAACTTTCTCTTGAGGCCTTCTCTTTCGTGTTCACTCTTTCCTTCCATCTGAGCTGCTCTTAGTTTTCTTTCGATGATGAGGTCCCATTCCTCACTTAGTTCCTCATCATCAGCCCCCAAATCATTAATCGCTTGAATGATTATGGGTTTTCGTGCCAAACCCTTTGTATCGATCCCCAATTCCTCACACAACAGCAACAAGTCTGACTTCTGCAGCTCCCGTAAGTCCATGATCGTACTGAGTGCTCGCTACTTCCAAAAATAACTTCCCGAAACGGCGAAACTGAGTCTTTCGGCAAAGTTAACTACCAGTTCTAAAATTTAACCCTCTTTTAGAACCTGGTTCACTCAAAGGAAAAGCCAAGCACTCACCCATACGTGATCCATGTCTCGAGCCAGCTGCTTCTCCTGGGCCGACTGTTGTTGTCACTTGTAGCTTCGAATCCCACCGCTGCCACCAGTTGTCGGGAATCCCTGGGTGCTGTGGTAGCATGGTGTAGCTTCGGGTTGAGGAAACGAGCGCTTACAAGTTGGGGATACAAAAAAACAAACAGGTTTATGGCACTATTTACAAATATTTACAGCATGAGGTTAAGAGTTCACAAACCACGAGCGTGGTGGTTAAACCTTTCCTTGGTCCAGAGCCTTCACAAACTACGAACGTGGTGGTTGAACCTTTAGTTGGTTCAGAGCGACGTCCTGCACTCTGCGGCGCCGTTATAAGCCCTGTCGGGCTCCTCCTTCTTCAGTGGAACACCAATCACACACACACACAACAGGTGAGGGGTACGAGCAGGCACGGCGCACGTGAACAGCCAATTTCGAGTCAAGATCACTGCACTTAAAGGTGGCGCCAGAGGGGCTCTTGCTCGTCGTGTGTGTCACTGGTCGAGGGGTCCCAAGCTTCGGACAGCAGACATCAAACGGTCCGCCAATCTGTCTGCTCAATTAGCAGGGCACTTTGTGGCGGCGGTCGCCGTTTCTACAAAGGAAGACGCTGTCTTTGTTGTCCCCTCTGGAACGGCTTACCGCTTCGTGGCGACGTGATGTCTCATCCGTCGGCTAGCAGGGACAATGCCTGGCGGGCATAGGCATTCGGCGAGCCGGCTACTTGTTTGAAGATTAAAAGAGCGCCGCTCCCCCGTCATTTCTGGACGCTGGTTCCGATAAAACTGGGTTCTAGGCGTGGGAACGCTGCCCGGCCACGCTTCTCAGCGACAGCATGGCGCCTATCGATGGCGGTCATAACAGGACCTACATACGCTGATGCGGCGCGTCAGGGGGCACCGCCGCACCAGCCCTCGCCACTCCTTCGGCCCGCGCATACCGAGCCGGCGGTTGTGGCACCTGCCCCCAAGGCGGCTGTAGCCCAGGCTACACCGCCTACTCCCAAACAGAGACCAGAGACTCCAGAGTCTTCAAGTCTCAAGGCCTCCCCTCACCAGGCGAGGCCCGAAATCCGAACTAACAGCCCGCACATGCGGGCATCCAGTGCCTCCGAGGAGGCAATGGATACGTCGGCACCCTTGGTGCCAAAAGAGCGGCGCGGCTCCTTGGAGCGCGCCAAGAAAACAAAAAAAGCAAATAACAGGGCCTGGTGATGGCCCTGTTAAGTGAACTCAAACTCCCCGGCTAAACAGCCACTCGCTTTTCGTACACACAACATTATTTTACATTCACCATGAACACTCAAATTATACAATGGAACGTCACGGGCCTTCTCAGAAACCTTGACGACATCCAAGAACTTTTACACGAACACTCACCAAGAGTGCTGTGTGTACAAGAAACACACCTTCATTCAAAACACACAAATTTTCTTCGTAAATACCTTATTTTTCGAAAGGACCATGATGATGCCATCACATCATCCGGAGGTGTTGCCATCATAGTGAAACAAGGAACTGCATGCACACAACTACAAACATCCCTTGAGGCAGTGGCTGTTCGAACGGTTCTCTTTGATAAACTGATCACAATCTGCACTATTTACATTCCTCCTAGCTATCAGCTGCAAAAACGGGATTTACACTCTTTAATTGATCAACTTCCGGAACCTTATGTTCTCCTTGAAGACTTTGCGCATAGCAGGCTATGGGGTGATTCTCGGTATGACGCGCGAGGTCGACTGATTGAACAGTTCCTTCTCTCGTCGAGCGCGTGTCTCCTAAATCGAAAAAAACCAACCTATTATAATCTCGCTAATAACACCTACTCCTCCATAAACCTAAGCATAGTATCCGCATCTCTTGTGCCTCTACTCCAGTGGAAAGTCGTCAGTAATCTGTACGGAAGTGACCACTTCCCCGTAGTTTTGAGCACAACTACAGTAACTGAGTGTCCAGCACGTGTTCCCAATTGGCTTATAAACAGAGCCGACTGGGAACAGTTTTATACCATCGCTCGTCTAAGTTGGAATGACATATTTACTTTGAACATTGATGTTGCTGTCAACTACTTCACAGCGTTTTTGATTGATGCTGCAACAAAATGCATCCCACAAACAAATGGACACCCTGGAAAACAACGTGTGCTATGGTGGAACTCTGAATGCCGAAACGCCCGCAAACAGCAAAACAGAGCTTGGAGGCTGCTTCGGAACTCACCGACAGCCAAAAATTTTTACACCATCAAAAAAATAAAGTCTCAAGGCAGGAGAACGCGTCGGCAGGCCAGAAAAGAAAGCTGACAGAAGTTTTTGTCAAGGATCAATTCATACACACAGGAGGCTAAAGTCTGGAACATGGTTGGTAGGATAGCAGGAAAACAAGTACACACACTTCCACTCGTAAACACTCAGGGTGATACCTTGGAAGATCAGGCAAACTTCCTCGGTGCACACTTTGAACAGATATCCAGCTCGTCCCACTATACCGACACTTTCCAAAAATACAGAACAAGAATAGAAAAGCAGAAACTCGAACACAAATCCACTAGATACGAGGCATATAACCAAGCTTTCAATCTAGCTGAGCTCCAAACATCTCTAAACTCCTGCAGTACTTCTGCCCCAGGTTCTGACCGTGTGATGTATGAAATGTTAAAAAACCTACCAAATGAAACCCGAAAAACCTTACTTTGTTTGTACAATGCTATTTGGTCTTCTGGCACTATTCCTACCTCCTGGAAAGGGGCTATTGTTATTCCAATTTTGAAAGAGGGCAAGGACCCTTCTTTAGCTTCAAGCTATAGACCTATTGCACTTACAAGCTGCTTGTGCAAAGTCTTCGAAAAAATGATAAACTGCCGACTTGTACATATCCTTGAAACAAACATTTTGCTTGACCCATTTCAGTGCGGGTTTCGAGAAAGTAGATCCACCACAGACCACCTTGTTCGTATCGAGGCACAGATCAGAGACGCTTTTGTCCATAAACAATATTTTCTCTCTGTGTTCTTTGATATCGAAAAGGCTTACGATACAACATGGCGTTTTGGAATTCTAAGAGACCTTTCCCACCTTGGCGTGTGCGGAAGAATGTTTCGCATAATCGAAAGTTACCTGTCAAACCAGACATTCCGTGTCTGAGTGGGCACGGTTCTTTCCCAAACATTTGTCCAGGAAACAGGCGTGCCACAAGGTGGTGTACTTAGCTGCACACTTTTTTTCATCAAAATGAATTCCTTGCACTTGTCCATCCCCCGCAATATGTTCTATTGTACATATGTCGACGACGTCCAGCTTGGCTTCAAGTCATACAACTTGGCAATGTGTAAGCGGCAGGTTCAGCTGGGTTTAAACAAGGTCTCCAAATGGGCAGATGAAAACGGATTTCGACTTAACCCACAAAAAAGCACGTGCGTCTTGTTCTTTCGAAAGAGAGGCATGCACTCGGAACCTGACATTCGACTGAACGGGCAACGTCTGTCCGTCAAAGCCGAGCATAAATTCTTAGGCTTAATCTTGGACAACAAGTTGACCTTCGTACCACACATCAAGTATATAAAAACAAAATGTTTAAAAGCCATGAATGTTATAAAAGTGTTGTCACGTACTACTTGGGGTAGTGACAGGCAATGCCTCATGAATCTGTATCAAAGCCTCGTTCGCACCCGCTCAGATTATGGGGCCGTTGTTTATCAGTCTGCAACTCAAAGTGCTTTGAAGATGCTGGACCCCGTGCACCATTTGGGCATCCGCCTTTCTACGGGTGCTTTTCGCACTAGCCCCATAGAAAGCCTTCATGTTGAGTCAAACGAGTGGTCGCTTCATCTGCAGAGAACTTACATGTCCTTTGTTTATTTCCTTAATGTGAAAGCGGATAAGAAGCACTCCTCATACTCTACTCTTAATGATTTGTCGAGCTCAATTCTGTTTCAAAAAAGGCCTTCGATAAGGCAGCCCTTCTCAGTTCACCTGAAAAGTCTAGCTGAGGAAACTGGAGTCTCACTTGAACACAGCTTAATGGCTCCTGTAGCATATCCGCCACCGTGGCAATGGCAGACTATAGACTGTGATGTGTCCTTTCTAGAAGTTACAAAACATGCGCCTATTGCCCATATCCGAACATACTTCCTGGAACTTCAACACAAATACACACGTCCTGAGTTCTTTACAGATGCCTCCAAGTCCAACTCCTCTGTGTCCTACGCAGCTGCCGGCCCATCCTTTTCGGATGCTGGCCCTTTACATCAAGGCACAAGTATCTTCACAGCAGAAGCTTACGCGATATTTGTGGCAGCTAAACACATCAAACAATTACAAATGCAAAAAGCAGTAATATACACAGACTCCCTCAGTGTGGTCACGGCTCTGCACAGTCTTAAAAAACAAAAAAACCCGGTCCTTGTCTCACTTTACTTCATTTTGTGCACACTCTACACACTCAAACAACATGTTGTAGTGTGCTGGGTGCCAGGGCACCGTGAGATCGAAGGCAATGTGAGGGCGGATCAGCTCGCTGCATCCGTGCAAAAAAGCACTGCCCCTACACCCATATTAATCCCGACCCTTGATCTTAAGCCCTCTCTCAAACGAAACCTCAGGGACTACTGGCAGAGCAAGTGGGATACACACACACAAAACAAACTACACATTATTAAGCCACACCTTGGTCATTGGCTGCCAGTATCAAAATCGTGTCATACAGAGGTAACACTAACGAGACTCAGGATAGGATACACATACACGACACACTCATATCTTTTGTCCGGTGGCGACCCACCATTGTGTGCCAGATGTGGTGAAGCACAAACAGTTCTTCACATTTTAATTCAGTGCAAACAATTGGACACTATAAGAAAACAACACTTTCTATTACCCTACCGACAACATATACCTTTACACCCTGCAATGTTCGTCGGTAGGGAACCGCTTTTTAGTTATAAATCATTGCTAGCGTTTTTAAAAGAAATTCATAGTTTTCATTTCATATACCTGGGCATTCCGTAGCACGACCTCTCCTGAGAGGTTTTCGCTGCGGTGGCTACACAAGAAAGCACTTGCCTCACGGCTTTTGGACACAAGGGTATGAACGAGTGAGGCACTTGTGCTAAGGACATACATATCCACCATCGTCTTTTATTATCACCAACTTTGTTCATCTATTCGCACCACACACACCTTTCACGGCATGGTCATGATTTTATTACTTGTATGTTTTTACCCACCTTACCACGAGGAATTTTATAGCCCTCATACAGCCGCTAATCACAATCATTGTCCACATCTCTTGTCCCATGAACTGGCGCTCTTTGGCCATCAAATGGCCCTTGCGCCAAAAAACACCATATATCATCATCCTCAGGACGTACATGGGTATATCTATGCGTAAGCGTTAATAAAAGGCTGGCAACTGCAGCGTTGACTCAACGAATGTAAATAATAAATGTTAGTGTCCCAGCGAGGATCGACCCACAACATTCTGCGTGGTAATGAGCTATTCTATCACAAAGCCACACCAGTTCTCGGGACTTGTTTTCAAATAGACCCTAATGTTGGTGAGCCGTCAATGGTAGGTTCAGTGATGGCTATCCAGTTTTATAACTTATATGGGTATAGCACACCACGACAAGGACACAAAGAGGACACACACACGCAGCGCGAACTTAAAACTAATGTTTTATTTGCGATCACCCATGCTACTTATACAATAACAGACCGATAAAACCTGGAAACGATTACGTAAGATACAGCCCAACTCTTGCACGCGTCATCGCCGATTGCGACAAATTGCACTCGGTGCCAACGTCAAAGTGAAGATTGTAGATACTTCTTTTCTTTGGCTGACAATGCTATGGAAGGCACACTCACATTTTTCTTTCATTTTGTCAATTTCATGGGCTTCAACGATTTCACACGTAGTTTTTCTCGTGCCCTATAGAGAATACAGGTATTTCGAAACACTGGCACGCAACCACATCCTCTACAGTGAAGGGGCCAAATGACCAGATACAGGCTTTTCTGCGTTGTACTTGTGTTTCCTGAGACTTTCGTTCACACACCTTCCTGATTGGTCCATGTACACGCAATCACAGGTCAAAAGAGTGCAATAGACAATACCACGGCAACAATTCACGAATTTTTTCCGGTGCTTGTTTTTACAGTCCCGTTTCCCGCTACTGTCTGCATTAACATTTTAGCGCATTCCTTGTAATCGTTCGGGAGCAAAAAGCACCACCTCCAAACCAGCCTTTCTTGCTATCCTAAGCAAGTTATGCGAAATGCCATTTATGTATATGGCAGCACTACAGTAACTTTGGTGCCCCGCCACGGTGGTCTAATGGCTAAGGTACTCGTCTGCTGACCCGGAGGTTGCGGGCTCGAATCCCGGCTGCGGCTGCATTTCCGATGGAGGCGGAAATGTTGTAGGCCCGTGTGCTCAGATTTGGGTGCACGTTAAAGAACCCCAGGTGGTCGACATTTCCAGAGCCCTTCACTACGGCGTCTCTCAGAATAATATGGTGGTTTTGGGACGTTAAACCACACATATCAATCAATTAGTATATACCATGAACTCGAGGTTGTTAAAGGTGGGAAGTAGACACGAAGCGCAAGCCGTAAGAAAGTGTGCGTGTGCCAAAGCCAAATTCTCCTGTCTCTCATTCCCCAATAGCAGCCATTGGCATCTACATTGAGCACTATCTGACAAGAAAGGGTTGCTACGTTATACTCGCTGGGCGTAACCTCCTTGATTTTAGAAAGGGTTTAGCGAGCGTTGGGCCGCAGTGCCATAAATTCAGGGAACTAGTATATACCATGAACCCGAAGTGGTTAAAGGTGGGAAGTAGACACGAAGCGCAAGCCGTAAGAAAGTGTGCGTGTGCCATCTCTCGCTTAGTCCTTGGAAAATCTGCAGGATGGCGGTGCTTCTATATGTGGAATATATGATAAAAATGCGAGATGGTGGTACTTGGAGTGTCCACTAGATGGGTGAATGGACACACAGACAGATGCATGGGCTGACGCACGCATGGCTGCGCAGACAGATGGACGCATGAACGGGCGAAAGGGTGGATGCATGGACGAACGCAGGGATGGGCGCACGGATGGACATGTGGACGCACGAAAAGACGCACGGACGGTCCCATGGACGGACGCATGGACGGACGGAAGCAAGAACGAATGGACGGACGGATGCTTCGCCCCACTCTCCATTATTCACCCCGTGGATATGCTGCCATTTTTTAAATAAACAAACAGTGCCTGCATCGGCGTTGCGAGGCAAGAGAGGGGTAGCGGAGGCGCATGCGCCATAAGGGTGGTCACGACGCACAACCGATTGAGCTCCACTCTAAGCTGCTTTACATCTGAAACGGACATGTAGAGAAGATCGCCACAGATAAAATGTTAGAAGTAATGCGCGTAACGTGTATAATAAAAATCCCGGCTACGTTTGTCGCCTCTTCGAATGGAGCACAAGAGTACCCCTTAATGTCCAACTTGAAGAGGGAGCTGCAGACAAAGACACAGTTAGCGTCAGCTCTCCCTTTGACAACGCGACAACTTCCGAAAATGGAAACTGGCCTGAATGGCTGCCCCAATATCAGCAATTCGAGTGACCGGCATGGTGGCCTTCATGGCAGTCTCGCTGAGTTATTTGATTGGTTGTGGTCACCGAGGCAACACCTACGTGTTGAACAAGTGCGCAGTAATTGTGATGCATGGGCGCGGTTTTCGCTTAATGCTGGCCAACAGCCAATGCAAATGAGTTCTGCGGAAACCCGCAAGGTGGCGGAAGGGCCAAGAGAGGGAAAGAAGACAACCACCCGTTTGTAGCATGAAGCCAGAAGGAAATATGTACGGATTTCCCTGAAAAAAAAGCCTCTTACTTGCCGAAAAAATTGTCCTCGTCAAGAGTCCTGACCCCGGACCAGGACGACCCCGTTCTGACCGCGGACCAAGATGAATTTTTTGGCAACTAAACTACTTTTTTTTGTCAGAAATTCGTATGGGTTTCCTCGTTTAACAGCTGCAACACCTTTCCAAAAGACAGTGTGTCCCGATCGAAGCTGCGGGAGAGACTACCATGAAAACGTTTATTGTCATTGTTAAACGTGTGCAGGTTAATGCAGTGCACATATTTGAAGTGGCATTGAGGCTAACGCATCTCTCAAGGCTTTTCGTTCTTCTCTCGCGCAGACTTTCATGTTCGGACAAGGAAGTAAGGCTCTAGACACATATTCATGAACTGCAGTTGAGGCCTTTGAAACACATTTTTTATGTCTTTTCTTTACTCGTGAAAATGACGTGAAAATTGCTTTTATTCGTTGTGGGGAATATTTGAGAAAGGTTGATGCGGACTGTGAAAGCCTGCCTGCGGATAATATCAAGGAAAAGATAATAAAATTATCGGGATCGAGGATGAAAACAAAAATTGGGGAACCCTTAAGCTTCGCCTTTAAGAGTTGAAAGCGATAGGAAAATTCGGCTCCTAGTGCGTCCTTCAACCGCTAAGTCCATACCTAATTATATGTTTTGTTACACACACACACACACACACACACACAAACGCGTGCGCGCAAGCACGACGTATCATAGTAACGCAGTGACTGTGCAGTGTGGCCACTTACTTCCCTCTGCTAGAACGGCGCTCTGCTGTAGTCGATACACGTTTTTCACAATGTCTCACAGATGGTACACAGACACACACACACACGCGCGCGCGCGAATGGTTCATACAGGTTTTGATTTATAGTTAGAGTCGCATTGACTCCAAGATACACGCCGCACGTTCGCCATTTAGGAGGCCAAAAGAGTCTCACATTGGCTCACAGATGGCAGCACATTATCCAGCATTTGCTGTTTGCTTGATCAACGCCTCTGGAAAAGTGTGATATGGTGTCCGCTAGATAGACATAGTTGTTCATTTTTAGAGCTGTTTGAAAGTTTCTTCGTGTTTTTAGTGGCGATGGCTGCACTATCCAGACCTTTTTCGGCGTAGTTCGATTGCCTCTCAAATGCGCCTACAAATCGCCGAATGGGCTCGTTTTCGTCATGACACAAGGTGACTCCTTGCACTATATGTACTTCATGCAGTGTTTTTTCTCGAAGCAGTCGCAAGTGACATCGTGGCTTTGTGGTAGGACACATACTTGACACGTGAACGGCCCGGGTTTGATCCTATATAGGGCTGAAAGTTTAATTTTTCATTTTGTTTGCTTCTTTCTCGATTTTTCGCTCACGGAAGATTTTTCGACCAGTGCCAACAGTGCCGACACCGACGAAGGAATTGATGCGACACGAGCTCTCTAACGCTATCGCGTTGAAATTGCGCGTGACACGGACTCAAGAGATGAAGAATGGTAGTGGCGCAGAAGCGTGTGTGTTCTTGGACTGTTCTAACGTACACCATGTTGTAGATAGCACTGTGCTGAACGCCAATAAAGGCCCCAGAGACATTTTGCCACAAGAACATTACACTTTCAAAGACCGAAGGCCGTCACAAGAAGGCGACGTGAGTCGCGGGGAGATCACGCTATAGGTGGCAGCACCACCCCGCGAAAGTGTGGATAGGTGGTCGGCGGCTCGTATACAAATACACGCAGCGCCGCTTTGTTGCCTGCGGTCTGAGCTGATTATCAGTAGATAAGATACGTTCACTACAGTTTACGGTTAATATCTAAGTTCTTTCCTACTTAAAGGGTTCAGGGCGCCTATGCAACGTTAACATCACCCGTGAGTAAAGTCCTTCTGCCTTTATAAATTAGTTGCTCGCCCTGGGTGACTCTCTTCACGCTTTCGCACTAAATCACACCTTTGCTGTGTTGTTTGTACCTTGTTAGCTTGTGTTCTGCCTTTTACTCATCGCTGTAGCGTGACTGAACTACTTATTTACATCTTTCTGTTCTGCATACTACAAAAAAAGAGAGCAAAAAAGATCGTAGAAAGCCCGCATATCTGTGCGATTAGTTCAGTACCACCGTTCGCATCGTATACGCATATGATTTTTTTTCTCTCATTATGTTCACCACGAAATATGAACAGTCGATAAGTCTAGTAAGGAAAGCTTAGTGGCTGACGGCGCTTTGTTCTACACTGTGTTTAGCACATGTACTCACATGATCTTGCACCAGTAAGAATATAAATTTATATAAATGCTCAGCATGAAGCTTTCATGGATTGATTTCGTGCATGACAGTGCTGCAACAGAGGTTTGATTGATGGGACAAGCACGTTTTTTTTTCTCAGACGAAAAATGACCACTGCCTTCGATCGGTCACTAACAATGCCCCACAAACTCTGAAAACAATGCAAAAAACAAACTTTCTGTGAAATCTTACGACACTATTTATAACGCATGCCGTCTGAATTATTCTGGAACGTAATGACCCTTTCAAGCGTTTCTAAATCTAAGCACAAGGTTGCACATGGTAACTCTGCTTTAAGTACAGTTTAAGAACCGATGTGTCACAGTTAATGTGATAGTACTATTTCTATGTAGTGGTACCACGGCCAAATAAACACAACTAAGGCTCCTCGTATGATCGGCAAACTACGGTGCCGTATTTGTACACCTACCAATAACGCGAAAGTGCATGGCCTATAGCCAGTGTGTGTGTGTGTGTGTGTGTGTGTGTGTGTGTGTGTGTGTGTGTGTGTGTGTGTGTGTGTGTGTGTGTGTGTGTGTGTGTGTGTGTGTGTGTGTGTGTGTGTGTGTGTGTGTGTGTGTGTGTGTGTTTACAACTGAGTCGCTATAGAATGCTGCATTCACACAAATTTAATAGTCCTCATGTTTGGGAGGATGCCAAGAACATTTTGGGATGTGCTTGAAACAAAAACTGGCACCCACTGTCAAATTATTTTTCTGAATGAAAAGTACGACGGCAATAAACAGGAGTTTGGAAAGATGCACTCGATGATCTTAATACAATGCATTAACAGCCGAGCAAGACCAAATGCTTTCGTACGTCGTTTCAGGCATACGTAGGAACAGTTATACTCGTGCTTACATGACCAGACAAACCACACTTTAAGAACGTGGATGACGTATGCGCAGATATATAGAAACACGACGCGGCTTGCAGACGACGTACGGAGCAATCCACACAGTTGCCGCCATGCGGTGACGGTGCTTGATCTCTCGGCCAATAGGCATCTTCAGGGAAAACAAAAATCTCAGCATATCCACGCAGTGAAGGTGATGAGGGGGGCGCAGCGTCTGTCTGTCTGTCTGTTTGTCTGTCTGTCTGTCTGTCTGTCTGTCTGTCTGTCAACTACATGAAATCGTAAATTATACAAAAACCACTAACGACATCTGATATTTCAAAGGACATATACACACAATGCGATCTGTTGAGCAATTCAAAAACTAGAGGTGGCTACATACTACTATTACTACTACTACTACTACTACTACTACTACTACTACTACTAATACAGAGGAAGGAACAATCCACACGCTAAGGAGACTCGCCCCTAAAACGAAGACGGTGGCATGCTTGCTAATGGGTGTAGCTCGCTTTGACAGATTATGAAACTGTTGTGGTGACTACCAGGGAAGAGGGGTGGGGAAAATAACCTGCTTATTTTGAGTTCGAGAACATAGTATACCTTGGAGACAGCCGAGGAGCCAACGCGAAAGCTTAATTTTTGTAGCGCTGCCCAGCATGATGTATTCATCCCAGAACAGCTACAGTATGTTTTTAGGGGCGAAAATCCTCTTAGTTTAACGTTGCGCGTCAAGCGTACCCGGCAGATTCTCCTGAATAGTATAATAGATGACGCTCTCTTTTCGCCATTTCTCAATTCATTTTATACATGGCGTTGGTCTAGTATATCTGTGTGCAATGGGACGGACGGACGCATGGAGGGACAGACAGACAACGAACACACTCACGCATGGATGGAAGGACGGACGGACACACGAATGGACGCACGGAAGGACGGACGAAAGCATGCACGCATGCACAGATGGACCGTGACAGATGGTTGGACTGGTGAATGGATGGCCAGACTAACAAACGCATGAACGAAAGCACGGACGAACGCCTTCCCCACTCATGATCATTCACACCGAGGATATGCTGTGATTTTTTTATTGGATGGCATTGCGGTAGTGGTGTCCGTCTTTTTCCGTCCAAGTGTATGTTGCGCAAAAATAGCCATGATCCTTTGCAGGATATGTGTTACTTTTACTCAGTGTTGTATCCATTACAAAAAAAGTAACTAAATCCGTTAATCGTTACACCAACAAAAAAGGAACGCATTACCACCCTACGTTACGAACAAAAAATGTTACGCGTTACCTTTACAGAGGCCGGAAAAAAAAAGTAACGGACGTTATCTCTGTCGTTACTCAGCAATCAATAATACATATAAATACTGCCGTTTCTGCTGCACGAACCCCCAGTAAGAGTATTTTAAAGATCTCCCTTATTTTTCACACACAACTTCTAAGCCAAACTACAATTTTTCGAAATAGCTGATTTAACTAGAATTATTTGTGCAAATGCCCCGAAGCTTAGCATTGTCATATAGCTTATAATTAGTTGCCTCTTTATTCGCATGCAACGGCTTCGGATTCTAGCACGTGATGAAGCTATTTGTCTCAACATCACATCATGTACAATACGAGATTCAATCATCAACGCTTTAGCATGAATTCTCACAAACTAGCCCAGTTATCTGTTCTCGTAAGCGTAAACGCTCTCTGCTAAGGATGCATCACTGGACTCCCAACACATTTACGGCAAATATATGAGCAGGTTTCTCCTGGCATAATAAATGCGCCAAGTTTTTAGTAGTAAAGAATTCTTTTAATAGCCTAGTCGCCTCGGAATGTAGTTGTGCATAAACATTTCGTGTTAATTTTAACCGGTTTACTTTTCGCATAAACAGGGAGCGTTTATGTGAAGGTGTTCAACATCAGCCTCGCTCGCTCAGAAGATTTTTATTTAGAAACATTAACGAGAACATAGTCTGTCATTGCTTCACGGGCTGAGTTCAGCATGCAAACAAATTACATGCTCAGCATGCGGTCGGCAAGAAGGTTGGGCATACCATCGGCAACTTTCGTGGTACGAGACAGATTGGGGCGCAAAAACGCTTTTTGAGCTTTCTGCGCCTCTGCAGCAGGGAAAGGTCTATAAGACCTTCTTACGGAGAGAGAGATAACTTCCTTTCTGGACTGTTGGGCGGATGTACTAGCTTTAGTCTCTGTGCTGGTACAGAAATGTGGTGCTGTCGAGCTTAGGGTGGCAGCCCTAAGCCGCAGCAATCACAACGAATAGTGCTACGAAGGTGTGACGCCAAACGGTCCCGAAGGCGCCACTGCTTTGAACTTCGCCGCCAAGGCCACCAGCCGTTTGGTAGCGTCTACTACTCAGCTCGCGACTGCTTCTGCGCCGAGCTTGTAGAAGAGCGGACGAGACGACGCTGAGTTAGGGCGAGGTTTAGGTACAGCTTAGAAATAAAGGCATTACATATTCGGCACTGGGGCCGACTGCTTAGGGGCTCGAAGAGCCGAGATCTCTTCTCTGACCCGTACGTCGGCTTCTCTGTGATTCATAGGTCAACTGCTGGCGATGCGCCGCTTGGCTTTTTTTATAGGCACCGGGAGGACCTTTTTCGTCACTAACGTCCAACCAGCAGCACCGCTGGCCGTGATGTCAGAATCCTCCATTGGGGACCCGCCACTGGGCTGCGTCATGATCATCAAATTCGGAGCCGCTGCGCTTGGTTGCACCCAAGGACGTGTGGTGTTGCCACGCATTGCGTAAGACTCGCCAGACTAGAAGGCGCCAATTGCTTCAACGGGCTATTGGGCTGAGGGAGCTGCTGTGCGTTGCGTAAGACAGACCGGCGCCGCCGCTTGGTGCCGTTGAGTTGATCGCGTCAGGCGGGCTCGATCACTGTCCTTTACACAAATTGCCTTTGCAGAGGCATTGATGCTCAGTGTAGACTCCCAGGCATAACAATAGCCAGAAAGCCATTGGTCTTATTCCGAACATTATTGTCGTGCTCTCAGAGACGGCCGATGTGGCAGGCTACACACGACAAAAAGACCCTGTCAACTATCCCCCCTCCCCGCACACATTCCAGAAACCGATTATGATGCCTTACCTGGCATCCAACTTCGCGTCTCGTGACCGGACTGCTCCTCTGGGAGAACGAGGCTAACCTGTGTGGGGCCGAGAAAACCACATGTACACCAACGTGCCGGCGGATTTTTTTCAACCTGTGTGGCGAAAGCTGATGTTTGTAAGAAATGACCGCGACTTTTTCGCGTCCTACCATGCTTTCCTGTACGCAATTATCTGCAGCACGTCGTACGTGCCCCTGGGCTCTGTAGATGCCTTCGGCCACAACCACCAGCAACGTTTCAGAATAGCCAGCCTTTCCAAGACGATCCACAGTGCGCTATACCATCTGATGTCCACGCAGGGAATCAGTGCCTGCTGAAGATACCCCCCCTCCACCCAGATTCCTCAATCTAAATTCCGTTCACGCTTTCTTTGCCAATGCCTGGTAGGCGACAGTGGTCTGACGCTGCAACACAGGAATTTGTCGGGGCGAGTTCTGGAAATGTGGCACCTTCGGAATGAAAAGTAACGAGTAACGTGGCACATCACGTTACCGGAAAATGTTAACAAAAGTACGTTATTCGTTACAGTTCTGATAATGTAATGGGTACGTTACTAAGTTACCGAAAAAGCAACGCGCATCGATATCGACGTTATTTGTAACACGCCAACACTGCTTTTACTCGACAGCCACGGCTCGCGTGCAATTTATGTAGACTCAAACTATTGGTGTCTGCCATTTTTCCCACCTTATGTTGGTATATTTTGTAGTAGTTCTTTAAAATACATATATAAGATTGTGTGGTTAGTACTGCATACACGAAGCAGCCAGGTATGACTTCAAATATAGTATATCTTACCTTGAAATTATTTCCCAATCGTGTTGCGGGCGTAAATAACTAAAAGTACACAAAGTGCACCCGATAAAGTCGTGACACTGAAAGAAGTTGCATAACTCTTACTAATTATCTTTTTTGTGAGGAAAATACCTTCACAATAACCGAAGAGTTGTTGGTGCCTCGCTTATGTTCAAGGTAAAACTGGCTTAAACGGGCTAGGCCGAGCCGGGCCCAGACCATTCGAGCCCGGACCGGGTATGGGCCATATTTAAAACCACCGGGCCGTGTTCGGGCGGGCCGGAGCATAAAGTTTTTGGGTGGGGCCGGGCTCGAACCAGAAAAATAGGGCAGTGCAGGGCTCTACATGGGAATATTCCAAATCAGGGGGTACAAGGTGACATGGGATGGACATCATTCTAGGGCAGGGAAGCTAGCAGCAAGACAGAATTTGAGGAGTGATGCAGAAAATAAAGCGTTGGGCTAGGAAAGTTTTCAGCTTTTTGAACATGAGGAATGTTTATACTAAATGGAGGAAGCGAAGTCGAAAATAGTCAGAGAAGCGCGAGAACAAAACGCCGACACAGAGACGTGTCTTGAGACGACACAGACACGTGTCTTTCGTGTTCTTCTTGTCTCTGTGTCGTCGTTTTGTTCTCGCGCTATAACTATCGTATCCGGGGAGTGCTGTTTTCCTCGTTTCGACACCAGCATGCTAAGAGGATACGTTGAACAAGATGGTAGTGCTTATTGAAGCGAAAGCCGTTTGCTTCGAATCTTTCTAGCGGTCAGCCTGCTTTATTAGGCTCATTCATTGACAGATATTGCTCGTATTTGATTTTGAATGGAGTGATCAAGCTTCGCTAACGGTGCATCACCGACAAAATAGCCCTGTTTTTGATATACACGGCCGATTTGTGTTCGCAGAAGGCTTAACAAAGTTTGTTTACGAAATAAATGGGATCAAAAGAGAGAATGTAGGTGGTAACGTTGGTGCTTTTATTTATCTTGATTCGGGGGCTTGGATGGAGCACAGCGGATGTTTTTCTGCTTCTTTTGAGAGCTTTGAAAACGCCCTTTTATAGTCGGCCGAAAAAAAGTATTTCAGGCACGAAATTTCAGTTTTGGAGACATTTATTGCTAGTATTCATCGCAGGGACATATTAAGCAACGTACATCAGTGCATTCACGCACAAACATGACACTTGCACACAAGTACGCACGACACAGGAATCAACCTTGCGACCACAAGCACTGAAAGCAAACACGATCACCATTACACCACAGCACTACCACTAGCTTGCCTGGTTTATCACGGGGCTTTATTGTGTTCTCGTAGCAGCGGCATGTGTCAGTGCTTGTGCAAGGCCGCTGCCTAAACTAAAAGGTGTCATGCAGGCCATGGTGAACACTTTCGGCTTCGAACTATTCGGCTCGTCGTTTCGTGCCGCTAGAAAAATGGTAAATGTGTGCTCACTTGAGCACTTCCCCATACATCGACAGTACATCACTCGCCCGAAATTTGTGGACACCTGCTTGACAAAAGTTGTCTTCAGATGGCCGAACATATGTGCATTCCATGGGCTTATGCTGTGGAGCTACTTTCGGTATTTGTGCCTCGATCTGCACGCGTCCCGTAGCAGCAGCGTGTTCTGAGTTGTTCGAGACCACCTTTGGTTCCATTGTAGATAGAGGTCTGGGACTGCCGCCGCACAGAATTCTCAGAGACGAGGAAGAAACACCGAGCAACATCTCTACCATTTCAAAACTCTGATGTGACTGACAATGAGCAGCCGCTGAGCGCGAGCGTGCCATCGTTTATTGTTCTCGTCTGCCACCGGCGCGTTCACCAACGCTGCCGTTTCCCATAGCGTATAAAAAATGAAAGTTACACAAGGATATGCTCACAAGCGTGCACAGGATTTCTATTCAGCGAGAGAGAAGAGGGGTGAAGGTTTGTCGCAGCGCCCACCCTCCCTACTAAGTCAATGTACGGAGCGGACTTCGCACTCTTTCCCTAGGCGATTACGTTCGACGGTGCCCCCCCGGCTCTTGTGTGCCCCCCAATGCAGATGCCAAAGTTAAAAGGACACTGTAACACGCCTACACTAAGTTCTCTTACTGCACGCCTACTGTCGGGTTCCAAACGCAAAGGGAGGAGCGCCTTATGATCAGCTGAACGATTATCTATATCCACAATTAGCACTTTTCGCAACTCGTATTTTAGCTCGCCACACAGGGGTTGTCTAACTTGAACTCAATATTTAGTTGATTTAGGAAAATGATTCAGACTCTATCCAAAAGTTTTGAGAAACCCGACGTTTCGAAACCGACTTGGTTCCTTCCTCAGGGGTGTCTGCGGGGCTACGTAGCAGCGGCGTCTTCAAAGCACTCGCGGGGTGGATAGTGATAATGCACTCCGCGACGAAACGAGAGAGAGAGAGGGGGGGGGTCATTATCGACCTCACGAGTGCTTTGAAGACGCCGCTGCTACGTAGCCCCGCAGTCACCCCTGAGGAAGGAACCAAGTCGGTTTCGAAACGTCGGGTTTCTTTGAAACTTTTGGTTGGAGTCTAAATCATCTCCCAGTTTCATACCCAGGCTGACAGAGTTCTGTCGAATGTTTACATTAGGTCTTAGCTGACTTAGGACTCGTTCACTACCTAGAATCTCACCAATCAACCTTTATTGTTAATTCTTACACAAATGCATTAAAGGCAACGCATAAAGCATGCCCCAATGTCAAGCACAACCACCACAAGTTAGCACTTCGCCCTTATGAACGACCACGTGTACTTGGCACTCCTGTTGAACAGATGATGTAGCACGAAAAAAAACGCAGCCTTACAGTCTTCCTCTGAGAAACAGCTGTTTTTCACTAAACAATTGTATTTTAATTGCTAGTATACCATACGCACATAAGAAGACAGGTCAGCTTCTTTGCCATACGGAATTTCGTAGACATAACAAAGAAACCCCGAGGAGTGTACCAAAGAAACACAAAACTAGAAAATCCGATTGATTGTAGCACTGTGTCGTCACCTGCATATTTAATGTTAAACTTTATTTATGCAAGATCCCCCTTCATCCCTCTTTCCTTCCCCTTTCCCTTATCCCCTGTGTAGAGTAGTAGGCTAGAGCGAACTAGCTCAGGCCGACCTCTCTGCCTTCTAATAAATTCTCACTCACTCACTTATTTATGCAACACGCCACTTTAATCATACTACGATTGAGGAAGAACCCACTAATGTATGTATGAACAGAGCGAAAACTTTCTGCCTGTTTGCTTGTCGCCGATTTATCTTTCACAATAATTCTGAAGAGTAAAACATCTTTTTACTTGCTTGGTAATAAAAGCATAAGCATTTGACGTCGTAACCAACTCTTTATTGATGGAAAAACTAAAAATGTAAAAAGTGAACAATATGGTTCTGAACTGGATAAGCGAGTATTTATAGCCCCACCGCAGTGATCTAGTGGCTAAGGTGCTCTGCTGCTGACCCGCAGGCCGCGGGATCAAATCGCGGCTGTGGCGGCTGCATTTCCGATGGAGGTGGAAATGCTGTTGGCCCGTGTGCTCAGATTTGGGCGCACGTTAAAGAACCCCAGGTGGTCCAAATTTCCGGAGCCTTCCACTACGGCGTCTCTCATAATCATATCGTGATTTTGGGACGTTAAACCACACAAATCAATCTAGCGAGTATTTATATTTAAGGAGGCAAAAGGTTATTATCACTGGTAAGTCATCCCGGGAAGTTGATGTGTCCCCTGGAGTGCGTCAAGGGTCAGTATTGGGTCCACTATTGTTCCTCATCTACACAAATTACATTTGTTCCGCTATTTCATCACATTTCAAAATATTTGCTGACGACTGTGTTTTGTGCATACTTATACATCGCTCCCATGATTGCACTATCATTCAAAACGACCTTCGCACAGTTTCTGAATGGTGTGGAAAGTGGCGTATGTTCATTAATGCAAAAAGTTGGCAGGTCCCTCGTACAGTGGGAATCGATGATATGCGAAGCACGAATGAGAAATGTTGATATTGTCACGGGGTCGTGACGTGGCCAAAGACAGAAAACTTCGTGTCGGGATTTAACTGTTTATTTGGGCGAACCTGTGCCCGGTAAAGGGAAAGTCTAATTACAGCAGCAGTCTTGCACAGATAGCAGTCTCGGACTGATAGCGGCGAACGCAGCGTCGGCCTTCGATCAACAACTGACAAGCGGCGAAGCGCGTCGGCATTTATACCCTTGCCGTCGAATGTTCTAGCGTTATCGCTGGCGGTGGCGTAGGATCCAGAACGATCTGTACCGTTCGCACAGTGGGCGTGATCTTATCCAAATGATCTACTACAGTCCGGAACCTTCTCGAAACCTGCAGGCGCGGTTTGCGCCGAGAATCGTGTGGTGTTTCGGAACGATAACAAGAACTTGTGAAATGGAACGTGGCATTGCCCCCCTCTGAAAAAAAGCATCGTCCCGATGCTTTAACTAAAGATGAAGGTACAATAATAATGCAAGAAAGTACAATGAATAAATTACAATACAACAATAATACAAAAAACACTGTTTCAGTTTGTTAACGTGCGTGAAACGGCTTGAGGCGCGCGACATGGACGACTTCAGGTCGCGATCGGCGTCGTTGAGAGTTCGTGATGCCGTCGGGGACAAGCTCATAATCAAGTGGGCCGAGACATCGAACCACCTTGTACGGTCCGAAGTACCGTCGCAGAAGCTTTTCACTTAGTCCACGTCGGCGTATCGGCGTCCACACCCAAACACGTTCACCGGACTGGTATTCCACGAAGCGTCGTCGAAGGTTGTAACGGTGGCTGTCGGTCGTCTGTTGATTCTTGATACGAAGACGCGCAAGTTGTCGGGCTTCTTCGGCGCGTTGAAGGTACTCGCTCACATCGAGGTTTTCTTCGTCGGTGACGTTGGGTAACATGGCATCGAGCGTCGTTGCCGAGCTCCTTCCGTAGACCAATTTGTATGGAGATATCTGCGTCGTCTCCTGCACCGCCATGTTGTATGCGAAGGTCACATACGGAAGAATGGTGTCCCACGTCTTGTGTTCGACATCGACGTACATTGACAGCATGTCAGCGATCGTCTTGTTAAGCCGCTCGGTGAGGCCGTTGGTCTGTGGGTGGTACGCTGTCGTCCGGCGGTGGTTTGTTTGGCTGTATGCCAAGATCGCTTGAGTTAAGTCGGCAGTGAATGCCGTTCCTCTGTCGGTGATAAGAACCTCCGGGGCGCCGTGACGTAGGACGATATTTTCGACGAAAAACTTAGCTACCTCGGATGCACTGCCTTTTGGCAGGGCTTTTGTCTCGGCGTAGCGGGTGAGGTAGTCGGTAGCTACCACGATCCACTTGTTTCCGAAAGCCGACTTCGGGAACGGCCCTAGTAGGTCCATACCAATCTGCTGGAAAGGTCGGCAAGGTGGATCAATTGGCTGCAGAAGTCCCGCTGGCCTTGTCGGCGGTGTCTTGCGTCGCTGACAGTCCCGGCATGTCCTCACATAACGAGTGACGTCGGCGTTAAGACGTGGCCAGTAGTACCTTTCTTGTATCCTCGCGAGCGTGCGGGAAACACCGAGGTGCCCTGCCGTCGGATCGTCGTGCAGGGCCTGCAGGAGTTCTGGTCGCAGAGCTGCGGGCACCACAAGGAGGTACTTAGCTTGAAGCGGTGAAAAGTTTTTCTTTTGTAGAAGACCGTTTCGTAGAAAGAACGACGCAAGTGCGCGCTTGAATACCTTCGGGACTTCGGCGGTCCTGCCTTCGAGGTATTCTATTAGGGCTTTAAGTTCCGGGTCAGCCCGCTGTCGTTCAGCGAAGTCGTCGGTAGTTATCGTTCCCAAGAAGTAGTCGTCATCCGAGTCGTCGAGTAGCGGTTGGTCGACAGGCGCACGAGAGAGAGCGTCAGCGTCAGAGTGTTTTTTGCCGGACTTGTAAATGACAGTAATGTCATATTCTTGAAGTCTCAGGCTCCATCGTGCGAGGCGACCTGAAGGGTCCTTCAAGGTGGCTAGCCAACACAAGGCGTGGTGGTCGCTCACAACTTTGAAGGGCCTGCCGTAGAGGTAGGGGCGAAATTTCGACGTAGCCCAGATGATGGCGAGGCACTCCTTTTCTGTTGTGGAATAATTTGCTTCTGCTTTGGATAATGATCGGCTGGCGTAACTAATAACCCTTTCAAGTCCGTCAGCCCTCTGCACAAGAACGGCGCCAAGACCTACGCTGCTTGCGTCAGTATGTATTTCTGTCTCGGCGAATTCGTCGAAATGGGCAAGTAACGGAGGCGTCTGGAGGCGATGTTTAAGCTCCTGGAAAGCGTGTTCCTGTGGTGTTTCCCACTTGAACTCCGAGTCGTCCTTGGTAAGGTTAGAGAGAGGATCGGCGATGCGGGCGAAGTTTTTCACGAAGCGCCTATAATAGGTGCACAGGCCCAGAAATCGGCGCACGGCCTTCTTGTCAGTGGGCGGCGGGAAATCGGCGATGGCGGCTGTTTTCCGTGGATCGGGACGAACTCCAGACTTGCTGATAACGTGCCCCAGAAACAAGAGCTCCTCATACGCGAATCTGCACTTTTCTGGCTTCAGTGTGAGTCCGGACGTCTTGATGGCTTGAAGTACAGCTTCAAGGCACCGAAGATGCTCGTCGAAACTCGAGGAAAACACGACGACGTCGTCCAAGTACACAAGGCAAGTCTGCCACTTCAATCCTGCCAGTACTGTATCCATAACGCGTTGGAAAGTTGCAGGCGCTGAGCAAAGGCCGAAAGGCATCACCTTAAACTCGAAGAGGCCGTCCGGTGTTATAAACGCCGTCTTCTCTCGGTCTCTTTCGTCGACTTCGATTTGCCAATAGCCAGTCTTGAGGTCCATTGACGAGAAGTACTTGGCGTTATGGAGCCGATCAAGGGCGTCGTCTATTCGTGGAAGAGGATACACGTCCTTTCTTGTGATTTTGTTCAGGCGGCGATAATCGACGCAGAAACGTAGGGTCCCATCCTTTTTCTTTACTAACACCACGGGGGATGCCCACGGACTCTTGGACGGCTTGATAATGTCATCTCGCAGCATTTCATCAACTTGTCTCTTCATTGCCTCACGTTCTCGCGTTGAAACCCTGTACGGACTCTGACGGAGTGGTCTGGCATTTTCTTCGGTTATGATTCGATGTTTCGTGATTGGGGTCTTCCGAATTTTCGATGACGACGAAAAGCAATCTTCGTATTGCAGGAGCAGGGCCTTGAGCTGTTCTTGCTTATCGTTCGGAAGTCTGGGATTGACGTCGAAAGCTATGGGAGGGGCTTGGTTCCTCTGAGCAGGTTCCGCAGAATCGGCGAGGGCGAAAGCACTGGTGGCTTCGACAATTTCTTCGATGTATGCGACCGTTGTTCCTTTGTTCACATGTTTGTACTCATTGCTGAAATTCGTGAGCATAACCGTTGCTTTGCCTCCCCGCAGCTCTGCAATTCCTCTTGCGACGCAAATATTTCGGGTGACCAACAGATGCTGACTGCCTTCAACGACGCCTTCCAAGTCAGGTGATTTAGGAGCGCGGACTGAAATAATGACGCTTGAGCGAGGCGGAATGGTGACTTGTTCTTCCAGCACATTCAAGCCATGGTGTCCTGACGGCGTGCGCGGCAGTAGTGCTTCTTCTGTGGATAACGTTATCGGCCTTGTTTTTAGGTTGATTACAGCACCATGGAGGCATAAGAAGTCCATGCCAAGGATGACATCTCTCGAGCAACGCTGTAGGACTACGAAGTCTGTAGGATAAATACGGCCGTTAATGGTGACTCTCGCTGTCCAGATTCCTGCAGGCGTTACGAGATGACCTCCGGCTGTGCGGATTTCAGGGCCTTTCCAAGCTGTCCTAACTTTCTTTAACTTCGCGGCGAACGACCCACTGATGAAAGAATAGTCGGCTCCAGTATCGACGAGAGCAGTCACACTGTGGCCGTCGATAAGAACGTCGAGGTCGCTAGTTCGCCATCTCGCATTACAGTTAGGGCGTGGCGTCGGGTCACGGCTGCGTCGGCTTGTTCCGCTGCTTCCATGTTGCGTCGTCCGGCCACCTTCGGTAAGTGAGCTTTTGCCTTCAGGGCTTTTCCTGGTTGGGGTTGTGTTCAAAAAGCTCCGTCGCGTCGGCGTCGTCGTCGGAGGATCTTCGGTAGTTCGTCGCGCAGCAACCGCACCTCCATCGGTTGCTGCCCTTAGTTTCCCGGATACGGGCTAGGAGACCGGCCCCGCGTTGGGCCAGAGTACTGCCGGGGGTGCGGTGACATGCGGCGGCTGGGCGACGGCGAACGGGAAGGACTTCGTGGTGTCCATTGAGTTCCTGCCAGGTAGTCGGCGATGTCACGTGGCCGATCTCCTGGCTGCGGACGCGGTGCATTGACGGCGAAGCCACGCAGTCCCATCTGTCGGTACTGGCAACGGCGGTATGTGTGCCCGGCCTCGCCGCAGTGGTAGCAGAGTGGGCGGTTGTCAGGTCACGCCAAACGTCCGTTTTTCTCGGTGCACTGCGTTGGCCCGCTGGGGAACGGTAGGACGTCGGTTGGGGTGGTGGCGGCGGTGGCGTCTGGCGACGGAAGTGTGACGGGGCGGCGTTTTGGCGTGGACGGGGAGGAGCGTTGTGGCGCACTGCAGCGGCGTAGCTCATAGTTTCTGGCTCGGGTGGCGGTGTTTCGGGAATTCGAAGCGATTGCCGGACTTCTTCTCGCACAATGTCGGCGATCGAATCCACTTGAGGCTGCGCCGAAGGCAACAGTTTGCGCAGCTCTTCCCGCACGATCGCTCGGATCGTTTCACGCAGGTCGTCGGAGTCACTGGCTTGAGCAGCAGCGCATTCTGGAGTCAGGCGACGATTATACTGTCTGGTGCGCATGTCCAGCGTTTTTTCGATGGTGGTCGCCTCGGATACAAATTCTTGGACGGTGTTCGGTGGATTCCTCATTAGTCCCGCGAAGAGCTCCTGTTTGACCCCTCGCATGAGGAAACGAACTTTCTTTTCCTCAGGCATGTCTGGGTCAGCGTGACGGAATAGGCGGGTCATCTCCTCTGTGAAAATTCCAACCTTTTCGTTTGGTAGCTGAACCCGGGTCTCGAGTAGAGCAGCGGCCCTCTCTTTGCGAGCGACGCTTGCGAACGTTTGAAGAAATGCGCCGCAGAAGACATCCCACGTTCGGAGCGTGGACTCCCGATTCTCTAGCCAGGTCCTTGCGGTGTCTTCCAGGTAGAAGTACACACGACGGAGCTTTTCTTCATTGTCCCAGTGGTTGAGGGCGGC